>NC_080404.1:19851875-20160833 GCF_030265065.1 Corythoichthys intestinalis | reverse complement strand
GTAGGAAGCAGGGACCAAGAACTTGAGTTCCGGGAACCATTTTACTTCCTACTCCGAGGCAGGGACTTTCAGTGGGGTTGTAGGAACTTGATTACGTAGGTGTCTGGTGATTTGCATAAATCAGCAGCTACGCCCCTTCCATACTCGCGCGCCATATTAAAAAATAAAAAAATAAGTTAAAAAAACTACTCCGTACTAGGCATGTGCCAGTATGAGATTCCGACGTATGATAACCTTAAACACAAATGTCACGTTTTCGCGGTATCACGCTATTGCAATTACAGCTCTAAAATGTGTTACTTTGAGATATCTGGGTTTAAAAAAAAGTTCCATTGAGCAGGATTTTTATTTTTCAAAACCTATTAGCAAATTTGGACATAAGTATGTTAAGATAAATTTTTTTTAAATGACAAAAAAACCTGAAATATTCTAAATAATATTAAAACATTACTATCAACATTATTTGCATCAGAACAAAAATAATTTTATTATTTTTCTTAGAAAGAACGTGTGTATGACTCCTATCATGTTTACATTATACACACTCTCTCTTTCACAACACAGCCAGTTGCCAGAGAGAAAAAAAAAAACACCCCGTTTTACCACCACTAGACACACAAACACGGTGGAGTTAACTCTCATAGCCAGTGGGAAACGTGCATGAAAGTGTTTACTAACCTTTAATTTTGTATAAATGCGAAATAATATTGGAGGTATTGCCTCCTAGGCAGCCACCCAACTGCATACATGTTTTACATGTTGGTTGGCCCTCCTCTTAGCCGTGGCCGTCTGTAACTTTTCTGTAGCCGAAGTATTTCCATACCAGCTATTTTGTTTTCTTCGATGGAGGAAAAGTTCAGGAGTTTAACCTCCTCCAACCATCGGGTAGCACAGCTGACTCACTGACACTGAACAACAACCGGTGGGGGAGGGTTGAGCCTTACAGCCGCAAGCGAAGGATTTCTCCATGCATTTTCGGAACATAAAAAATATCTAATACCTTAGGGACAGTACGAAGGAAATCTTTTTTTTGCGGTTTTGAAACCTTGACGCTTTCATACTACAATATACCTTGAATCCGGTTATCGGAACATACCTACTCTGTACTAAATCTGTGCTCTTCCAGTCTCTTCGTCAGAAGCTGGTTTTACTCCTCGATGGAAACTATTCACTTCAAACAAGAAAGAATTGCCACTGTGTCCTCAACGGTCTGTATTTCGTTGTTTTCCGTTCAGCTTAGTTTTGCAGTTTTATTTTGCCAGAGGTGGGTGTGGTGAGTAAATAATGCGCTACTGGAGCAGACTACAACATCACAACAGTTCGTATCAGGTGCAGTATGCATGTGCGAACACGTCTGCCTGGCGAAGGATAGTTCCTATAACTACTGGAGTTATAGGTTCTGCGGTTCCTACAGTCCGGAAGCAGCTATATTAAGCACAAGGATCATGCTCGCCATTTTTTGGGGGGGGTAGAAAAGTGAAGTGAAAATAACAGGGACGCCTAGTCTTGCAATTTGCAATGTTGGCAAACGTCAAAACATTGTACTGTCTGCTTTATCGGATTTGCATTTTTCTAATATCTTTTCCAGCCCATAACTGGAAGTGAAACATATGGAAAATATTTTGTTTTAAGTAATTTAAGTATAACCAACAGATAAACAAACAACAAAAACAAAATCCTTTAAAGGTATGGAACTGTTGCGCTGGAAAAACAACTTTATGTCGGGTATGAAAATGTAGTATTACGAGTAATTTTCTGGACTATAAGTCGCACCTGAGTATAAGTCTCACCACCTAAAGAATGCAAAATTAAGAAGAAGAAAACATATATAAGTCGCACTGGAGTAGAAGTCACGTTTTTGGGGGTCAGTTTTTTAACTGATCAAAAACCAAGAGCGAACATAATACTTTAAAGTAATAATCGTAAAATGGAGAACAAAAGGCTTAATATGTCTCTGCAAACAACATTTAACATTAAGAGTTTTTCAGATAACTATGGTTTAAAAAACAGTGGTGGAAAGTAACGAAGTAAAAGTACTTCGTTACTGTACTAAAGTACATTTTTGTGTATCTGTACTCTACTTGAGTATAAATATGAAGTGGTCGTTTTTACTTTTACTTCATTTTACAGCACATATGTACACTTTATACTCCACTACTTTCGAATTGTCGCCTACGTTACACGTTACCTTAGTTTGTTTGTTTTTCTCTCAGTGTGAATCGATAGTTTCAATTTTATGCCTTCGGATAAGCCTCATGCATCTATATAGTAATTGAGCACTAGAAGCAGCAACACGAGTACAAGCAAGATTAGGCAGGTGAACAATATACTGAACAATAAAAACCAACAGTGAGGGCAGCGCGCCTTCAAATGGGTGCTGCACACTCATGCTGTAGAGTAGGTGGGGCGATGCACCTGATAGTTGCTTGCAATCTGCCATTAAGCTAAGTTTTGGAGTTTTTTTTTTTTTTTTTAGCCTGTTATGCTTCCGTTTACGGTGCAGTCTATTTTATTACTTGTTTTTTTTTTTTCATTTGGCACAGTTATATATTTATTACATATACAGTATATATACAGTATATATTTAAAATATAATATACTATATAATATATATACAGTACGTATATACTGTATATGGTGGAAAACACTCAGGTGACTTGGAAGTTCTGCTCTGACACCCCCAATTTGGCAAAATTTCAAAATTGTCCTATATGCATGTGTGATACATCATTGGGAAGCTTATAATCTCAATTTTCTGGGGGAAGAAAATTTTTGAACAGGAGAGCATTAGAAAGAAAAAAAAATGTTTAAACAGCAAAACCCTAAATGGAGGTGAGAGCACGTTAGAGCAGAATTTAAGACGCCGTGATTTTAACGAGATATTATTGTGTACTTACCTTTTTTCGATCCAAAAACTCCATGTAGCATGTATCATTGAGTGTCAAGACACAGATGTGAACGGCCACAGCCGGATTTTGGTCATGGTAATATAACAAGGGTCGCGATGCAGAAATCGCAGACATCAAGGCGTGATCGAGATGTTCTTTTTCACATATTTACCCTTTTAAACATTGTTTTTCAATTTTTCTCTGTTTGGATCGATTGTTTATCATCTAACATATCGGAGAAAATGCGACAGTAAAAAAAACACAAAAAAAACAATTAAGCGATAGTTATGAGGTAGATATCCGTGAATTTTTTGCAGACACCATATTTTTCATTTTGATGTAATTTGTTTAAAAGTTCAAAATATGCGAGTGAAAATTTTTTTAATGTCTTTTTTTTTTTTTTTTTTTTACAAAATATTAGACATCAATTAATCATTCTAAACTAAAAATGACAGACATTTTGAATAATAAATATAACTAATTACCTTCGTTTTATGGCTATGTTGAAACAAAAGCGGTCGCACGATGTCTGTAAACGGAGGTTTCCAGGGTAAAACGGACAAATTAAAAATAGTTCGGGGGTTAGGGTTAGGGTCATGCGCCATTAATCTGCTATGGCAGCATATAGACATATTGTTCTATCAAACACAACAGTTCTTTTGGCTTAATACAGCAGTTTATTTTAAAGAGGAGTGCAAGAGCAGAAACGGCTTTTTCAATTTTGTCTGTGTTTTCCCCTATATATATTGCATTTTTGGATCAGGAGAAAATACTTTTACGTTTTACTTGTAAATTTTAGTTCTTTTGTACTTTTACTTGAGTGATTTTTTTTTTCGTAGATATTTGTACTTTTACTTAAGTAATTGTTTGCCCCTGTACCTGTACTTTTACAAAGTAAGTACTTCATCCATCACTGTAAAAATCACAAGATAACAGGCTGAGTGGAAAAAAGACATATATAAGTCACACTTGAGTATAAGTCGTAGACCCTGTCAAACTATTTAAAAAAAAAAAAAAAAGAGACTTACAGTCTGGAAAATACACTAACTGCTAAACTTATGTTACAAGTGATGATGTTTTTAAACCTCTTTTTGGACACATCACCTTCCGTCAAATTTCCAGAGGATAAAAATTCCATGGATTCAGCGGTTAGGTTAGTCCGGACAAGTCTGCTTTCAAGTCAAATAACTTGGCTTTGAAACACCTGAGTTGGGAATATTGGATTTCCTAGCAGCAAGGGGGGATAGAAATTCTTCAAGTTGCACAGTGCATCAGCAGGAACTTAAACAAATTCAGTTATCATAAAGGAATGTTTCGGCCTGAGAGTCACTTCACAACAAAGGTAAACCTTTACACTAGCTCTGAGGTATCTTGAGAATATTAATGCAACTAATTCCAAGTAATTTTCAAAGAATTCACATCTTCAAGAGATGTAAAAAAAAAAAAAAATTAACTTAAAGGTAAAAAAACAACAAACAAGTACTCGAGTTAGCGTAATCTGGCGTTCAGTATGTGGACATTCCTCGCATTACTCAGTTTAGACTATCTCGGTAGGTCTATATTTATTTGGTTAAACAACCACGTGGTACAAAAGAATAAATAACAATGAATTGTGGGAATTTGTAGCTGAAATGGTACATTCGTGCAGGCTATAGTGAAAATAATCAATCGGGGCTTGATCAATATAAGTGTTGAATATTTACAGGATCTGTATATAGTCTAGTCAAGCTGTAGTTGTGGTACCTCCAATACTTGCCTTATTTACAGGTCTGTGAAGACCTATAGAGACCCCATCAAATCCCAAAGCATGGTCAGATGTATGTATCTGTCCGTGGGGGAGGGTCTGCAGAGCTCTTTATCACCAGCCATAACAAGAAGCTCTGAACCCTCACCACCATGAATATGTATGACTGCAAGGCATCCTCTCTGCACCGCTACCAGCACCCCAGACAAAGCACTTCAAACGCATGGGGGGACCCTATCACACGCCACCAGACCCCCCGAACTACTCCTTGGGGAGCTTGCTTTGGAATAATGATTTAGCACAATGCAAAGCATTTGTCATGCAGCAAATATCCCCCCAAATGTTGATAAACACTTAGAGGGACTTCCACTATTGACCCTATCTGTTATGAGACAATAGTTGGTTCATGAACCACACAATCACTATGCCTGTTTACGTGAAAATGATAAAAGCTCTTAGCTTTTGAACACATCCATTATGTCTCCACACTCTACCGTCTTATTTCCTGTTATAATAGGACCATCGATGTCAGACAAAGAGGATGTTTGTTGATGAGCACAATGTATATGTTTATCTTGTTGTTTTAATGTGTTACTTTAGGTCAGTGACTTTCACATTCTGGCCGACCACTTATCTCATCTGAATATCCGAGGCCAGTGTGCCATCTGCACAAACATTGTCTCTATGCATTGGGACAGCACGTGTGTTTATGTGTTGCATGTTCCCTACATGTTGGAGAAAGAGGTTATATATAGAGGTTAGCTCTGCTCTTAAAGAATAGAAAGAAAAATTAAAAAGTAGAGTTGCCAACTGTCCCTTAAAAAATGGAATCGTCCCGTATTCAGTAACAAAAGTACACGTGCTGTATTAAGCTTTAAAGGGACGTGCTTTGTCCTGTAATATCATGAAACTAGAAAATAGTGTCTTATTTGACAAACGAATGAATACTATGCAAAATAATAAATATGCAGGAAAACACATTCGCCCGCTTCTCCTGCTTTTAACCAATGAGCTGATGAAACAATGACAATACGAAATCCCACTCATTTTATAGGCCGAAGTACTGTCACTTGCCATGATGATAACGGAAGACATCATAAATGTGTAGGAGGTAAGAGGTTCGATTGAAGCTTAAGTAAAGAAGCATGTTCGAAATGATGATAATTTGTTTTCTTGTTCTTCTCAGTGTAATTTATTTTCACTAAAGTCCCTTTCAGACACATACTGCACTCAGTTCATATCCCGGGATTTAAATTGGTAGCTCCTACTGTATGTCTGAAAGCAATTTCCCAGGTCGACTAATACTGAGATGATATGGACATTTACTGGGTCGTGTCCTAGCATAATGTCCGCGACTCACTCGGGACGTGGCACGTGTGAAAGCTTGCGTTGAATTCCCGGATCACAGCACGAAGGCTGATGACGTAAATATCACGGCGAGTCGATCGTCATTTCCTCTTTCTTCGCAGTAAGACGAAAAGCAGTAAACAAACATCGCAATTCTCAACATGGCAAACTGGAAATAGCAAAATTAAACTGGAAACATGACGAAATTAAATTGCTACTGGATCGTAGAGCCGAGGAAGAGACAGTTCATCGTCCATCTTTGGAAATGTGTGGTTTATTTTGTTGCCGATGCCGACCAAATATGACGTAATGTCCAACTCGGGTTATTCGAATTTATCAGGATATAAGTCTGAAAAGGGCTTAATTATATTACCGTAATTTTCGGACTATAAGCAGCTACTTTTTTCCTTCATTTTGAATCCTGCGGCTTATAGTCCAGTGCGGCTTATTTGTTGATTTATTTAGGTTAATAGGTAACACTTTATTTGACATTGGCGTCACAAACCCGTCATAATTATGATGTGACACTATCATGGGCATTATGACAGATGCTTATGACAGATGCCATTAATTGCATCCAGCAAATTATGTCACTAACTGTGACATAACAAGTAACAAGTGAGATCATTTGCCGGATAACACTAAATGACATCTAACTTATTAGCATTCATTAATGGTCATGACAGTCTCATGTCATAATTGTTATTGTCTAATGACAGTCTTATGGCGCCACTGTCAAATAATGTGTTACCAAATATCATAACTAACAATTTATAAAACAACTGGAACAGTAACTGAAGTAACTCATTAGCACAGAACATGAATTTTGATTTTTATGTACGTCTGTAGCGCTGCAATGCATGCTAGGAGGCATGTTGGACAACAACCGTGTTGACAGGTGGTGGCAGTGGTTGACCGTCTCCCCCAAGGGAGCAGTGATGGCCAAATGAAGCTTCTTGAAGCAGTGAAGCTGTGCAGCCAATTGGTTCAAAGCTTTATAGTGGTTCATTTGGTCTTATGACAGTCGTATGATGTTGCTGTCAAATAAAGTGTTACTGGTTCATATCTTTTGGTGTAAATATCCCATAGTACAGTGAGGACAGCTGCGGCTTATAGTCCAGTGCGGCTTATCTATGAACAAACGTCGTTTTCGTGTCAAATTTAGTGGGTGGCGGCTTATAGTCGGGTGCGCCTTATAGTGCGAGAATTAGGGTATATATTTGTGTTATGTCAATTTCATTTGTATTTCCACATTATATTTGGAGTGATCATTTGTCAAAAAGTTATTGCTGAGAGGACTTTTAACGCACCTAAATTATATTTTAAAAAAAGAAAAGAAAAAAATGAAATGAAATGAAATGAAATGGAAAAAAAATGTTTGCACTTTGTAAAAAAAAGCATAAAAAAAAATAAAAACACACTAACAAAAAAAAAGGCTCAGGACTTTAAGAGTTAAATTACAGTATAAGTTTTAAATTTAGTAGGACTGATGTTAATTTTATTCTAGTATATTTTGTTTTAAAAATACAATGCCGATAATTGTTGTTTTTCGATGTGCTTATATCACTCAAATATGTACAGTACCTAATTAATTCAGGTATGAGTTGAAGGGAATCGTATCTCTCGTATTTACTGTTTGTATTACTGTAACACACCCAAAATAAAATAAATAAGTTTCAGAAAAACAAGCAGAATATATTTGATGTTATGAACAGTTGGACTTGGAATGATTAGAACTTGCAGCGCCAAGACAACGGGCAGATAAGGGCAGAACAGATACAAGATGCCTTCTGACCATGGAAGCCCAAAGCACATGTCATGCAGCTGATTGAGCAAGATTGACAACCAGGTGATAGGCAAGACATCTACAAACCCACATCTACGCCACCAAATCCTGCAATCAGCTCTTCCTGACAGTCCAGAACAAATGGCTGGACATCTTGTCTTGCCACAAGGAACGTCTGATACGGCGGAACCCGCGACCAAGAAGTGAACACTCAGCACTCATGTGGCGCTGAGGATGGAGAAATCCTCAACTCTTGTTGCCCTGACAACAGTAACGCCCGAAACTCTCCCGCCCAACTAACAACAGAGAATAATCCTAAACAACGCCCAAACACACCCTCTTTCCGGACCACAGCCTGCCTTTCCAGAGCCTTTAAAAGACAATGTTTAACTAATCGTTGTCATTTTTCTCAGGAATCTTTTGTTGGCTAGTGATATGGTGACCCTGGATCCAGTTTGCCTCCTCGTCTTGGTCTCTCTGTGCTGTATGGTTGCTGCCGACTTGGAATAAATTGTCAACTTGTGTTTCGAAGCCTTTTTCCAGCTTTTAAAATAGAGTCAGTACAAGGGGTTAAGACTACGGTGACTGTGCGGATTTTGGCCTTTTGGCCGGGTTGTTAGAGTTCCACTGGCCTGGCGGTTCAGCTGGGGTGATTCCGGCAATCTGCCTAAAAGGTCAGATTCCTACAAAGTATAATTATTATATTATCATTATTCAAAACAAAAAAAATGAATTTTCACATACAAAAAAATAATAATTCAAAGGCGACACTTATTGGACTGGCAGGCTCTACCAAGGAGGTGTCCCTTGTGACATATTTATGTCACACTGCTGTTGCCATAGTGTGCACTTCCTGTGGGTGTGGTATTACAGTATAAAAAGGAATCTCTGTTATGTCTCTGTGACATATATGATGAGAAGCACACTGAATAAAGAAGTGTTGTTCCATTCAAGTCTCGGCCTTACATGTACTTAGATCAGGAAGTACATAACATCCCTTATGTTTTTTTTCAAGGAGTTGGCAACCCTAGGCACAATGCACATTGGTTACATTGGTTTAAATCTTTAGCTCAGTGGAGAGAATTGCAGGAAATAAATTACATCTCAACTAGATTACTATAACAAATACACACAAATGTGCGAAAGAGGTGATTCATAATACACATGGCATTGATAAATTAACAACTATTTAAGGGGTTTGCCTTTTACTGAAAACAGGACAACCACCTGCACAGTCAGGAAATGCTCACGCAGCAATCTCTAGATTGTGATGCATCATTCCCAGTATACAGCGTAATTCAGTTAGGCAGCTATACATCAGCTGAAGACAAAGCCCACCTGGCAATAGAGGGTCTAAATAAAAAGCTTGTTTAAATCTGGGGTCACTTTCTCTATATACACACACACACAAAAAACAACAACAATAATAATAATTTTTAAAACACCAATGTGGATCTGGAAACCAAAAAAAGAATTCTTTTGACAGATATTCTAAGGGGAAGGAGCAGTTCAAATCTGTGGCAAACTTACAGATGCATTGTGGTGAATAAGCATGTGGCTGCCAGAGCTTTTGGTGTTCTGCCAATATGGGTCTTGGTGGCAAAGACCGTTATTTTGTGGTCACTTGTGTCCACATCAAGACGACAATTTCAAGGCTGGACGCAGCCTTCAGCCAAGAGAGCGCCATCAAATAAACCTACACACTAGTACGGGTCAAGAAATGAGTAAACACTTTTTTTTTTTGTTGTGAAGGAAATCTTATTTTTCGTGACGAAGAGCCTCAGAAATATCACATTACACCCACACACGGCAAAAAAAGATGTCTGCACATGCTAGAAACTCAACTTAGAAAATGTGTTTTACCAAAATACAGGACAAATCGATGTACTTGAGAGTATTTAAGGAAAATGTGACATTGATTTAGTCTTGTTTTTAACAACAACAAAATGTATTGAGAAACAGCTTTTATTTTCTGCCACATACTGCTGATCAATTTATTGTTGCAAGGGTGAAAAAAACAAAGTTAAAAAAAAAAAAAAAACTTGAATAATCGTTGGCGTAGAGTTCTAACAAACAATAACATCATGCCCTGTATCCATTACAGGAACATGCAATGTTAAATTACGTACTAATATATGCTTAAGTCCTTGACCCTCAGCATGGTGACCTTGCTTGTAGGTGGGAAGAACCACCTTCTTTTAACAGGGCGCTATGAATGAGGCCACAGCTGACAATGGAGTGTACCTATTGGATGGTTACCATGGAAACGGCTGCAGACAGCATTTGAGGGAGAGGCAAAGAGAGAGAGCTCTGCGCAATGTGCTTCACTATATGTGTTCCACTTTTTATATTTTATAGTTTTAGCTGCATCTAATATAAAGATGCATCTCTTTGACTCAAACACTTCATGCACATTATTTGCCATATGGTGTCACGCTCCCTCATAACATGGCAGATGCTTTCTTCTGACATACATTTACATAAAGCCCGACACTGCCAAACTCAGCATACAGAGTCCATCCCAAACATCATATGCAAGTAATAGGAAAACCATTGCATTTCAAAGTCTTTACCGAGAGCATGTCCCTTCAAAGTTAGAACCAGGACACACACAACATAACCTGTCAATATCCTTCTATCAGAATCATAATTTGCCCTATAAAAAGTCGCATCATAAGGCGTTGGTTCACATCATCCCACTAAGGCATACTCGTCCACATTCCCAGACCACCAACAACAATACCTTTTTCTTTGACCATGACCATTGGAATCCAATAAATCAACAAAGGAGAAGCGTTGGAGTATCCTTCGGCAATGACATAGGAACCGCTGGATTCTTTTACAGTGGAAACAGCACAAAAAGAAAGGGGGAGGTGCAGATGCTTTCCTCTTGAAAACACCGCTACAGTGAGGGGTTCGCCTCCGACTGCCTGCTTTGCTGCTACATCCCTGTTTTTCTCCTCCGCCTCCTCTGCCCACTCCTCCCTCTACTCCCTCACTCTGTCCCTCTGTTGTGTCAGCCACCTCCTCACTGCAGCAATCTGGTGGCTGCTGCTGCTTCTATGTGAACTAAACCCCTAACCCCAAATCCCAAAGCAGATTACTTAAACACATATAACCTGTAACCCCAGACCATTTAACATTTCAAAGGAATATATGAGGATTTTACAAATCAAAACAATAGGTTGGAAGACAATCACAAAAGAATATTACTTACTCGTGCAATATTTTACCATTGGAACAATTTTCAGCAACATGACATGCTATGCTGTAGAATTCCATTTTCCTAATGCAAGTGTGTACATTGTTGCTAAACGTAATTTCATATTGTGCTATGAATGTTTTGTTTATGTATCAGCTTCCCTAACAAATGTCCACCACCATTACCACAATAGAAAATGTGGCGACCATAATTTTCGGACTATAAGCCACTACTTTTTTCCCCTCATTTTGAATCCTGCGGCTTATAGTCCAGTTGGCTTATTTGTTGATTTATTTGGGTTAATAGGTAACACTTTATTTGACAGCAGCGTCATAAGACTGCCATAAGACCGCCATAATTATGACATGACATTATCATGGGAATTAATGAATGCTTATGACAGATGTCATTAAGTGTCATCCGGAAAATTGTGTCACTAACTTCATTTATGTCCAGCTCGGATCTTTTACATCCATTCAAAAGTGAGATAATTTGCCAGATGACACAAAATGACATCATGATTTTTAAAGAATTTTATTTGCAAATCATGGTGGAACTTGTATTTGGTCAATACCAAAAGTTCATCTCAAAACTTTGTTATGTACCCTTTGTTGGCAATAACGGAGGCCAAACATTTCTGTAAATCTTCACAAGCTTTTCACACACTGTTGCAGGTATTTTGGCCCATTCATTCCTCCATGCAGATCTCCTCTAGAGCAGTGATGTTTTGGGGCTGTCTTTGGGCAACATGGACTTTCAACTCCCTCCACAGATTTTCTATGGTGTTGAGATCTGGAGACTGGCTAAGCCACTCCAGCACCTTGAAATGCTTCTTACGAAGCCACTCCTTTGTTGCCCTGGCTGTGTGTTTGGGATCACTGTCACGCTGAAAGACCCAGCCACGTCTCATCTTCAATGCCTTTGCTGATGGAAGGAGATTTTCACTCAAAATCTCTCAATACATGGCCCCATGCATTCTTTCCTTTACACAGATCAGTCGTCCTGGTCCCTTTGCAGAAAAACAGCCCCAAAGCATGATGTTTCCACCCCAATGCTTCACAGTGGGTATGGTGCAATTCAGTATCCTTTTTCCTCCAAACACGAGAACCTGTGCTTCTCCCAAAAAGTTCTATTTTGGTTTCATCTGACCCTAACACATTCTCCCAGTCCTCTTCTGGATCATCCAAATGCTCTCTAGCGAACCGCAGACGGGCCTGGACCTGTACTTTCTGCAGCAGGGGGACACGTCTGGCAGTGCAGGATTTGAGTCCCTGGCGGCGCATTTTGTTACTGATAGTAGCCTTTATTACTGTGGTCCCAGCTCTCTGTAGGTCATTCACTACGTCCCCCCATGTGTATCTGGGATGTTTGCTCATAGTTCTTGTTATCATTTTGACGCCACAGGGTGAGATCTTGCATGGAGCCCCAGATCGAGGGAGATTATCAGTGGTCTTTTATGTCTTCCATTTTCTAATAATTGCTCCCAAATCAAAATCAAATCAAATCAAATTTATTTATATAGCCCTTTACAAAACCCGAAAGGTCCCCAAAGTGCTTTACAACAAAGACAAACATGGCACATAGTAAATAAAAGGCAGGAAAGTATTATACAATGACATTAGGAAGAAAAGAAAAGAAAAAAAAGAAACGAAACATCGCATCACGATTAGTCAGACAGCAAACAAAACAATAAAACAGATAAAATCCGAAAACATTAAAAACCCTAAGGAAATAAAACCAGGCTAAATTAATCTTGGGGAAAGGCGAGTCTAAAAAGGTGTGTCTTTAAACGAGATTTAAAAAGGCCCAAATTTGTAGTGGTGCGGATCTCCGGGGGAAGACTATTCCATAACCTGGGTGCAGCAACCGCAAAAGATCGGTCTCCCCACTGTTTGAGTTTGGACCTTGGGACTTGCAAATGAAGTTGGCCGGTAGAGCGAAGAGTCCTGCCAGAGTTACGGATGGTTAAAATTTCTGATAAGTAAGAAGGAGCCTGGCCATTAATAGAATTAAAAACAAACAGTAAAAGTTTAAAATCAATTCTAAAATGGACTGGAAGCCAGTGGAGCGATGATAGCACGGGGGTAATATGTTCACGTCTAGGTGTATCTGTTAAAAATCGAGCAGCAGCATTTTGAACAAGTTGGAGACGAGAAACTGAGGACTTGGGAAGACCAACATAAAGTGCGTTGCAGTAATCCAGCCTCGAGCTTATAAAAGCGTGAATTGCTTTTTCCAGGTCGTGGCGAGTAAGAAAAGGCTTCACTTTGGCCAAGAGACGGAGCTGGAAAAAACTTGCTCTTACAACAGAACTAATCTGTTTTTCAAAGTTGAGCCTGCAATCGAATATCACTCCGAGATTATTAACATGTGTTTTAGAAAAGGGAGCCAGAGTGCCAGGGTTGGGCTCAAGGGCATTTAACATAGAAGGTGTGCCAAAAGTAATATATTCAGTTTTGCTTTCGTTAAGATGTAAAAAGTTTTGCGCTAGCCACTGCTTCACATCGGATATGCACTCCATTAATTTAGTGAGAGCAGTTTGTTCGTTGGGTCTCAGGGGGAGATACAGCTGCAGGTCATCAGCATAAAAATGAAAAGAGATATTATGTTTTTTTATAACTGATCCTAAAGGTAGGAGATAAAGTGCAAAGAGAACAGGCCCTAAAATGGAGCCTTGTGGCACCCCACAAGACAGAGAGGTTTGTGAGGAGGAAAATTCCCCAATCATTACTGAGAAGGTCCTATGTTCCAGGTACGATTTAAACCACTGTAGAGCTTTACCATGGATACCTATAAAGTGTTCTAGACGAGATACAAGGACTGTGTGGTCGACTGTATCAAATGCTGCTGTGAGATCTAGTAAAACAAGGATTGCTGGGTTTCCATTATCTACAGAAAGGGAAATGTCGTTGTGCACTTTTAACAGTGCTGACTCAGTGCTATGTCTGGACCTGAAGCCTGATTGAAACTTGTCAAGGATGGAGTTTGTCTCTAGAAATGTTTGCAATTGAATAAAAACAACTTTTTCTAAAACTTTAGAAAGGAAAGACAAGTGGGAGACGGGTCTAAAATTGGACAGCACGGAGGAGTCGAGATGGGGTTTTTTAAGAAGGGGTCTGACTACAGCCTGTTTGAAGGCAGCTGGGACAGAACCGGTACTGAGAGAGTTATTTATAAGAGCCAGCAGACTTGGTCCGAGGCAACTAAAGACTTCCTTTAGAAGGCCAGCTGGAATTATATCTAACGGACAGTTAGTGGGTTTCATGCCACTAACTATTTCAGATAGAGATGACAATGAAAGGAGATCAAATTGTTCAAAAACAGTGAGCAGTTCTGGAGGATGTAGATTATCTGATGAGATACCCGAATTGCAGACATTTTGCCTAACCGAAGAGACTTTGTTTTGAAAGAAAGCGAGAAACTCCTCACAAGTGGCACCTGACACATCAGTTAAGACAGTGGGGTGCGGGTTTAAAACAGAGTCAATTGTGTTAAAAAGCAGTCTTGGATGGCTGGAGCTGTTATTTATAATAGAAGATAAATAATTCGACTTGGCCTGTTTTAGGGCCTCCTGATAGGCAGCCAAGGTGTCCCTCAGCAATTCCAAAGAAACATGGAGTTTGTCCTTTTTCCATTGACGTTCAGCCCGCCTGCATTTTTGCCTGAGCAGGCGGGTATAGTCATTAAACCATGGAGTGGCTTTGGGTTTGGAACTTTTTTGCCGTAGAGGGGCAATGGAGTCCAAAACAGCAGTGCAGGTGGAACAAAAAATGGAGAGAAGACTGTCTGAGCAGACAGGAGAAGGCAGAACGGCGTCAGGATGCTGCTGTAGGTCTCCAAATGCAGTCACAAACTCTCCTGCTGTGGATGGAGTGATGCGCCGGCGGTAACAAGCTGGAGAAATTTGCTTTTCTGCAGACAAAGGGGCAGCAAAGTCAAAAATGATGGGAAGGTGGTCCGAGATGGCAGTATCCACTATTTCTCTGATGGAGACTGAAAGTCCAAGCGAAATCACCAGATCCAAAGTGTGACCATGCTCATGAGTTGGTGCATTCACAGATTGGGTGAGGCCAAATGAGTCCAGAAGTCCTTTAAACTCATTCGCCAGCTGATTTGCAGAGCAGCAGACGTGAATGTTAAAATCCCCGCAAATTAAAACCCTGCCAAATGTTGGAATAAAGTCTGATAAAAACTCAGAAAACTCCTGGATAAAATCCTTGTTAAAACCAGGGGGCCGATAAATAGTGGCACAAAGCAATGGGGGAGAAAGCCCGATAGAGAATAACTGCAGTTCAAAACTTGAATAATTATGAGCAGTTATGGTCCTACATTTGAACTTGTCCTTGAATACAGCAGCCAGGCCGCCACCACGGCCAGACGCTCGCGGGGTGCTGAAAAAACAGCAGCCAGATGGGAGGAGCTCCGAAAAGGCGCTGCATTCACCTGGTTTCAGCCAGGTCTCCGTTAGAAAAAGGAAATCCAAATGATGTGTCGAAAAGAAGTCGTTCAAAATAAACGTCTTATTCGTAAGGGACCTTGTGTTAATTAGCGCTGAGTGAACCAGGGAGTGCTCAGCTGTGGGGGTGAAGCCGCGGAGCGGGCGAAGGTTCCCCGGCACAGAGCCACGCAGGGAAAGCCTCACCGGCCGACAACGCGGAAGTAGCGTCCCGACGTCCCGGTTAGTCAGCCGAAGCCACCGATAACGGAACTCCAAGGAACTCCGTAGATCATATCCCTTGAAGGCAGTCAGGGGTCTAGCCGGTGGATGATAGCGATCGCAGCGATAGGACGCCAGGTAGGCTTTTAATTTGACTGCAATTCCTCCCCGCTTTCCACGTCTCCGGCGGCGGTAGGTACGAGGCAACCAACAAGGAAGACGCCGTAGATGTGGTGGTAAAAACGCCAAAAAAGGCGGCGGTGACTTTGAGTGACTATAGCCACCATACGGCAACTTTTCCAACGTGTCACGTTTATTTCTTTACACCAAGCGTTTTACCTATTGCAGATTCAGTCTTCCCAGCCTGGTGCAGGTCTACAATTTTGTCTCTGGTGTCATTCAACAGCTCTTTGGTCTTGGCCATAGTGGAGTTTGGCGTGTGACTGACTGAGATTTTGGACAGGTGTCTTTTATACAGATAATTAGTTAAAACAGGTGCCATTAATACAGGTAACAAGTGGAGCCTTGTTAGACCTCGTTAGAAGATGTTAGACCTCTTTGACAGACAGAGATTTTGCTTGTTTGTAGGTGGCCAAATACTTATTTGCCACTCTAATTTGGAAATAAATTCTTTAAAAATCTAACAATGTGATTTTCCGTTTTTTTTTTCTCCACATTTTGGCTCTCATGGTTGAGGTTTACCCATGTTGACAATTACAGGCCTCTCTAATCTTTTCAGGTAGGAGAACTTGCACAATTGGTGGTTGACTAAATACTTATTTGCCCCACTGTATGTTGATGTTTGTTCGCTATGCCAAAACAAAAAGCCAGGAAACAGTCGTCATCAACAAAGACCGTGAACAAATATTTGTATATTACATTTGCATCATTTGGGATTGCATCAAAGTAAATATTGTCAAGTAAGCTGCATTGGTTCTATATGATGACTTGTGTTATCTTATTACTTTCAGCAGGCTCATCTTCATGTGAAAAGGGCACAAACGGTCACAGTAAGTCATAGGTCAAAATGGCAATGACCTCTAGCATGAGCTTTGAATTAATATATTTAGTGGGCCTTCTGAATCCCATTAAAAAGCACACGAGAGACACTTGCCTGTCCACGGCCATTGCTCTGTAGAATTCTCTAGTCTGTGCTCTTTAGTTATGTTTAAGTGCTTTTATCATCAATAAGTAACGAACAATCCAATATGGATGTACATAAGAACATTGCTATTGTGACTTTCTGTGTTTTGTTGCTTTAGCCTCAAAATTGTATACATACAATATTTATATTGTATTGTATATATAAAACAATGTAAAAATAATTCTTTATCTTTACTCAATGTTCTATATAACATCAAATAAGCCACTAAAACGAGCATATTTAGGACATAACACATGATTACAGTAGGGGTGTGTCCGGTGTTACAATATATCGAAAAGGTGATAAATTGCAATACTTTGTAGCCCAAAATGTTATTGATATGCTCCCACCAAGAATCGATTTATCGTTTTATAAAAGGTGTCACTGTTGATTTTGAGTCACTTTCATTTGGGGACATTCTTGAATCACTTCCTTTTCAGTAACCCAAAATCAACAGAAAGTGACCTGTAAATGCCCCAAAATCATCTAGAAGTGACCTGTAAATGCCTACAAAAGATTGTCAATGGTTGGCTATGAATGCTCTGGTTTCCGTGCCAATGAAAGCGCAAGACGTCCAATCCAGTGAATGCCTCGAAAGCAAAAGGAGTCACCTCCTATTTTTTTTTAATGACATCTCTTCCTTTTCAGTAACCCAAAATTCAACAGGAGTTTCCCTTTAAATGCCTCAAAATCAACAGGAATTGACCTGTAAATGGCCCAAAAGGAAAAGAAAGTGACCAAAATCAACAGAAAATGATATGAAATGACCTAAAATTAACTCATTGGCTGGGATTGGCTGCCACTGACCGACATAGACGTCCAATCTGTTCGAAGTAGGGGGGTTTGGGAGGCTACTAGTGATAAACTAATTCCAATTCGAAGCAGACGGATGAAAATAGCTTGCTTTCTGTTTGTTAGTTGTTTTGTGGAATATCCTTGAATGATTTTCTGACCTAAGCATTGATAATTGTTGTATCTCCATATCGTTAGATCATTGCTATCATGAGCCGTGTATCACAAATTATATCATATCATGATATACCCAGAGGTTCCCACCCCTAAAGTAGGGAGAACCATTAGTAAGCATAAAAGTACCGCAAAGATACTGTATAGTGACAGCTTTGTAAGTGATGAAAGGTTTGTATCTTGTGTATTTATTTACTAGTACTTCATCTTGTTTTTGACTACACATCTAGCACTCTTTCAGAAATCCACAATTAGGATGTGTATACAGCGAAAAATGACTATAACTAATTTTCACACAATGCAGTAAATGGGTGAAGGAAGCATTACATGGACACAGCTGCTGCTCACACAACATTTTAGAAGCAGACGACAACAAAAATGACTAATGAAACATATAGTGTAAAGAGGATTTTACACTCAGTCCTATAAAAACCAATTATCACAGTAGTGCTCTTTAGTATAGTATGAGTATAGCATGAGTCAACACCTGAGTATTTTTCCAGAGGTGACGTAGTGTACATACAACTACTATATATGAGAAAAAAGGGCAGTAATCAAAGTGAATGAGATGCACAAACTTCCACACCTGCACTTACTAATCCTCCAAATAATTTACTGAAGCACACTTATGCAGTGCAGTGTCATGCTGGACTCTTATTAACAAGGGCGTTTTCTTTCCATCAGGCAATGGAGATGTGCCAGTGAGGCAAAAATAGTGAGCAGATACGTTTTCACTTGTTCGCATTATGAAGAGAGAAACATGCATTCTCTTAGTAAGAGAAGAACCTGGCTTAGAGTTTTAATATTAAAATTTCTGGCAGTGCATTTTATTGAGGGCTACATTTCTCATGAATATGAACCTAATTAATTGATAGGCTAAATCAGGGGTGCTCATTACGTCGATCGCGATTGACCAGTCGCTTGCAACGGTAGTGTGGGTAGCTTGCGGCATCCAGAAAAAGAAAATGTACATCGTTAATTATGATTATGTTGTGTGTATGTTCTGTTCTGTGAGCAACAAATGAGGTAAGGGTTAGGGTTATGCAGCACCTGTTTCTCTCTAAGCAGCTTCTTGCTCACGTTTTCTTGTTCTATAGTTTCCAGCAGAGTTCACTACGTTTCTCATAGTTTAATTCACGTCAACAGTAGAAAATACAGAAGACTTCCATTCTCCGTGTCAAACAGCTGAACAGGACACGTTTAAAATAAATAAATAAATAAATAACAGTAGAAAACACAAACAGTAGGACACTTCTCTCAAAGCAGCTTCTACTCGAGGTTTGCAGCTTAGCAAGTTCACACAGTTTAATGTTATGCTGACTCTGATGCAGGTCGGACTTTCAGTGGCAAAATTTAATTGTATGTTTCCCACCTCCACAACATTGACATCTTTTTACATTACTAACAGTGGCTGCTGCTGGCCGAAAAAAAAATTCTAATAGCCCATCTCGTTGAATGGGGCGGAGGAGGCAGCATGTTGTCAACATATATTTCTGTCTGGGCTGTGTGAGTGTGAGCGTGTGCAACAAGGGTGGGTCAAGTCATCAGCCAATGTAAATAAGTCAGAACATAATGAAAATAATTCCAATTAATACTGGTAAAGTCAGTTCTATCCTGACAACATATGGGAAGACAATCTAAATGACCCATATAACTGAACTCATATAGTACATTATACAGCATAATGCAAATAAGGTTGCCTAAAAGTTGGCGGGGACAATTTGAGTATCCTTAAAAATTGGTAGTGTGATGTCCGTACCGTCCCTATACAAACTTACAACCCTTGTTCTGTTGCTATGCTTATTGAAAAGTATAAGGTAGTATTGAGGAAAAGAGAAAAAGAAAGCCTACTATCTATTTCTTGAGTTCTTCGGCCAGTACAGTATAAACAAAGGACATTAATATCTGTGGCCTTTCGTGGTATTTTGCTTTCGTCATATCTGGGTTGAAAGTCAAACGCTATCTTATATACATATGTGTCTATGTTGGATCAATATGCCAAGTAATGCAGGTTTTGCTACTTTGTTGTCATATGTTTCAAGTGGGGATGTCCACGATCTCATCACGTGATCTGAAATTGGGCCGATCGGGCCAATTTTCAGAGGATTGGAATCATCAGAGAATCGGGTTTTTAATTAAAAAAGCCTAGGCTAAAAAGAAACAAAATAATCCAGAAATAAAATGGGATTCCCAAAAGAAACAAAAATGTATAGGTTTTATACTCCGCAACACTCCTGGAAGAAGTACTGCAATTTGCACAGAACTTGTGTTAAAAAAAAATAAAATTAAAAAAAATTTTTAAAAAAAGGAAAACAAAAAAACTTTTTTCAGTATTTGATCGTGACTCGGTATCGGTGGAAAATCAGGTGACTCCGACACGGGTGCATAAAGATGCGATCGAGACGTCCCTAATTTCAAGTGTATGTAAGATTTTTAAATCACCATTTGCACTCATTCTCTCGTGTAATCCTGATGTAAGCCACCATGTCGTTCGGTCATGTGCTGCTGTTTGGCAAATTGCGTCAGGTCTTGCCGTACGCTATGGGAGCATATTATGTAACTCCAGGTGATTAACTTACTGGCTGGCTTTCATCAGTTGCAGTAACACTTGCGCAGCACAGTACATTTTATGCACACACATGTCCTAATTGAGCAGCCAATTAAAATGTTGTCACCTGTGAGCAACAAACCCAACTACTGCTTTGGGGGACCTATAAAGTAGAGAGGATAAAGCTAGACAACTAGAAAAACAAACATTGCCAGGTATCTGTTATCGGTTTTAACTCAATATCATTACTCTAGTAGTTGACTATGATGTGTGACATTATTTCTGGCAGATGAACACGTTTAATTTGTTCCATCATCCTACCTGAAGCAACATCATGCAGCCTCTCACTTAGGTAGTAGTCATTTGGGTTGAGGTAGGGCAGCTGTTCCATGTACTGTTTTGGGATCAGGTACAGGACTTCGGCCACGTGGCCGTCCTCAATGATAGACATGCGCTTGATGGAGGTCTTACGTTTCACCCGCACATGGTCTATGGTGTGGCTGCGATTGGAGCTGCATAGCCTCCCGAGGCTGTTGATGTTGGGCAGAGTGGGCATGACGGTTTGATCCCCCTCGACCGTGCCACATAGGCAGGTGAAGCACTCCAGGTAGAGGTCAGCCAGTGTCCAGGGGTCAGGCCCTCTTCCCCTCTAAAAGGCAGTCTTTCGACATGAGGAAAGAGTGGCGCTTAAACAGGTCTGAATCCGAAGTAAGGATGAACTCCAACGCCATAAAATCCTGCAAGATCCAATTTGGTAAAATCTATGGAAAAAGCAAAAAGCTGCCCACCTTGCACAGGGGGAGTCAAACATCAGGTAAGACGAGACCCACTATTGCAGGTAGAGCCTAGTCAACCACTGGTAAAGAAGTTTATGAGTGTCTTCAGTCCAACCAGACTGGAGCCTTAAGCTGCTTATGGCTGACGTTGAGCCCATGATTATCTTATGGGTGGGGTTAGGTAGTTCCCACATCAGGTTTGCTCAGTGTACTCTGGGACACTTGCCATCTAATGGGTCCTTTCTCACACATCTGCCAAAAACTAAAACCCTATCTGGGCTTATGGGACACTTTTAAAACATTAAAAGCACCAATGCCAAGAGGTGACGTACCATGACCAAGTTAGTTAGTTAAACTAGTGCTGGAGAAATCATACAAAGTAAGTCCAAATGGATAGATAAAGATGGTGCAACATAATAATAATAATCCAAGACCTTCGTGACAGATTGACTCATGAAAGGGTCAGAAACTTGTATAAACATAGATAATCTTGACCATGATCCTTCAGAAGCGATACTGGAACTTCATCCGTGGCTTCTTTTCATCTGTTGAAAATACTGCATGAAGCAACATTTGACCTTGCGCATAAGACTGAGATTTGCTGTGCGCTTTTAGCTCATTATTTGCTAAATTAAATCATTGATGTGTCCCCTAACTGGGAGATAAAAAGATAGTTGATGCTCAGGGACAATAATAACAAACTAGGGAAATAAGACATAATGAACCTGACTGTGTTCTTGGAAGTTTATAGCAAAGTAAAACTTCCTCTTTGTTTTATCCAGAGGAACCCCGCATGGCTGAGAGTTATCAACGTTGCTGATGCCATCTGACACGCACCCATGCAATATATATATAGAATAATATTCATTAGTCTTTACAATAAGAACTAGCAGAATTTGTAGCTGTTCTGCTGGCTGAGTTGAGAACTATTAAACCAACCAATTTTTCAATTTACTAACTTAAATATCAAATACATTGTCAATAATGCATTAAGGCTTCAAGGGATTAGCATCTGATTCTTTATCGGAACCTAGCTCAGGGCATGCTGCTCTGCTGCAGTGAGGCACTGCCCTCCAACTGTCATCCATTCCCCAAATGTAGCTACGCCACATCGTCCCACATGCTCACACATAAGCACATGCATGCTCAGAATGAAACTCTGCTGTTTCTGAACATACAAAAGACAACCTCATCAGACAGTCCCAACCTTCCCTTGCAAAAACATCATCCTTTTCTGTTCTGCTTACCATCCAGTCCGAAGCAGGAGGTGATTTTTTGGGCGTAGTTGCACAGCCCATCGTAGCCCTGCTCTTGCATCACTATGTTCTTCTCCCCAATCTCAACACACAGACAGACAATCGCACACAAACGCTGTCCCGTCCAGCTCAGCGTTCACTCCTTCCCTGCTCATGAATTATTCATGCTTTTGCCAGGACACTTGCACACGCGCGTTCATGAGCCCCCTCATGCAACGCACACAAAGTGAGAAAAGTGCTGATGCAAAGGGATGCGTGCAGCCCTTTCTGCAATGGTCCCATATGGAGGAGGCAGCGGATTGTGTTACAGCAAGACAAAGCCTTCTTTTTAATCCATCATTGATCGTCACATTAAGTGCAATAGAGTGTGCAGGAAACCCTCCCAAGAAATGTGTATTTGGTGCAGGTACCAGGAAGCTCTTGGTGGATATTACAACAGAGTATTGGGAGGCTAACCTGCATGTATCAGTTAAAATGTGTAAAATGCATGCTTGGAAAATTAAAAAAAGTTTTAATCTTCTTTAAGAGGACAAAAAAAGTAAATCTTTTCCCAAATTTTATTAATTTCAAACTAGAAGTGTTGTGGCAAACGACAGACAATTGCACAAGTCACTGTTATCCGAGTCACAAGTCCCGAGTCTTACCTATTGTGGGCAAGTCAAGTCAAGTCGAGTCATGGGGTTATGTCGAGTCGAGTCATAAGGTAATGTCGAGTCGAGCAGAGTCACAAGGTTGTAAAGACAAGTCGTGTCCAGGCATGTGAACAGGATTTTTATTTTTCAAAACAAATTGCAAATTGGAACATAAGTATAATGTTAAATTAAGATAACTGAAAAAATAACAAAAAATAACTGAAATATTCTAAATAAATTCAAAATGAATGCAGTTCTTTAGGTGAGCTTAAACCCACGCCCACAGCTCAACATTATTACCGTCATAACAAAAATAACCGAATTATTTTCCATAAAAAGCATGTGTGTATGACCCGTATCATGCTTACATTATACACACTCTCTCTTCCTCAACCAGCAGTTGCCAGAGAGAAAAAAACATCACGTTTTACCACCGCTAAACACGCTGGAGTTAACTCTCGTTGCTGGTGGGAAATGTTCATGACATGGTTTACATGTCGGTTGGCCCTCCTCTAAGCCGCGGCTGTCTGTAACTTTTCTGTAGCCAAAGTATTCCCATACCGGCGATTTCGTTATCTTCAATGGGGTAAAATTTCAGGAGTTTCACCTCCTCCAGCCACCATGTAGCACAGCTGACTCACTGACACAGAGCAACAACCGGTGGGGGAGGGTTGAGCCTTGCAGCTGTAAGCGAGGAATTTTCTCCCTGCATTTTGCGACATAAAAAATAGCTAATACCGTAAGGACGATTTGACGGAAATTTTTTTCAGTTTTGAAATTGTGACATTTTCATACCACGGTATACCTTGAAATCATTAATCGGCACATATCTGATCGTGTCAAGTCAAAACGTTGTCGAGTCGAGTCACAAGTTAGTCAAGGCCTGCACCATTGTCAAGTTCGAGTTGAGTTGCAAGTCGTTAAATTTGCGACTCGAGTCGAGCCTAAGTCCCGGTAACGCGAGTCCAATTGTCTGGTATCTGCTATCCAAAGTGTTTAATATGGTTTTCCATTGAATGGTCTTGTTTTCAGCTCTTCCAACTGTATCCCCTTGGGCACGTGACAGAGTTCAAGTATGCATGAACCAACAATAAAAAGCAGTTCAAATCTGCAATTCACAGCCCAGAGGACTGTTGATGTTACATGAAATCAAATATGACATGTCAACATTATACAGCCCAGTAGAGGCAAAAATTGAAATGGAATGAAAAACATTGGCTTGCATAGTGAATGTGAGAATTCTGCTGAGTTGAAGATCCGTGATGGAACTGATCCGAAAGACTAACATGAATAATAAACCTATCCACAGATGAACAGCCAAACCAAATGGTTTGCAAAAACATATTTGGCTGGTAATATGACACATATACAGTATAATGATTAAAAATTACATTGTTGAAATAGGTTTTGAATGATTGTACAGTACAATTGTTTATGTTTCAAGACACCTTCACCTCTGAGTATTCAGTGATGATGGTTTCATGAAGAAAAAGAAATACATTTTCTATAAAAATAAAAATATGGCAGAAATACATTAGTGCAGTAGAAATATGATGACCCTGATAGAGAAGCGGGCCCACAGGGGATTATTGTACTTTTATTGGGTTACTAATGGAAGGAAAACACTGCCAAGGTAAAAGCCACTGGCCTTGTACTGATACCAAGAGATTGCTAGAGTACAGTAATGACTTGTACACTGACCTCTTGAAGGGATGTCAGATAATCAGAAATGGAGGCCCATCACTATGCTCCCGCTCTTAAGAATTTAACTTCTTGCCAATCGTGTGCTATTGTATTTACCATCAAACCACATATAGATTTTCACATAATTCTAAGAGCAGGAAACCTTAGCAAGCTTGCATAATGTTGGATCGTCTCATTTAAAAGCATTAGAATGTTTTTCTATTACTGTTTCATCATCATGCTGACCTACAAAGTTAAAAATAAAATCATTCTGTGGTCAATGCAAGGTTACTGTTCATGAATAATTGCTGGCTTCCTGTGGTTTAAGTAGGCTAATCAGGTATGTCATGCGGTGGACCCTGAGCTCTATCGATCTCCAACAGCAGCAGGTTAGACATACGCTGACACACATGAAACATTGTGCAAGTGGATAAATCAAAGCTGTATTTATATTTAAAAGAGCCTTGACAGAGAGGAGTGTAATTATTTTACACACGACGCTATTTGCAAATGGTGCTGCTGATAATGCACAATTAAACGAAATTATTAAGTACAAAAATATCAATCATCAAATTTGTTAACAATCGAACATATGCTTAATATTAGAGTTCCAGTTTGCAGGAATGTGCCTTGTCTTGATGAGTTTTTGTCTCAAGCCTTGATTCCTGATAGTGTGGTCTTAAGAACAACACGACAATATAAATCCATGTACACTTGTCACACAATAACCTTGAGGTCACAGTAATTGTATCTTTTCTGTGCCGCAGCTCATCACATAATTCAAGGAGACCTTCTGACCTTTAAATGGATAAGCTGGGGTATCTATCTAACATAACAACCTGACACAAATCCAGTCCAATCTAATGGCAATGAGCTAGCAACATAGTTTGCAGCCGCCTGTGTGTTAAGTAGGGTTGCCAACTATCGAAAAAAAAAAAACAAGAGGGACACCTCATTGGAAGAGCTGGCTGGCCTGATAACGGTCACCCTTTATTTATTTTGTATGTAAAAGTGTTTTTATAATTTAAATTAATAATTGTAATTTAATAATTTATTCAAAACTGAATTAATTTGTTGCATACTGTATTTGAGTGATATAAGCACATGGGGAAAACAATTATCAGCAATGTATTTTAATACAAAAAAAAATTCTAGATTAAAATTTACATCTGTCCTGCTTAATTTAAAACTGTATAATTTAACCCTTAAGGTCCTCAGCCTTTTTGTGTGTGTGCATGTGTTTTTGGCAGTCTTTAAAAAAAAAAAAAATTTAAAGTGCAAATATAAATTCTGATAGAAACTGAGGTGCGTTCGAAGTCCCCTCAGCAATAACAGTTTCGCAAATGATTACTCCAAATATAATGTGGAAATACCAATGAAATTGACAGAACGCAAAAATATAATACAAATAGTGAAAATAAAGTACACAGTGAAGAACAAAAAATAAAATTATCTTAATTTTGAACATGTTTTTAACTCACGCTTCACTCAAACTTCTTATCTCCCACACTCTATGTTATCTTCCGGTATCATAATGACAAGCAACAGTACCTCGAAAAATGAGATGAGCGGGATTGTCATTGTACTGTCAGCTAATTGGTCATAAAAGTGGGAGAGGCGGGGGAATTTATTTAAGCAGTATATTACTGGCACTAATTTTGTAATTACAAAACAAGTTTATTGAATAATTATTATTTGACAAGTGTTATTTGCTATTGTTAGTTTACAATTGTATTTGAGTGGTGCATTTGAAACGACACCTAAAGTGATTATATATTTTTTTTAATTGAATAGGGACATTGCATATTGATGAACATCTAAAAAGATGTAAATATGCCAGATTGTAGCAAAAAAATGCTAATTTACATCCACAGTCCCCAAGTAGGTAACACAAAGATACAAAAAGACATAGAACAAAAGATTACAATAAAACAGTACAGTACAATAGATGACTACTTTTGAAACCATGTTCAATGTGATGTGATATGAGAAGTGATAAAGAGACCTTGTTTGAGCAGCCACCAAAGAACATCGTCTCTCATTTATTCAATCTTACACCTGTTACCAGGTAAACATTTTTGTTACCGTGGTTCACCCCGCTGGACCCGTAAAGAGTCTACATGTTACGCACCATACCAGTATTCCTTCATTCTATAAAGCTGACACAATTTTCAAATTTCGATTTTTATGACAATACAGGACAAAGTGCGTTCCTTGTGAGTTTAATATGGGATGCGTACTTTTGTTTCTGAATAAGGGACGATTCTGTTTTTCAAGGGACGGTTGACAACCCTAGTCATCAGACATCAATGGAAAACATTTTCCGGTACTCTACAGGTAATTGATGTATGCGGGGTGTCCAGGGAAGTTGTATGCATCCTTCTGCAGCTGAAGACTGGACATGTTTAAACCTGAACCGTTTTATACACTCCCAGCAGCATGTGATAAATAATTTTCTTCCTCCAAAGATTAGTCAATCCATGGGTTTAATCTATGGCGTCTGGTCGTGCGTGGGTCCCGTCGGGCGCGCGCTGGTCTCGCGGGCAGGTGGGTGTGCCGCGCGGGCGCCGGTCGGGGACCGCGGCCCTTCGCCAGCCGGCCAGGGAGGGGTGGAGTGGGGCGGGAGTTGGGTGGTGTGTGCGGCGGCCATAGTTCCCTCCCGGGACGGCCCGGCCAGAGCCGCGTCTCCTTGTACCGGATACCGGGGAGGTGCCCCCAGGTGTCATACCGCGCATCCCTCCTGGCCCGGGGGTGGGCTGGGGCGGGTTGTGCCTCCGTCCCCTTAGTCTGTCTGGCAAAGGGCGGTGGGACGGGCAGCTGGGCTGAATTTCCATGCTGTGGTCCCACTGCCCTAAGCCAAGATCTCCTATTTTAATGCATACATTGCACTACCCTCCCCTCACAATCTCATCACGGTGCTGGGTTATGGCTGCCAGCCGGGAACCTGGCAGCCACAGTAATAGGGTGGTAGGTGGGTCCCACACGTTTTTCTATGGCATGGCTCCCGAGGCGTGACCTCCTCTCTGCCTGGGCTGCTGGTCGCGGGAGTGGGGGGAGTCGGGGCTCCGGTCTCGCGTCGCCCCACGGCGGCTCCTCGGCGTTCTCCTGCCTCCGCCTTCCCCTCTCTTCTCTAACTGGGTATCCGCCCAGTGCTCCGCCACGGATCGCTGGCTTGGCGGCAGTGTATTGGCTGGATGTTGCTTGCTACGGTGGGGGACCCTGCCCTGGTCTTGGTTGGCCACTGGGGGCCCCGTGGCGTGCCGTGTCAGCTGGGGGGCTGCGGCGGTGGCTTGTGGCCCGGTTGGGTGGAAGGGTTGGGGACGGGCGCGGGGTTGGTGGTGCATCCCCTCTTGCCATCCCCGAGGGTCGGTAGATGGGCGCGCGGGTGGCCCGGGGGACCATCCTGGATTCCGGGGGGGGGGGGGGGGGGGCTCCTTTGCTGGGCTGCGGTAGGAGGGATGGGCTGCGCTGCCCCCCTCACTTAATAATGGTAAGGTCAATTCTATTCTGACAACATATAGGAAAACAATCTAAATTACCTGCCTGTCGCGATAACAAATTTTAGTGTGCGATAATTTATCTCATAAATTATTGCGATATGCGGTATTATTGCGCCCCCAATTTTTTTTTTTTAAAACAATTTACAATTAAACACTGAGAATACAGTATATATTAATAGATCAAGTACACCCATTTAAACGCGATAAATATTTACTCTTAAATTCAAAAATACTTTTTAAGAAATCACAACTAAAAACAATAGACCATGCCTCTTAAGTAAAAGACAACAATATTAATACCGCACAGAAACACAGAATAAAATGTGTTTTTCAAGAAAAAAAAAAAAAATTGCACTTAATAACTTAAGCATTTAGGCAAATGAATGGTGTTCCATAGGGTTGCAAAGATACTGTTAAGTCACGGTTCTGTACGATTTTCGATATGGGGGACACGATTTTCGATCCGATTCAATACATTTAATGCTCTGACAAAAAAAAAAAAAAAAAATATATATATATATATATATATATATATATATATATATTATTATTATTTTTTTTTTTTTTTTTTTTGCTAATGAGTACAAATTAAATTTCCATCATATAAACATGCATTTTAGTGCATAATATTTATGTGCTTACTTCTTACTGAGGGCACACTGTTGATTGCTAAAGCTCTCTTAGCAGCTAGGTTTACTACATGAGCAAGACATCCTATTTGTGATACGAATCCATCTGTGTCACGTACTGAATTAACAATATTTGCAACATTATCTATAGTCATTGGTATGGATTGATTTGGCCGTCTTAACTTCCATTCAGTCATGACAGTGTAGAATTCATCAATGTAGTATATGGACTACGTGTCCCATAATCACTCTGGGCTCACGTACAGTAGCCAATGGCATGGGACGTAGCACATCTAGTTTGCTATTTCATGATATATAGTGTGTGCGCGCATTAAAAAAGTTAGCAAACGCCGCTGAAGTCACGACTGCTCATTACTGCACAACACCAGCATATGACAATCGACTTTCATAAACAGGGCAAGTTTGAAACACAGCGCTCTTAATTTGGCACGTAATGTTCATCATTTCCATTCAGCTGTCCGTTGTCAAAGCCAGGTTGTTCGTAGCAGCCAAGTCGGTAACAATGTTTTGGCGGACTTCGTTGTAAATATCCGGCGTTGTGCCGAAAAATAGCCGCCCCGCGTGAAATGTCACTCCTGACGGGAGTGCCCACATGTCAACAACACTGGCGCGCCGGAGATGGTCCGCAGTCACTGACGCGGCCGGTAAACGTTGAACAATAGGATATAATGGGAACGATTGGCTCCGGCACTATTTTTTGCCGGACTTGGAACGAAGATGCATTTTGCGCAGTTGGTAACAAGGAATCCGAACTTTTAAAAGCAAGTCTGCCGCACGCGCGCATGCACGTGCACGCGAGGTGATAAATCGCAGCGCATAAATTACCACCTTCATTTTTATTTATCGTGCGATAAATGGAATTATTGCATATTGCGACAGGCTTACCTATATACCTTAAAGGACTCCAACAATTCAAACAACCTGAACTCATTATTTAATGCAAATAAGGTTGCTTACAAGTTGGTGGGGACAATTTGAGTATTCTGAAAAGTTGGTAGTGTTATGTCCCTACCGTCCCTATGCAAACCTACGCCCTTGGCTAGGACTCCAACGTCTTGGCGAGGAAGGTTTTGAGATTGGGGGGTATTTTAGGTAGGGTGACCATATTTTGATTTCCAAAAAAGAGGACACTCAGCCCGGCCTTGAGATACTTGAATTTTACTCGAAGATCACTCAAAGATGCGTATATCTCCCACTTTTTTTTACTCAACAGGCTTTATTCTTCCAAAAAAAAAAAAAAAAATCAAACAATAAAAAATAAAAAATAAAAAAAAAAGAATAATAATTATTAAAAAAAAATAATATAATGCAGACTCATGGAAATGTAGTCCAGTTAATACACACACACAGTTGGCTATGTGCCAACTCAACATTTTTTAAAATTACGATCACGACAATTGTCATTGACAAAATGTTATTCTCACTCAATTTTTATTCTCATACAATGTTCCAAATTGTACGCAATCAATAACTGAAATAAACTGACAAGCGATTCAACCAGCATGTTTCCAAACGCAGCAGTTCAAATTCAAAACTGCATTGCCCATAATGCCTAGCGCAGCTGAGCTCACTGATTGCTACTCTATTAGCGAATACGGGAGCCGAGGCAAAATCAGACTTTGCTATAAAAGTTTACTACCATCGGCAGCGCAAAGATGCGACAACAAACGGGATTTTACAGATTACACCAGTACAAATCTCCGACAGAAGTCAACAGTTGCCATTATATACGTATTTATCGTAAAAAAAACTCATAAGCAACACAGCTATTTAGCTATACTAGCATTCAACCACTAACTAACGCAGAAGAATTACAAGACTCATACAATATACTGCATCTCTGTGTACACATATAACCCTATGTACAACAGAAGACACGTGATCGACATTAACAGGAGAAACTTACAGAAAGGTGTATGGAGCCACGTCTTTTAGAACTTCTTATTGAACTCCTTACTGTAGTCTGAGCTCTCGCCAAACCGTCAGTAGATGGTGGTAATTCCCCATAAACAAAGGGTGAACTGCCAACAAAAAAGAAGACGATCTACTCCTTCTCCCGCCCCTACTAGTAGGAGCGACGTCAACGCGGGCAAGCGCTGCCCCCTAGCGGCCGGAGGAATTCTCTTCAAGTTGGTCCCGTAAAAAAAAATCATAAAAACCGGACATTTTTATGAATTTATAAAACCCGCCCGGACAACGAGGATACTGCGTGAAAGTAGGACTTGTCCGGGCAAAAGAGGACGTTTGGTCACCGTAATTTAAGGGTACTTGTAGGGTTAATAGTACTGATTTACGTGGAAATTCGGGTTACGTTGCAAGCGTAGGAACGGGACTCGTTCGTAACCCGGGGACTACCTGTATTTTGCAAAGGCACATCATTATTTTACTCTATTTATTTTACTACTATCGATCCTCTTGTTTCTTATACTGCTTACTCTATTATGGGTCAAAGGAAGATGGAGCCAATTCCAACTGAGAGTCCATTTGACTGGTCATCAGTCAATCACTGAGCAAACACATAGACACACTATTAACACAAAGGACATAGGTTTGGTGTCAACATTGGTAAGGACGAAATGGCATAACCTGCATTTACACTTTTTGCTGGGGATGGGACATTCATAATGAGCAATGCAAAATAAATCTGTACTGACTTATACTAACTTTTATGTGTATTGGTTCAGCCTACACAGTTCAAATCAAACCTTTGTTTTCAAAAACTACTAAAGAAACATTTTGAAAACTTCCAGAAAAAATGTCCGGATTTTATGAGCAAATTTAAATTACACTATTTGAGCATAGCTTAAATTATACTAACATACACAATGAATACAAGCTTGTTAATAATCTCTTAACGATCCAGGAATTTATAAAAATAAACACTTGTTTTAAAATCATACAACACTGTCTAAATAAAAAAATTAAATATAACTGAAAAAACTTATTTGTCAGGGAATGACAAAAAATAAATAAAAATAAAGCTGTCCTTCAGGTAAAACACTACTGCTTTTGTCCACAAGCACACCCAAACTCAACAAAAAAATGAAAGTTCCCTTGTAAACTGCTTTAAGACCACATAAATTTAAAAAAAAAAAAGTCAAATTGGGGAGATGGGGGAAAACCTCGGTTAACTAAATTTCTAACAGTTAATTTAACGTTAACAGTAGAAAACATATACAGGTGGACACTTCTCTCTAAGCAGCTTCCTACTCGAGTTTCGCAGATTAGCAAGTTCACACAGTTTAATGTTATGCTAACTCTGATGCAGGTCGGACTTTCAGTAGCAAAATTTGTGGTGTGTTCCCCACTTCCACAACATTGACATCTTTTTACATTTCTCAAAGTGGCTGCTGTTTGCTGAAAAAAAACTTTTAATATCCCTAATATCTCTAATATATAATGTGTGTGTATTGGGTGGGTCAAATCATCAGCCAATCAAATGTGCGTTTGGACCAGCACATTCAGCAGGTGAAAAGAGGCATATGTAAGTCTGAACATAATGAAAATAATTCACTTAATAATGGTTGGGTCAATTACAATAATTAAAACATATGGGAAGACAGTGTAAATTACTTATATAACTGAAGTCATTATATAACGCAAATAACGTTGCTTTAAAGTTGGTAGGAACAATTTGAGCATCCTGAAAAGTTGGTAGTGTTTTGTCCTTGCCATCCCTATGCAAACCCACGCCCTTGATTAACACTCATTCAGTTATTGAGTGGGAATTAAATACATGCCCCTTAGACCAAAATGATTATAGTGAATTACTAAAGGTCTGTGGGTTTAATATTTATTCTCAAAGGTATCAATTCATCACTACGAGTCAGTTATGAGTACATAATCCTAACCATGACTCACTCAACAAGGTTGAGGCACAGCTGCTCCACTCAACCACCTGCATTCGTATGAGAGCAACTCACTGTACCAAAACACCCTACTTAACTTATCCTAATTTTCTTTTTATCAGTATGACAGATTCAAGCCAAATATATTCCTGCATAACATACATTGATCGATCACAGTTTTTGCTAAGGCAGCTGGAAGTACAATACTAGTATGCAGTGATTCACCATCCATGGACAATATCATGACAAGAAGAGCAAATTAGTAGAATTTTACAAGTGATGATTTTTACATGTCTGGTCTATTTTAGGCATAAGATTACAAGGAGGACACATCGTTTTAGAAATTCTAGGATGCAGCAGTGAGGTTATTCCAGCTGCGTCGGAATAACCTACTTACTTACACAGTCGGTGTATCGCTCCCCTGATAGACGACAATGGGGTTCTCCTCTAATAGATTCGTCCTTGAAACCCTCTCTTACCCAAAATGAAGCAACATTTTACCTACGCATCAACTCGTGTGAAAGCTCCTGCGACAACAGGCACTCACCTTTAGCAGACATGCCGGGTAGGTAGACTATCTTTCTCTGCAGAGATGAACAGAATGCGAGCCGGGGTCAGTCACAAATAGGGCATGACTCGATCGGCAAATTTTTATCTGAACTTGAACTTTTCGACGGACATTCTCTGCATTATTTGCACGCATGGGGAACCGTGTCTGCTATTTAGTGGACTAGACGATGAAGATGGCACGTCCTGGCAGCAGGGCGTGTCCGGGAAAAGGCAGCATCCTTTTGTTTCTTAAGTTTTCCTCTTTATTCAAACTAATCATGATGTATTGAATTGTTAATCAGTTCTTTTTAGTTGAGGGTCATTGCAATCGTTAAATCAGCCTGAGAAGTATTGACATTGTGAGCACTGGCGTAAGCAAGCACTTTGATGTAATTAATGTGGTCGTCTTGTTTTAATTTGACTGAAATCTTTACATTACTTTTATTTTCTCCAGTTCAATCTATCACGTGTTTTTAATTTCCACAAAAATCTCAAGAGGATCAGTGTTGTAATGGTTTCGCAAAAATGCTAAGTGTATTTTAATATAGAATTCTTACATCTCAAGACTACAATGTTGACGTGAGAACGTCATCGCGCGCAACCTTAATCGTAAATTTAGCTCCGAATGGAGAATAGTGTACAACGAAGACTTCCCCGTCCCATTTGTATGCATTGCCCATCGTCAACATGAAGACAGGGTTTGTTGTAATGTAGCGGGGCCTGCTGGACAGAAATGGTGCTGCTGATACTGCAAGTGCCACCGTGTCCAAAGTGAGCTCGCTCGGTTCTCCTTTACTTGCCAGACGTCTTGTTGTTTACAGCCACCGTGCTTATGGCCTGCGACGTATCGCGGCCAGACACGTTTTACTGTTTTATTACTCACACGGATTCTCTCGTTTCAAGGGTCGTTATACGAAAGTTCCAATCTGGATCGAGGCGGCAACAACAGGAAGAAGAAGATAGAGGAATTCTCTAGGTCTTCTCGGGAGAAAATTGTCCAATCCAAGAACAAAATGTTCTCCAAATTTACGTCAATTCTCCAGCACGCAGTAGAAGCGGTGAGTTTTGAGCAAGCGCACGGATAAAATCATTATTGTGTTTTTCAAATCATATATTTAACCTGTATTCGACAACCATGACCGTCTGTATCATAACGTTAGCAATGCTAACCAGATAGCTAACGAACTAGCATACGATAACACACGTTTACTTCCGCAAGTTTACGTGGTAAATGTAAACCAAATATACATTTTGTAAAGTTGGTTTAAATACTCGAAACATGTTGCAAATCCTCAACCACCCTCGTCCCAATGAAACACAGCTGTTTTTGTTTACTGGTGCTTGGCAAACGGGGCTAGTTAGCCGCTAATTTTAGCTGCTAGTTAGCGAATTTGGGTTTTTTAAGTTGGAGGTGTTGCAATAGTGTAACACAAGTTTGCCATTACGCAAACAAAGATTCTGAGGGTTCAATGACGTGTTGTTTTCAGGGGGGCGGCAAGTGTTTTCGAGGTATACTGTAACAAGTGTGCTATGTAGACAAACACGAGAAAGCAGTTTTAGAATTAATGGTGATAGATTACCTTTGTGCAGTGAGGATTAGTGGTATGGATGATGAATGAAGGTTACCTAGAGTATATATTTATTAATAAAGATATAGACAAGTTTCCAGAGCTAAAATTGGTTGGTGCCATCTTTGACATTTTCTGCTACGGACTTCCGGTAGACAGAACACCATGAATTGCGGTTGAAATAGACATACCTGTCAACCCGAGGCCGTTGGCAATCTATTTTACAAATAGTGACTTATGCCCTCACAAATTGGTGACTAATCTTACAACATTGTATATAGCGTGCAATATGAAACAAAAATAAAACTCAATTTTTAAAATAATATGAATTTATCGGTAATATTGTAACATAAAACCTGGTTCAATCAAAGAACAATCAATATCTTCAGCTACATCACGATCACTAAAATTTAACAGTGACTTCTATTATAATTGTATGTAGCACTTTTGGCAATTTTCTGTCATGTCTTGATGGCTGCACTTAGCCCACAAGTCAGTTTGACTTGAAGGTAGTTCGTTAGTGTGTCCAATTATAAATTAAAAAGGTCAATTGATAAAATTAACTTACCGATGCAATCTTTGAGTCAGGGAACATTTCTTTTGCTAATTCTGAGAAGTGATCAGCAATAGTTGCGGGCAAATTTTGTTCGGCAACAAATTGGCAGAAACTTGTCACTTTTCATTCTGCAGACTTCATCTTTATGACCAATGTTGTTAATCTTACTTTTAAAAAGTAATTAACTACAGTTACAAATTCTTTCTCCCAAAAAGTAATCGAGTTAGTGACTCAGTTACCTCAATGAAAAAGTCATTCAGTTATTTTTTTTTTCAGTTACCTGGAAAAAAAAAAGTAAAGAAAAAAAACATAGTAACCTTTGCTATGTTTGGAAGTCATGCAATGTTGTGAATCAACTGTTAAAGTTGTTAAAATTGCTCCCGTTTTTGCATTAGTTCCCTTCTGTCTAGGGATGCACGATATCCATTTTTTGAAACCGATATCGATAACTTCCTGCTCCTCAAAACCGATACCGATATCGATAACGATAATAAATGTATAATTACAATAAATTGTGAACATTATTATAATGAACAAAACAAAGACAAGAACAGTCTTGACTTCAAATAAAGTGCCAATATTTATTTTTTTCAAATAAATATAATTTGAGTCTATCACAATCAGTTAGTCAATATAATTGAAGATGTGTTCCCTGAACAATGAGCACTGAACTAAAACATAAACCCAACAGGTATTGTGCTTTGTCATCAGATAAAAATATTTGGTGCTACAGGATACTGTTGTGGTCTTGGTCCATGAAACAACTTTCTTAACCTGGGAGACAGGTTAGGACAGCAAGCCTATCAACAATAACCAAAAGGCCTCTCAATAACTTACTAACTTATAACTAACACTGTAAACATTATATAGTAATGTTTATTACTCATTCCTCATAACAAAAATATGGTACAACAAAAAGGATTAATGGCTTGCCTTATAATAATCAATATAAACGGCAGTGAGTGAACCCATATTCAATAAAGTATGAGGTTTATTCTCTGCATAGTATAAAATCCTACCTAGCATGCTGACAGGACTAACATTACACGACAACTATTATATGTATGTATAGCATAGCACACTAGCTTGAGCTACTAGCCTTAAGCATTGGCTGGCTTCTATAACGCAACAACTTAAGAAGTTCTGTACATATGACCCTTCACCACCGAAGTAAACATATATTGCACATCCATATGTTATAGTAAACATAAATACTTACAGACATATATTTCCGAGGTGGAAACGTAAGTAACAGAAAGCATTCACGATTGTCAATGCTAACGCTAGATACAGCATTGTGTAAAGTGAATGAGTTTGTGGGCCAAATTATAGATGCAGCGAATTATTCTGACTGGCAGGTGGCAGCAATGCCCCGCAAATGGTCAACTGATTTCCCAGCCAGCGAGCACAGTTCATACTGTATTATCGGTCCTATTAATTATGTTATTGGATTTATTGGGATGACGTCATAATTCCTATTATCGGACCGATAATTATCGGACCAATAATTATCGTGCACCAGTACTTCTGTCTACTTTAGAAATGTGAACGTTTTAAAGCTATTTAATGATCTAAAGATAGATTCAAGTCAAGATTTTGCCGATTTAGGAGTATTTTGGATAAAAAGTTACTTAGGTTCGCTAGGAAGGTTCACTACAACAAAGCCTTTCTGAGGAGTCTACTGTTTTAAGATGGCTTTTTACTCACGCCGCCGTGTCTGTCATTTCGCATGTAGTTCTATATGCATGTGATATCTGGGCGTAGATTGTAGACTGTCGGCTACAGTCAGGAAATATTGGAGCCATCTAGCCTAGCATCGCATTTGCTACAGCGTCACAACAAACACTCTTCTCTCGCCGTGTCTCTGACTTTTCTCGCGTCATTCAACCAACGTAGTAACGCACATTGTCTCGTTGCCGAAATGGTGACAAAATGCGAACGGAGAAAAAAAAAGGAATTAACGAAAAATATAGATTTTGAACGTACAGCGTACACATTTAAAAATCAGTGCTCACTTGTACAAATTACGCCGAAACCGTACAACTTGACAGGTATGACTAGACAACGTTTTAAACTGCCAAATCAAACCAGAGGAAACCACGGAATCTCCAAAAATGGATTCAGCACGACGTAGATGAGACTCTGGGACCTTCTGTGCTGTGCTTGGTTGTGTGAACTCCTGGAATCGCCTATATACATGCTTGGAAGTGGAATGTTCTAGTGCTGCAACAGTTAATCGATCAACTCGAGTAATGTGATTAGAAAAAAAGATTCAAATTAAATTTTGCTGCTTCGAGTAATCGTTTAATTAAAGTGGCGTCGTTGTGGTTTGTTTTGAAAGTGTTTGCTTTTAGTTTTATTGATTTGGATGGATAGACTGCCCTCTAGTGGCAACTGTGAATATGATAAAACTCATTTTACATGGCTGAATCCAGCTGCTCCCTGTTAAGACCAACAAAAGCTAAGTTTTTGTTTGGGCTAATGTTTTTTTTAATGCATTCGGAATTTAGTTTATAGGTACATTTAGCCGTTTTTGTGGGAATATGTGTTTGAACACTTTAAGAGCATTGTATAAAAAAATATTTTAGCATATTATAGCATCTAAGCTAGCCATTTATTCTTTTGTTGCACTTAGATCCTCATTTATTTATTTTTTCATACCGTTTCAGGCTCAGCTCAGGTATTTTAATTTTTTTTGTTTCTTATCTGATTACTCGATTATTCGATCTAACTAGTTCATCGATTAATCGACCACTAAAATAATCGATAGCTGCAGCCTTAGAATGTTTTGAACAGCGTCAGCGTCTAATCGCCAGTTTAGATCTACCTTGCCATACGTCTTAAATCGAGCAGACGATAAGTTAAGGATGTGCTCTATTGCTAAAGGGTCCACCTAAAAGATTGCATGTTTGTTCTCATCACTTTGTTGTTTGCAGATATCGCAATAAAACTTTTGGACCGTATGATTCCATTTCTTGTTTTATTTAAAACAATTGGCACATGTGCAAAACAGGTCAATAAATCACAATTTATAAAAATATTAGAAAAATATTCACGAAGGTGGAGAATAGATCGATCCATCAACGTAAGTGTTGTTGTGAGGCACATCAAGTTGTCTTCCCTTGCCTAACAGCGTTTTCTACCTGTAAACAAATGAACAAAAAACATGTAACACTTTAATTTATGCATTTAGGGTAAAATGCCAGTGTATAACTTGCAGTAGATGAGTGTTTGTTTTCCATTTCTTTATCGTTGAAGATATTGCAAAGCTAATGATGGCTCAGCAGTGACTCAACACACAGAAATGTAGTCAAACTGAACAAAATTGTACCTGTTATTGGTTTGGGGTGGCACTGTCTTGGTTCCACGTCTGCCTTCCTTAACATAAAATTCCCATATCAATATATAAGAATACTTTCAACTGGATGCTTCGGAGCTTTTCAGGTCCCTGTTTGCATTTCCATCCACTGCCATTAAATCAATAAAATCCGAAACAATTTTGGTTGTGGCGACTCTCAGCCATTTCTTCATGTTGTTCTCCCATGTCATGATGATGGCAGATGGAGGTGGCATTTCCAAATGGTCTTTTTTTGAGAGATTTTGATGAGTGATGCCACTCCAGCTACACTGTTGTTTTGATTAGAGAAAGTGTAAAACGGAAGTCGCAAGCAGAAATGCGGAAGTACCCCGGAAAATTCTCTATACAAAACTCCGTATTTAAATCATTGGCTGTCAAAACTGATTGCTTTGTATATTTTTCAGCTCGCTCCATCGCTACCACTGCAGGAGGACTTTGTCTATCACTGGAAGGCCATTACACATTATTACATTGAAACATCAGGTAAGATTTCTTTTAGATGGTATTATAGACTCAGTATAGTAACCTATTCACAATTCATGCACATTTCTTAACACTTACTTTCACACACTGCACTCTTGCCGTTGGTAGTGAAAGTTACATGCTTGGCATTCCAAGAGTTTAAACCAGTGCTGTTTAGGCATGTTGCTGGGGTTACCATCCTTGAAAATATGTTACAATTAGTTCAGAAATCTGTATGTTTATCTTCTGAGTCTTGTTACATGCTTAGCACAATTATTGCTTTTTCAGCGTGTAGGTGTCATGCTGACATCCACAACATGAATAAATAGATGAGTGATTATTTGGAGCGAGTGTGCTATCGGTTTGAGTTGGTCAAACATTATTGCACCGTTATGGAAAACTAAAAAAATAATAACCCGGTTATGAAGGAATCGCTGTGTAGAAAATCCTTTCTTTGGGGAAAGTTAACACTTTGGCAACAATGAAACTAAGCACGATCTTCATATTTAGTTTCCATACTGTGAACAACATAAACTTTTCATTTTTTGCTTAGACAATGGTCATTGTAGAAGTTTTTTTTTTTTTTTGGTATATAAGATTGCAGTGATTAGAGTTGTTGGTTCCGTCATGCAAAAATGTTGGTATGTACCTTATCTTTACATGTTTCTTTCTGCTCTTAGATGACAAAGCGCCAGTCACTGACACCAACATCCCATCCCACTTGGAGCAGATGCTGGAAATTCTGACACAGGAGGAGCTAGAAAGGGAATCTGGGGAGACAGGACCCTGCATGGAGTATCTTCTGCATCACAAGATCCTGGAGACGCTTTACACTTTGGGCAAGGCAGATGTAAGACTCTGACGTGTTTTAATACGGCATTGGCCAAATTTAATCGGATGATGTTGGTAGTTAGATGGATGTTTCCCGTGCAGCATTTTGAGGATAAGTATAATGTAAACTGGATGGCTGTTTGAAGGCTGCTTTCCCATTAGTGCCCTCCAGGAATGAAGCAGCAGGTGCTGACTTTCTACACGAAGCTACTGGCGCACATCCGTCAACCTCTTCTGCCGCACATTAATGTGCACAGACCAGTTCAGGTGTGATGATAAATAGTTCCAATATTTGTGTCAGTCACACTTTCCTTATTGAAGTTTGCCTCCAGGATGGGTTGTGTAACACACTTTCAACTTATTTCTGCCAGAAACTAATCCGCCTGTGTGGGGACGTGCTTGCCGCTCCAACAGAAAATGAAGAGATTCAGTTCCTCTGTATAGTTTGTGCCAAACTGAAGCAGGACCCATATCTTGTCAACTTCTTTCTTGAGGTAGGTTGCGATTTCACGACTGTCCTTAGTTTGTGTCGTTGATGTTGATGATGTACGTAAAACACGTTATCGTCAATCGACAATTTGTATTAATGCAGTAGTGATGTCATAATTAGTTATTTGTACGAAAAACACTCGGCTACTTTTATACATATGCAACATGATTAAAGGTAATGACTTTTTTATTTTGTTATTTGTTTTTTTATAACATATATAAAAGCATAACCCTTATTTGTAAAGATGCAATGGTCGATGGGTTGGCCAATCAATCGGGCCCCATTTAATACATTTTGGGGGATTGGTTATCTCTCAGTCAATCACTAAAAATATAATCAATGTTGTCTACCAATCACGTCAAGTCTCAGTCTGCCACATTAGCCTGCTAGCATTTGGTTGTTGACCAATGCTAAAAGGACCAACGGAATGTCAAAAATGCATGCTGTTGTTAGTGAAAAAAAAATTGGGATGGTCAAAAATGAAAGATTAGCAGTTTAGTCTCTTAAAAAATAGTTGCTTTTTAAACCGCAAATTAGGGGTGCGACCTATACGCGAGTGTATATGGTACTTATTTGTGGTGTTATTTCTAGAACAAGAGTAGGAGAAGTGAGAGCAAGAGTCCAGGTGGGACGGATGGGCTGAAGGATGGCATGTTGGCTCCCGACACTGGTCAAGAACATGTAGAAGGTAGTGAGGCGGCACAAGCTGCTGCTTCGGTCCCAAACCCAAGCAACAATAACAACAATAATTATAATCTGGTGACCTCGCTGCTCAACCTTACAAAGAGCCCTGTGAGTAACATTCACTCTTAGATGTACCTTTAGAACAAAAGGTTTGATTTCCTGATTTGCATCCTGTTTTCCAATGTTTAGGATGGTAGGATTGTGGTGAAGGCTTGTGAAGGCCTGATGCTGCTGGTCAGTTTACCAGAACCTGCTGCTGCCAGGTGCTTAACCGAGAACACTGAGCTCTGTGAGCTTTTGACCGACAGGCTGGTCACCCTTTATAAAGCCCTTCCACCATCCATGGACCCTTTGGACATTGAGACAGTGGAGTCTATCAACTGGGGGTAAACCCTTTATTTTTATAATTATTCAAACACTAAGCTGATTGTGTAGTAGTACTAATCAACTGTCCAATTAATCCATGACTAGAGCTGGCAATCTTTGGGCACCTAACGATTCGATTACGATTCAGAGGCTCCGATTCGATTATAAAACGATTATTGATGCACCCCCCCTCCTTTTTAAAAATTAATTTATTTTATTTATTTATTTATTTTTTTAATGTTTTGTACATTAGTTCCAAAATTGTTCAAAAATACTCTCAGGCTAAACCAAACTACTATTTCAGTATCAAGTTAACATATAGCAGTAAACAAATATAAAAAAAATAACAGTAAATTAAAAACTCCAGTCCCTATTCTGTATCAGCAGCTTTAAACTACATTCAATTAATTTAATGTTGTGAATTAACCATTAAAGTTGTTAAAATTGCTCCCGTTATTCCATAATTTCCCTTTTGTCTACTTTCGACATGTGAAAGTTTTAAAACTATTTTAAAGATAGATTCAAGTCAATATTTTACCAATTTAGGAGTATTTTAGATAAAAAGTTAATTAGGTTTGCTTGGAAGGTTCGCTACAACAGCCTTGCAGGGAAGTGTACTGCTTTAAGATGGCGGCCGTTTACTAACGCCCGTATCTAACTTTTTGTAGATGTGCTGCTAACGCTACCGAATCTATATTGCATCTAGTCCTATATAAATGATATCTACCGTAACATTATGTGGATGTACTTTGTAGCAGCTTTTCGGCAGCAGTCAGGTATGTTGTTGTGTTTTTTTATCTCGTGGCATGAGTTGAGCTAGAGCCGTGAGTTGAGCATTGGCATTACCCGAGGGGCCGGGTAATGAGAAGCATGATGTTTAGCTACTCTCGCTCCATTCCTCATTGCGTCCCGAAGACCGCGCGGCGCGCTGAGTGTGTTGTACTTCCGCTTTACTTGACATATTTCAATAATCGGAATTTGGATGTTTGTGAATCGTTCTCGAATCTTCCACGGCCGAATCGCGAATAATCTAAGAATCGAAAATTTTGCACACCTCTATCCATGACTATAGATTAAATAAATAGTCAATACTCATTTTTTGTGACTCTTAACTCTAATGGCAATGTTTACGTAAATGTACGTTTAAATTTCTTATCAGACATCACACTTTTGGTCAGAACAAATTATTTTAACATGTGCGGATTGACCAAATATACCGGAAATCGTATGTTGGAATTCGCCCGGCCAAGCCACACGGAAACGGCGACAGCCGAACGGAAATGGTGCTCCGCTGCTTACCGCTTCCGTGCGCCAACCGAGAAGGCGGAAATTCCGCGTGTTCACCTCTTGTGTTAACCCTTTGTACTGACTCCATGTTCCAAAAGTTTGAAGAAGGCTCACCGAAAACAGGTTAACAATTTATTCGTCGACAATGGTCAAAAACAAGGCAAAAAACAGACGACGGAGGAACAGGTCTGGATCCAAAACAAGGCTACATAGAAAATGTTACCCAGCAGCAAAATCTGTGTTATCTCAGTGTCCAGTGTTTTTTAAGTCCATGGTGGAGTAGGCCGGGCCGAAGGTGTGGCTGAGTGTTGTTTCGGGGCCATCCCTCTGTGGCCGGTTTTGGGCGGTTAGGTTCGTCCGTGGATGGGACGTGGTTGCCACAGCGACCGACGCTGGTCTTGACGTCCCAAGCGCCTGCTGTCAACTTTGTTATCCGGGCTGGCTCTACTTGTTTTAGGACAAAGCGCGCTGCTCTTTGTCCTTGTTGGTGTTCGGGAGAACTGATTGCAAGAGTTGGTGCATCAATCTTGCTCGTGACGCACACGTTGGGCTTCTGTGATAAGATGGCGTTGTGTATCTATTCTGCTTCCTTCATTAAACTATGGTTGTTTAATGTTCGCTGTTTAAAAAAAATTAAGAATCAACAGGTAGCTATCAAAATCTTCCATTAGAATGGTGTGTATGTTAGCTCACTAGCTAGCATTGACGGTGGTAGATATCCCAAATTTTTTTGACTGGATTGGACGTCTAGCGCTGTCAATGGCACAGAAACTAGAGCATTCACAACCAGCAATAGACAGTCTTTTGTGGGCATTTACAGGTCGCTTCTTGTTCATTTTAGGGCAATTATAGGCTATTTCCTGTTAAAAATCAACAGGAAATGATGTGAAATGCCCCAAAATTAACTCACTGCCTGGCTGCCGCTGACAGTCATAGACATCCAAACTGTTGGAAATAGGAGGGATGGCAGCGAACATCGACTAGTGATAAATTCATTCCAATTCACAGCAAAAGGACAAAAATAGCTTGTTTTTCTCTTTATTAGTTGTTTTGGAGAGTATCCAAGTCGTGCTGCAACGACTAATCTAGTAACTCGAGTAATTCAATGAGGAAAAAAAAGCTCGAATCGAGTATTCCTTACATTTGAGTGGCGTTGTAATGGTTTGTTTTGAAAGTGTTTGCATTTAGTCTTATTGATTTGGGTGGATACACTGCCCTTTAGTGGCAACAATGAATATGAGATTACTCATTTAACATGGCTGAATCCAGCTGCTCTTTGTTAAGACCAACATAAGGTAAGTTTTTTTTTGAGCTAATGTTTTTTTTAATGCATTCGTATATTAGTTTATAGGTATATTTAGCTATTTTTTGTGGGAATAACTGTTCGAATGATTTGTTAAGAACGTGTAAAAAAAAAAAAAAAAAAAGCATTGTATCGCATTTAAGCTAGCAGACTTTTGCTATGCAAGTTAACCAGTTGTTCTTTTGTTGTCCTCATTTAATATTTTTTTTACCGTTTGAGGCTATGCTCAGGTATTTTTATTCATTTTTAAATGGATTTATTGCTCTTGTGTAATGAAAGTGCAATTCTGCATCGTTTGGAAAAAAAACACTCGGGAATTAGATTTTGTATTCACATTTAATGCTCTTTTGAAAGTGCAATCTTAGCAGGCCTTTATTTTGCACCTCTTAAAATTTATTCTGTACTGCATTAAATGTTCCTAATCAGATTACTCGATTATTCGAACTAACTAGTTGATAGATTAATCGACTACTAAAATAATCAATAGCTGCAACCCTATATCCAAGAATGATTTTCTCGACCCATGTATCGCTAATTGTTGTATCGCCATATCGTGAGATCATTGTTGTCGTGAGCCGTGTATCGCAAATCATATCGTATCGCGAGGTACCCATTGGTTCCCAGTAGGGATGTCTCCATCCAGGTTTTTGCACTTCCAATCCGATACCGATATTGTTTAGCACTTCCGATCCGATACCGGCCTATCTGAGCATGTATTAAAGTTTAACGTTATTTAGCCTCCTTACTTAGTTGTCAGACTCATGTTAAAAAGGGTTTTAGTACTCTTGATAACAACTAGCCAACTAAATTAGGGGAGTTTGAATAACATACAATGGTTGGTAACAAGAAACTGACCTGTTTTTTTTTTCAGTGATTACCACAAAACATTAAAATAACAAACAAAACATTATAATAAGAAACAGAAATGGCATATTCAGTCAGTAAAACTTGCAAATAATATTGTAAACTGTCTTAAAAAAGCAAAACATACAAACAACCTCAGTGGAAAATAGGGTTAACTCAGCATCAGTTCTCTGCTCTTGTACAACTGTAGCAAGGCTTTAAAAAAATCAGTGCAAATAATACTATTTTAAACCAAACATGACTTCTACTCCCCAATCTTCTCCCCACTTTGTTGCTCCATCTATTCTACACACTTCCTTCAGCTGTTTGCCCTGGATGCAGTCCCAGCATGATGGTTAGATTTTTTTTCTACAAAGACAAGCATTTCAAGATGCTCAGGTGACAGCTGATATTTTTACGAATAAACTTTGAAATTAAATTGCAGTCATAATGTAGGAGATGTCACGGAGGTAAATTGGGAGACGGTAACGCTAGTGTGCTGAAGGTGTGCCGTAAAATGCGGACCGGATTTTAGGGAAACCAAAGCAAAAACTGGAATGGATTATGTAAATTGGGGCGCTGGAAAACCTTGACCGGGTTTTCTTTAAAAACTGGATCGGGAGTCTGGATCGAAATTATTCCGTGTCGGCCGATCTGATACCGATGCACAATTTTATGCGCATATTGGCGGTAGATCCGATCCAAATATCTGATCGGAACAACTAGTGATGCACGATAATGCATTTTTCAGCCGATAGCGATAACCGATAATTTCCTCCTTGTTCCAACCGATAACCGATAATGTCAAGCCGATAATTCTATTAAAAGATTTATGTAAAATTTTAAAGTATACACAAGAGAAAATATTGCTTTGCAAAAATATTATTGCTCTTTTTTCAACATCAAATGTGAACAAGTAGTAAATTCCAACATCTAAATAGAGAGTCTGACATTGTGTAATGGTAAACTTTTGGCAACAATTACTTACAGAGTAAATACCTAAGTTGCACAAAAATGGCTTTAAAAGTAAGCCATTCCTAACGTATACATTACTACACAGCAAAAACACAACTCCTTAAAACTAGTTAAATTTCCTTGTTTTCAGTGTAAATCTATTGGAAATAAGTGAAATTAACTGCCAGCACTTCAAGTATATTTCACTCGGATTTCTTGAAGAAAAATAGCCAGCTGAAAATAAGCTTAACAGCCTTATTTTAAGCAATAAATTGTTATACATAATCCTAAAAAAAAAAAAACTTGTCAGAAATGTTCTTTATTCAAGAATATGTATGGTTCAAAACATTATTCTAAAGCAATTTTTTCTTGATTTAGGTGAAAAACTACCTTATTTTTTTTAGATGTTTGGGCTTAATAAGAACAAATGGCAATATTTAGTTCAAGTAAGTGGAATAATCTGGCGCATTCATCTGTTAACTAGTCTTTAACACTCAAAACAAGATGGGGAAAATTATTTGACTAGATTTAAGAAGAATGATCTGATTAAGACGTCATAAATTTAAAGCGTACTGAATGCATTACTGACTGGATGACTTCTTTGTGTGGTTTGGTGCATGTTACAATTATCAACTAACCACTGTGCCGTCATGATAAACATGCTTACTTGACATCACTTGTCCAAATGTCCGTGGTAAAACTGATGTGATCAGCATGTCTTTCACGAAGAATCGTGGTCGTATAAACTGCATTACTATCGGGCCATTTCGGGAATTTCCTCCCGCCTGTGCCCTTCAGTCCGTCCGGCCACCAAGTTAGCACCCGCGCCAGGCCTCTGTCTTGAACTGGAGTGGCAGCAGCAGCTAAGTTCGTACCGGATATCCGCCCGCCCGGGCTGGCTCGCTGCAGCGTATGAGGTGCAGCAGCATGGCTCTGCTCTGCCAGCCTAGAGCGAGGCGGCAGCCTGCCGGATCGGCGGGCTCCGTCGGAAGACAGCTACTTGTCAACTCTCGGTCTCGTGAGGTGTTTAGCCATAAATGGGAGTTTACCACCCGCTTTGGGCTGCATTCCCAAACAACCCGACTCCGGGTGGACCACAGCGTCTCTGTATCGTCACAAGCCCCGTAGCTTCCTTTATAGTTTATTAGTGTTTACAATAGATTTAGCATTCGCGCTAGCAGCAGCCTCGTATTCGTTCCAAAAATCTTTGCGATGCAGTTTTAAATGGCTGCTGGGTTAGTGGTGTTCAATGAGGACGCTTTCTTTACGCCTCGTGGAACTTCTGCAGTGCATGTTTTGTAGATGGCGAGAGCGTCGTTTATTTCATTTCACACACGGGAAAATCAACGCACGCTAGTGAGAGCGCCTCAACACTGATGTGTAACACCGCCTTCTCTATGACGCCGTACTCCTCAACCCCTTCTCCCACAGGGGCTTCAGAGAGGGGAGGGTTTGAGCAGGCGGCAGTGGAGAAGTGGAGAAAACTGCTTCGGTTGCGCACATTTGGAGGCTAAATCAAGTATATAATTATCGGATTGCATTATCGGTTGATTTTTTTTTTTTTAATCTGTATTGTCTGTGTGACGTCATAATTGCCATTATCGGCCGATAATTATCGGTAACCGATATTATCATGTATCTTTTGGAACAACCCTAGTTCCCACCCAAAGTTTGTGGCAGCCCTATTGATCTTTTTTTCCTCTGTGTGTGTTCTTTTCAGTCTTGATGTGTATAATGTGAAGGAGGATACAGCAGTGTTTGCAGGGAAGAGGCCACTCATCTCTTTCCTCTCTTGGCTGGATTACTGTGACCAGCTCATTAAAGAGGCTCAGAAGGTCTTTAGCAGCTCTTTCTAGTGTCACCTTGTCGCTGAAATGGTAAAACAAGATACAAATAAGTAGTATTTTGTGCTTTCAGTCAGCGGCCTCTGTGATGGCCAAGGCAGTGCGAGAGAGATTCTTTGCGTGCGTTATGGAACCGCAGCTCATGCAGACGTAAGTCCCGTCCAACTCAAGTCAGTTGTCCTACTTTCTGTGTCAGGATTTGCATCTAACGTCAGTTCGCTCGGTCGTAGGTCTGAGGTGGGCATCCTCACGTCGACAGCGCTGCTAAACAGGATCATCAGGCAGGTGACGTCTGAGGCACTGCTTCAGGAAATGGTTTACTTCCTGTTGGGGGAGGAGAAGGAGGCAGAGACTCCATCTACGATCACTCAGAAGCCCCTCAGACACCGCCTCATCGAACACTGTGACCACCTTTCGGATGAGGTCGTCCTCACTCTTCAGTCATCCTGTCAATTTGGCTTTGTCTTTCAGAATCCTTTCTTTTTCTAGTCGTTTTACCACAAAAGCACTGACTCATGTTATCTACCAAAGCCTTCAAATAATATCTGACAAAGCTATTGTGCACATTGTCCTCACAAAAACGGAGGATTAATTATATCAGAAGTCGGTGACAGCTTCTGTCAGCATGTTGCTGTCGTGCTACGCTGACGACTGAGCCTCATTCCTTCACCCCACTCTCATCTACAGATCAGCATCATGACGCTGAGGCTTTTTGAGCAACTCATCCAGAAGCCCAACCAGCACATCTTGCACAGTTTAGCGCTGCGTAACCTGGAGGAAAGGAACTATCTGGAGAACAAACCTCCCGAGGAGCGAGAGCCCATTGAAAACGGCCAGCCTCATGATGCTGTGTAAGGATCCCCGACCCCAGCATGGAGAATCATCTTATCATAGGCAATAAAGCAAATGCACCAGCATGATGTGCTTTTGAAATGTGCAAGCAATTCAGCATTTTTAATGTAATGCACCATATGATGTTTTGAAGTCCTGAAGTATCAACGGGAGCTTGCAATGTAAGATATCATGTTTGAAACAAATGTCATATCTAGATTTCATTTTGATTAAAAAAAAAAAAAAAATCAAGGTAGATATTCAAAAGAATAAGTTTTACAACAGTGTTGTTTTTGGCAGCCATTTTAATTTTCGTCTTTTGGACGAAAATACTTATTAGTCTTAGTCATATTTTAATCATTTCAAAATGTGTTTGTCTCTGTAGTTTTAGTCAACGAAAACTCAAGACAAATTTGTCTAGTTTTTGTCGACATTTCTCAAAATGTTTTCGTTTATAAACTTAAAAAGTTTTACTCCATGAATAAATAAATTAATAAATAAAGGTTTCCAACAATTTCAAATGAACATGACAGACGACAGACACATAACTTCTACAAGAACATCACCCTTTTCATAATGATAATACACACTCAGCAGGAAAATATCACATTATTTGCAATCAATTAAACTCACCTGGATGACACGAACTGTATGTAAAATGTTTTCCAAGAGTTTGCGAAGACAGAGTCACCGCGCTAAATAATAATGCTAACATGAACACTACAAGTGAGCTAAGTTTAGTGTGATGAAAGCAACATGGCATATCTAGCCAAGATAAGGGGGGGTGCAGAACGTCGCATGAGTGACACGACTAAACACTGTTAAATGAGTGCTAACTACACATACAATAAGAAAATATCGCACATTGTGAATTTATGACCGAAAAAGCGAATTTTCACCTCGTTCTCATGTCGCCAGACGACAACTAGGATCCATCTCATTATGTTTTAGTCTCCCAAGACACATTTTCAGCGCGACATCGTGACGTTATTTTCTTGGAAAAAAATTGTTCGTTGACAAAATATTTTTTTTATCGTCATCGTTGATGAAAACAACACTGTTTTGCAACAAATGCAATTTGGCTTTGCAAAATGTGTTCAGCACAAAATTGTTTTTGCCCAGAAGCAAAATTGCTTAAAAGTTAATATATTTTTATTTCCCAAAAAATACATGCAGTACACTACAGTTGTCCAGTAATTATTTTTTTTAACCGATATCCCGATATTGGCTAAGCCCCAAAATCCGGTACTGATATCAAACCGATATATGCGGTAGTAGACTTAACATATTAAGGCTAATTGTATTGTGATGCCCTACTGGATGCTTTAATGAGAAATGTACCAATTTCAAGGTTTTCTGAATAAACATTCTGGGAAAAATAAGAGAACAACTTAAGCTATGGAAAAAGTGCCTATACTGCACCACTATATATTTTTGAAGGCAACATGCATATGACCATTATGGAGAAAAGCAATATCGATATTATCCAATATCATTTTCATTTTTTGTCTGGCCATTTTAATCCAAAACAAAGTTTTTTTTCCCTAAATAAATGAAAAATACTGTACTTAAAATATGTGCTTGTTTTATAAACAAAAAATGAAATATGAAAGAAACCGGCATGATTAGACTATTTTGTCTTTACATTGAATATGGCCACTGTAATGATTGTGTGCAAGTACTAACAATTGTAAATGGGTAAACTAAGCGAATTTGGAATTTGCATGCCATTTTTAGCCATAAAAAAACAAACTCGACTTTTTTTTTTTTTTCCAAAATTGTTCCCTGATGTTAATGGTTATCATGGACTTCATGTTTGCAGACACCTGAGAAAAAAAAATCATGACAAAACAGCTTATAGCGCATACATAGCAATGTCCTACTGTAACATTCAACATATTGTAAATGGTCAATAATTGCTGTATGGTTTTGTTCAGTGACCTGGAGGAAGACCCTTTGTTTGGTGACGACCTCTCTCCAGACAGCAGGCTGTCCTCCGATTGGCTCAGCCCCTCTCCGCCCCAGAGTCCGGACCACTACAAGTCAGACGGGAAAACCGAAGTCCACAAGATTGTCAACAGGTTCGTGAGTCGCTCATTATACTGCAGAAAAATGTCCCGTCGTCAGGGGTGGATCTAGAAAATTATTCACGGGGTGGCAAGAGGGCGGCAGGAACTTTTTGAGGGTAGCAAATATTTAATCATGGTATAGTGCATAATCGATTCTTTGGAAACTGATATATTCTGCGACGAATCGATTCAAGAGCCTTCGATCAATTTAATGCAAAATTACGAAGAAATTTAACACTATCAGTTCCTATTTACCTAAAGCTATAAAAATAGAAATCAGTTTTGGTGTGTATGTTTTTTTTTTTTTTACAAAAACGGAATCATTTTGCATTATGTTTGAATTATGTTCAATTTTGCTTAACAAATCTATTTTTACATTCCTAGTGTGACATATTGATTCAGAGTTTGCTAAGAAATCAAATGTAGGCACTATAAAAAGGCCCAAGTGTTATTTACAAACTGGCATACAGTAACAGAAACTTAGCTTCATACAATCTTTTTATAGAATTATTATTACAGATCCTTCTAAAAAAATTTGCATATTTTGATAAAGTTGATTATTTTCAGTAATGTACTGATAAACATCAGACTTTCATATATTTTAAATAGAGGTGTGCAAAATTTCCGATTATTCGCAGTTCAGCCGTGGAAGATTCGAGAACGATTCACAAACATCCAAATTCCGATTATTGAAATATGCCAAGTAAAGCGGAAGTACAACACACTCAGCGCGCCGCGCGGTCTTCAGGGCGCAACGAGGAAGAACGCAGCGAGAGTAGCTAAACATCATGCTTCTCATTACCCGGCACCTCGGGTAATGCTAATGCTCAACTCATGCCACGAGATAAAAAAACACAACAACATACCTGACTGCTGCCGAAAAGCTGCTACAAAGTACGTCATCCACATAATGTAATGGTAGATAACATTTATATAGGACTAGATGCACCATTGATTCGGTAGCGTGAGCAGCACATCTACAAAAAGCTAGATACGGCCGTTAGTAAACGGCCGCCATCTTAAAGCAGTACACTTCCCTGCAAGGCTGTTGTAGCGAACCTTCCAAGCAAACCTAATTAACTTTTTATCTAAAATACTCCTAAATCGGTAAAATGTTGACTTGAATCTATCTTAAAAATAGTTTTAAAACTTTCACATGTCAAAAGTAGACAAAGGGGAAATTATGGAATAATGGGAGCAATTTTAACAACTTTAACAGTTGATTCACAACATTAAATTAATTGAATGTAGTTTAAAGCTGCTGTTACAGAATGGGGACTGGAGTTTTTTATTTACTGTTATTTTTGTATATTTGTTTACTGCTATATGTTAACTTGATACTGAAATAGTAGTTTGGTTTAGCCTGCAGTCCAGAAGGCCATCATTGACACCCTCAAGCAAGAGGCTAAGACACAGAAATGTCTGAGCGAATAGGCTGTTCCCAGAGTGCTGTATCGAGGCACCTCAGTGGGAAGTCTGTGGGAAGGAAAAAGTGTGGCAGGAAACGCTGCACAACCAGAAGAGGTGAGCGCACCCTGAGAAAGTTTGTGGAGAAGGGCCGATTCCAGACCTTGGGGGACCTGCAGAAACAATGGACTGAGTCTGGAGTAGAAACATCCAGAGCCACCGTGCACAGGCATGTGCTGGAAATGGGCTACAGGTGCCCCATTCCCCAGGTCAAGCCACTTTTGAACCTGAAATAGCGACAGAAGCGCCTGACCTGGGCTACAGAGAAGCAGCACTGCACTGTTGCTCGGTGGTCCAAAGTACTTTGTTCAAATGAATGCAAATTTTGCATGTCATTCGGAAATCAAGGTGCCAGAGTTTGGAGGAAGACTGGGGAGAAAGAAATGCCAAAATGCCTGAAGTCCAGTGTCAAGGACCCACAGTCAGTGATGGTCTGGGGTGCCATGTCAGCTGCTGGTGTTGGTCTACTGTGTTTTTATCAAGGGCAGGGTCAATGCAGCTAGCTATCAGGAGATTTTGGAGCACTTCATGCTTCCATCTGCTGAAAAGCTTTATGGATATGAAGATTTCATTTTTCAGCATGACCTGGCACCTGCTCACAGTGCCAAAACCACTGGTAAATGGTTTACTGACCATGGCATTACCTGGTAGAACCAGGCTCAATTGGCCTGCCAACTCTCCTGACCAAAACCCCATACAGAATCTGTGGGATATTGTGAAGAGGAAGTTGAGAGACACCAGACCCAACACTGGATGAGCCTAAGGCCGCTATCGAAGCATCCTGGGCCTCCATAACACCTCAGCAGTGCCACAGGCTGATTGCCTCCATGGCATGTCGCATTGAAGCAGTCATTTCTGCAAAAGGATTCCCGACCAAATATTAAGTGCATAGCTGATATAATTAATTGAATGTTGACTTTTTTTGTATCAAAAAAACACTTTTTTGTATTGGTCGGATGAAATATGCTAATTTTTTTAGATAGGAATTTTTGGTTTTTCTTGACTTTTTTGCCAAAATCATCAATATTAAAACAATAAAAGGCTTGAACTTCTTCAGTTGTAATGAATCTAAGTTATATGAAATTTTAATGTTTATCAGTACATTACAGAAAATAATAAACTTTATCACAATATGCTATTTTTTTTTAGAAGGACCTCTATTAGGATCTTCACTGACACTATTACTTAATTGATGGCAATAATGGCAAAATGACAGGAGCTTTTCATTTTTTTTTCATTATGCCAAAAGGGGTGGCAAGCCTCTCTCTTAGGGTGGCATTTGCCACCCCATGCCACCCTGATGGATCCGCCCCTGCCTGTCGATCCCTTTTTTGCGTTCTAATTTTCCTGAACATCACCTTGTGCAGTTTCTTGTGTTTGGTGCCCGACGAAGCAAAATCGTCATACTTTGTGGAAGGAAGCGGCTACGACACGTACCTCCGAGATGCGCACAGACAGGTGAGCACTCTACGATTGTTGTGAGAGAGAGCGTGCTTTAATCCAGACTGCTTGATCTTGTCAGTTCCGAGACTATTGTGGGGTCTGTCAGCGCTGGGATTGGAGAGGAACCCCCAAAGCATTTGAGAAATGCAACTTGGAGCTCCCCTTCTTTGAGGGTCACTTCCTTAAAGTCCTCTTTGACAGGATGGGGCGCATCCTAGATCAGGTCAGTTTGCAATTCTTCAGGCATTTGACTAAAATGTCTGGGTAACTTGACATGATGTGTGCGAGTATGAAATCTGTTTTTATATGTTAATGGATTTTTCCAAAATTGAAGGACATTTTACATGCCACCCATCAAATTTTAAATAATACCACATGCAAACCTGCAGTTTCTGAGAAGGTTGACTTGTTCTGAGACCAAATCATAACGACAACAAATAATCTAAGAAAAAAAATGCTTGAAATTTTTTAAAAAAAAATATCAAATATTGTATGTACGAGTGTAACGGTACACACAAGTCACGGTTTGGTGCGTACCTCGGTACAGGGGTGGGTGGTCACTGATTACAACAGGGAAAAAAAAAAGGCTATTTTTTAGAGATATCCTGATTCGATCACGTGATCGGAATTCTGGACGGATCGCGCCATTTTTCAGTAATAGCTAGTCTCCAGCCCAAATGGATTCTCATAATTAAAATGGCTAAAAACTTAAAGATATCCTTGGCAACCTTGCATACTATATGCCTGTCGTCTTTCAGCCGTACGACGTCAACCTGCAAGTGACGGCGGTTCTGTCCAAACTGTCCTTGTTACCGCACCCCCACCTGCACGAGTACCTGCTGGACCCCTACATCAACCTGGCTCCCGGATGCCGCTCTCTGTTCTCTGTTATCGTCAGGGTGAGTTCACGTGTCTCTTAACCCCTCGATGACTATCGGCGTGAATATTCCAGAACGAAGCAGCCTCATTTTTACCATAGATTGCTGTTTTTCGCTAATTTGCACCATGCATAAAATCATGTTTATTGATGGTAGCTTCGCATGTAATGCAAAAGCTACCATCCATCATCGTTGGGAAAGTGACAGCTTTTTCTACATTTTCTACATGAACTATTTCAAATTGCAGTTGACAAATTTTAAAGGGAACCTCAGACCTAAAGACTTGTAGGCTCCAATAAGCCACAATTGTTCTTCTATGCTAAAATATTATTAGAAACAAATAAAATATTGCCATAAATTTAAAAATCTATCATATTTAGTGTATTTTGACCTACGGAGGGCGCCGTGTTTTATGCCCGCAATGGATGCTCAGGGTGATGACGTAGTTTGTCACTGTCACTAGACGAACACTACCGGTGTTCTGCAATTCCTTTCTGCGCAACGGGACGTCCAACACATGCGCACATCGGTTAAAAGTGGCTATTTTTTTATTTGTTTTTTTTTAATTGACTCTTTTTTTATTACCTATTAATTGCGTCAAAATATTTTTTGCATGTGTTTACCTCTCATACTTTTAAGCATTGTGTTTTCTTGTGGTAGCTTTAAAGCAGATTGTTGATCTGTTGACCACATTAGTCATGTAGCCTATTTAAACCACCCTCATTTGATTTTACTAAGTTTATGTATTTTTAAGGCATCTTTCGTATGTTCTGTCTGTATGCATCTGAACAAAATAGCTGAAAGCGCACGGTAGTATTTTGGGTGTTAAATTCGCCTCTTGTAGCAAGTTTCATTGGTGTAGCACATTTTGGCAGAGCACCGATTTTATCCTACTCTCATTTCATCCCGTCTTTTCTGTTCATTTTGCGTTTGCTGCTCATTTTGTGAAATATCAACAGTGCTGTCATGCTCATTAATGTTCCTCTCAGGTTCAAATTGAAAGGGCTGAACAGATGACATGTTTATGTTGCTAGTCATAGTCTGGGAGCCCGGCAGGGTAACTCAGTGACATCACCATCCTGCGACATCAACAACAATGGCTACCTACAAGTTAAACAAATTTTACAAATGGTACAAAAAACGAAAACATCAAGAGCGGTTTTAGTATCAAATTATTTTAACTAATAAATTTTATCTTTAAGGAACTACAAGTCTTTCTCTCTGTGGTTCCCTTTAAAATGAACTGTTCAGTTCATAGTTAATAATTTTGAACTAAAGTTCATGGTTCAAAAAACGAACTTGTAGTTTTGTAGTTTATTTTTTAAATTATTATTAGTATTTTTTTTTTTTACTTTTGTAGTTCTTTCTTCACCTCAATAATTGCTGCAAGCTATTATAGACAGTCGATATTAGAACCACATACAGCAATTATTTTATCCACTTAAACACTGAAACTGTGTCAGATTCATCTTCAATTTATAATCTGCGTCGGTACTGACCTGTTCATAAAACTCACTTAAAGAGCATACGACACGAGAAAAAAAGTCTTAAATGGCATTATTATGTGAATTAGAATCATATTTTGAGACGATTCGACTATATACAACAACTTAGCAAAGCACAGATGACGAGAAATTAGCCTTTTAATCTGCCAGTTAGCCACGCCTACCATTATAGGGCTTTAGCGTCCCCAACAGGTGGATGACGTCAGCGGTAGACTGGGCTCATCGATTTTACTATTCAGCCCATTGAGGGGGAATTATTCAGAACGAGGAAAACGCGACGAAGAAAGCCGCCAAATGTCATTGTTTCAGTCTCTCTACTCCAATATTTTTACAGGATATTCTTTTTATCCAAGTATTTTTCCCCAATAGCTATATAAATGGCTTGAGAAGGACCAGTCAGCCCGTCGAGGGGGAACTATTCACAATGAGGAAAACGCGACGAAGAGAGCGGCAAAATGTCATTGTTTCTGTCTCTTTACTTCAATATTTTTACAGGATATTCTTTTTATCCAAGTATTTTCCCCAATTGCTAAATAAATGGCATGGTCATGACAAATAACAGTCTTGTGCTGAATGGAATATGAAATAATAAAAATGCATTTATTCAGGACGACATGGCAAAATTACTCCATAATGGTCAAAACTGTCGACTTCACCTTTACTGTCGCACCTCCCGAACTATATTTTATGACACCTAAATCGGACATATGTCATTTCCCTTCCCCGGCTTCGGAGAATGTAAACAAACCAGAAGGAGTGACAGCTAGCCGACATGCTAACCCGAACCGAGTGATGTTTCAAAGTCTTCAAAGCGGAAAATCACACATAACTATCCTGGATTATTTGTCATGACGACCCGGTTGTCTATTGTCGTCGCGGATCGGCAAACCGCCCGGCAAAGAGCAATTTACAGTTTGTTCCCCGGAGGAGGGTGGCTGGAGTTGTTGTGCAGCTAACGGGCTGCTGCTAATGACCATTAGGACAGCTTTTTACATGCCTATCAATGATCAAACGTAAGTAGTCCTTCATTTAAGTTTGTAGTGTTTACTTTGTAATCGCTGTATTCGTATTTGACATAATACAAAACAAGATGTTTACTCACTTCCTCGTACGTCCAATGGTCCCACAGTAAATATCCACGGTGAATGGGAACCTTTTGAAACTCCAAAAAGGCGCATACGCCTCTCCCTCATACAGAATGATTTTTCTGCAGCCGTTTGGCTGGCGTGATGCGAAAAATAAACGTATTAATCCGCAAAATCAGCTGAATCATTCGTCCCCATACACAACAGTACGCTGTATAGTGAAGAGGACGTCTTCTACCGTACACGTCACAGCGCCCTCCTCCTCAATGCAAGACCGAAGCCGGAAGTCACTCATTTTCCTGGCGCGGGATTCAAAAAACTAAATAAATATAGCGATCGCTTCCACACACATCCAAGCGGTCCATATCATTCAGGAGCATAAAATACCGCGTGTATTATGAAATAAACATGCTTTTTCGTGTCACAGGCACTTTAAATGTAGGCTGGGGAATCTCTGGCATGAAGCGATTCGATATGTATCTAGATACACAGGTTACGATTCGATTAAAAAATGTTACATTTTTAAGGCAGAGCAATTCCATACGATTCGATACAGTTTAAGAACGATACGGTTCCATACAGTGTGAAAACGATACGATAGTAAACATTTGTTGTTTGCTCTTACAGTATTTTAAACGGATAAAAAAGACCAAATCTCTACAAGCAAAATTAAACAACAATAGTTCGTACCAATGTATGTTTATTCTTGAGACAAGAAAAAAAAGGCCAACTAGATGACCATCATTTTGTTGGCTGGGATTGATAATGGGATTGTGCATGTTTCCACTACTGATTTGCCAGTGCGCAAACTTTTGTTACCGTTCTAGAAGCCGTGTTTTCCCATCATTGAGTGATAAACCTTACTGTGGCAATTACCAATTGTTTCAACTTTAGTGTTATGTTTACAAGTTCTTGAGAGGCCTTTTGGTTATTGATAGGCTTGCTGTCCTATAATTACCAAGTTAAAGTTATTTCGTGGGCCAAGATCACAGAAGTCTCCTCTCCTGTTGCACTAAATGTTTTATCTGCTGACAGTGCTCATTGTTCAGTGGAACACATCGTCAATGATATTGACTGATTGATTATGGTTGACTCAAATTATATTTATTTGAGAAAATGAATATGGGCACTTTATTTGAAGTCAAAACTCTTCTTGTCTTTGTTTTGTTCATTATGATAATGTTCATGTCATCGTGAAAATTCTGGTTAGGGTTCTAAAATTATATAAATTTTCGTTTCTCGTATTAGTATCGGCCTTGAGGAGTAGGAAGTTATTGATATCTGTTTTAAAAAAATGAATATCGTGCATCACTATTAAATATTATCCAAAGATGCTAAATAGTCCAACTACATGTAAAAGAATGGTTATTTGCCGCCATAAAAGCATCGGGAGCAAAAGCTGCCATATTTTTGAAACAACATAGCTGTGAGGCAGCTTGAGTTGCCAGGTTGGACAGTTTTCCACTATTAAGGTTTGTTTTTAATTGTGTTTTTAGCCTATGGCTTTATCTGCAGTTTTGTTGGGAACACTCTGATGCTGAACTCGTGAATGTGGTATTACAGACTACGTGTCCCATGATCACACTGGGTTCACACAGCCATCGGGATAAGACTCGGGGAAAATCACTGATCTGTTATATGATATCTTGTGAGATGTACGCGAGAGTTACGGTGCTTTAAAAAAAAAAAAAATTTAAAGAGTTGACATCACGTACAGTGGGGCAAATAAGTATTTAGTCAACCACTAATTGTTGTTGGGCAACACGGACTTTCAACTCCCTCCTCACCCCGTGGCGTCAAAATGATAACAAGAACGGTGAGCAAAAATCCCAGAACCACACGGGGGGACCTAGTGAAAGACCTACAGAGAGCTGGGACCACAGTAACACAATGCACCGCCAGGGACTCACATCCTGCACTGCCAGGCGTGTCCCCCTGCTGAAAAAAGTACACGTCCAGGCCCGTCTGCGGTTCGCTAGGGAGCATTTGGATGATCCAGAAGAGGACTGGGAGAATGTGTTATGATCAGATGAAACCAAAATAGAACTTTTTGGTTGAAACACAGGTTCTCCTGTTTGGAGGGAAAAGAATACTGAATTGCACCATACCCACTGTGAAGCATGGGGGTGGAAACATCATGTTTTGGGGCTGTTTTTCTGCAAAGGGACCAGGATGACTGATCTGTGTAAAGGAAAGAATGAATGGGCCCATGTATTGAGAGATTTTGAGTGAAAATCTCCTTCCATCAGCAAGGGCATTGAAGATGAGACGTGGCTGGGTCTTTCAGCATGACAATGATCCCAAACACACAGCCAGGGCAACAAAGGAGTGGCTTCGTAAGAAGCATTTCAAGGTCCTGGAGTGGCCTAGCCAGTCTCCAAGTCTCAAACCCATAGAAATCTGTGGAGGGAGTTGAAAGTCCGTGTTGCCCAACCACAGCCCCAAAACATCACTGCTTTAGAGGACATCTGCATGGAGAAATGGGCCAAAATACCAGCAACAGTGTGTGAAAAGCTTGTGAAGAGCTACAGAAAACGTTTGGCCTCCGTTATTGCCAACAAAGGGTACATAACAAAGTATTGAGGTGAACTTTTGGTATTGACCAAATACTTATTTTCCACCATGATTTACAAATACATTCTTTAAAAATCAAACAATGTGATTTTCATTTTTTTTTTTTTCCACATTCTGTCTCTCATGGTTGAGGTTTACCTATGTTGACAATTACAGGCCTCTCTAATATTTTCAAGTGGGAGAACTTGCACAATTAGTGGTTGACTAAATACTTATTTGCCCCATTGTATACCGCAGTAGTCGCGTATGTTGAACGCCGCTCACACTAGCAGTTGTGATCGGCGTTCATAACCTCGTTCACAGTAACGTTCATGAGACAAAAATATGACACGTTCAGTGCACATTCGCCCAAATCATAATCGTCGCCATCTATAATATTTCTTTTCTGTTGCCGTCAATGAAAGCTGATGAGTTAATGTTCAAAATATTGGCGTTAAGGGGTTAATTCCCAGAATTTTTAGTGACTGCTTCCCGTCGACAGGTGGTGGGCGACCTCATGTTAAGGATTCAGCGCATCCCGGACTTCACCCCTAAACTACTCCTGGTCAGAAAGAGGTTGTTGGCCCTGGAGCCTGAAGGCGTCACGTAAGTACAGGCGCTCCAAGTGAATTGCCATCGCCAGTGTGTGTTTTGATTAGGAGTGGGAACCTCTTGGTACCTCACGATACGATACGATTTGCGATACAAAGCTCACATTAACGATGATCTGACGATACAAAGATTATCTATACATTTTTAGAATATCCTAGAAAGATTTTCTGACTAACAACTAATGAACAGAAAAACAAGCTTCTGCTGTGAATTGGAACGAGTTTATCACTAGTAGACGTCCAATCCATTTGAAGTGGCAGCGAACAAATCAAATCAAATCAAATTTATTTATATAGCCCTTTACAAAACCCGAAAGGTCCCCAAAGTGCTTTACAACAAAGACAAACATGGCACATAGTAAATAAAAGCCAGGAAAGTATTATACAATGACATTAGGAAGAAAAGAAAAGAAAAGAAAAAAAAGAAACGAAACATCGCATCACGATTAGTCAGACAGCAAACAAAACAATAAAACAGATAAAATCCGAAAACATTAAAAACCCTAAAGAAATAAAACCAGGCTAAACTAATCTTGGGGAAAGGCGAGTCTAAAAAGGTGTGTCTTTAAACGAGATTTAAAAAGGCCCAAATTTGTAGTGGTGCGGATCTCCGGGGGAAGACTATTCCATAACCTGGGTGCAGCAACCGCAAAAGATCGGTCTCCCCACTGTTTGAGTTTGGACCTTGGGACTTGCAAATGAAGTTGGCCGGTAGAGCGAAGACTCCTGCCAGAGTTACGGATGGTTAAAATTTCTGATAAGTAAGAAGGATCCTGGCCATTAATAGAATTAAAAACAAACAGTAAAAGTTTAAAATCAATTCTAAAATGGACTGGAAGCCAGTGGAGCGATGATAGCACGGGGGTAGTATGTTCACGTCTAGGTGTATCTGTTAAAAATCGAGCAGCAGCATTTTGAACAAGTTGGAGACGAGAAACTGAGGACTTGGGAAGACCAACATAAAGTGCGTTGCAGTAATCCAGCCTCGAGCTTATAAAAGCGTGAATTGCTTTTTCCAGGTCGTGGCGAGTAAGAAAAGGCTTCACTTTGGCCAAGAGACGGAGCTGGAAAAAACTTGCTCTTACAACAGAACTAATCTGTTTTTCAAAGTTGAGCCTGCAATCGAATATCACTCCGAGATTTTTAACATGTGTTTTAGAAAAGGGAGCCAGAGTGCCAGGGTTGGGCTCAAGGGCATTTAACATAGAAGGTGTGCCAAAAGTAATATATTCAGTTTTGCTTTCGTTAAGATGTAAAAAGTTTTGCGCTAGCCACTGCTTCACATCGGATATGCACTCCATTAATTTAGTGAGAGCAGTTTGTTCGTTGGGTCTCAGGGGGAGATACAGCTGCAGGTCATCAGCATAAAAATGAAAAGAGATATTATGTTTTTTTATAACTGATCCTAAAGGTAGGAGATAAAGTGCAAAGAGAACAGGCCCTAAAATGGAGCCTTGTGGCACCCCACAAGACAGAGAGGTTTGTGAGGAGGAAAATTCCCCAATCATTACTGAGAAGGTCCTATGTTCCAGGTACGATTTAAACCACTGTAGAGCTTTACCACGGATACCTATAAAGTGTTCTAGACGAGATACAAGGACTGTGTGGTCGACTGTATCAAATGCTGCTGTGAGATCTAGTAAAACAAGGATTGCTGGGTTTCCATTATCTACAGAAAGGGAAATGTCGTTGTGCACTTTTAACAGTGCTGACTCAGTGCTATGTCTGGACTGGAAGCCTGATTGAAACTTGTCAAGGATGGAGTTTGTCTCTAGAAATGTTTGCAATTGAATAAAAACAACTTTTTCTAAAACTTTAGAAAGGAAAGACAAGTGGGAGACGGGTCTAAAATTGGACAGCACGGAGGAGTCGAGATGGGGTTTTTTAAGAAGGGGTCTGACTACAGCCTGTTTGAAGGCAGCTGGGACAGAACCGGTACTGAGAGAGTTATTTATAAGAGCCAGCAGACTTGGTCCGAGGCAACTAAAGACTTCCTTTAGAAGGCCAGCTGGAATTATATCTAACGGACAGTTAGTGGGTTTCATGCCACTAACTATTTCAGATAGAGATGACAATGAAAGGAGATCAAATTGTTCAAAAACAGTGAGCAGTTCTGGAGGATGTAGATTATCTGATGAGATACCCGAATTGCAGACATTTTGCCTAACCGAAGAGACTTTGTTTTGAAAGAAAGCGAGAAACTCCTCACAAGTGGCACCTGACACATCAGTTAAGACAGTGGGGTGCGGGTTTAAAACAGAGTCAATTGTGTTAAAAAGCAGTCTTGGATGGCTGGAGCTGTTATTTATAATAGAAGATAAATAATTCGACTTGGCCTGTTTTAGGGCCTCCTGATAGGCAGCCAAGGTGTCCCTCAGCAATTCCAAAGAAACATGGAGTTTGTCCTTTTTCCATTGACGTTCAGCCCGCCTGCATTTTTGCCTGAGCAGGCGGGTATAGTCATTAAACCATGGAGTGGCTTTGGGTTTGGAACTTTTTTGCCGTAGAGGGGCAATGGAGTCCAAAACAGCAGTGCAGGTGGAACAAAAAATGGAGAGAAGACTGTCTGAGCAGACAGGAGAAGGCAGAACGGCGTCAGGATGCTGCTGTAGGTCTCCAAATGCAGTCACAAACTCTCCTGCTGTGGATGGAGTGATGCGCCGGCGGTAACAAGCTGGAGAAATTAGCTTTTCTGCAGACAAAGGGGCAGCAAAGTCAAAAATGATGGGAAGGTGGTCCGAGATGGCAGTATCCACTATTTCTCTGATGGAGACTGAAAGTCCAAGCGAAATCACCAGATCCAAAGTGTGACCATGCTCATGAGTTGGTGCATTCACAGACTGGGTGAGGCCAAATGAGTCCAGAAGTCCTTTAAACTCATTCGCCAGCTGATTTGCAGAGCAGCAGACGTGAATGTTAAAATCCCCGCAAATTAAAACCCTGCCAAATGTTGGAATAAAGTCTGATAAAAACTCAGAAAACTCCTGGATAAAATCCTTGTTAAAACCAGGGGGCTGATAAATAGTGGCACAAAGCAATGGGGGAGAAAGCCCGATAGAGAATAACTGCAGTTCAAAACTTGAATAATTATGAGCAGTTATGGTCCTACATTTGAACTTGTCCTTGAATACAGCAGCCAGGCCGCCACCACGGCCAGACGCTCGCGGGGTGCTGAAAAAACAGCATCCAGATGGGAGGAGCTCCGAAAAGGCGCTGCATTCACCTGGTTTCAGCCAGGTCTCCGTTAGAAAAAGGAAATCCAAATGATGTGTCGAAAAGAAGTCGTTCAAAATAAACGTCTTATTCGTAAGGGACCTTGTGTTAATTAGCGCTGAGTGAACCAGGGAGTGCTCAGCTGTGGGGGTGAAGCCGCGGAGCGGGCGAAGGTTCCCCGGCACAGAGCCACGCAGGGAAAGCCTCACCGGCCGACAACGCAGAAGTAGCGTCCCGACGTCCCGGTTAGTCAGCCGAAGCCACCGATAACGGAACTCCAAGGAACTCCGTAGATCATATCCCTTGAAGGCAGTCAGGGGTCTAGCCGGTGGATGATAGCGATCGCAGCGATAGGACGCCAGGTAGGCTTTTAATTTGACTGCAATTCCTCCCCGCTTTCACAAATGTTCATTCGCTGCCATCCCTCCCACATCAAATGGATTGAACGTCTATGGCTGTCAGTGGCAGCCAATGCCAGGCAATGAGGTAATTTTGGGCCATTTAAGGTCATTTACCTGTTGATGTTCAGTTGCTTCCTGTTGATTTTGGGGTATTTAATGGGTCACTTCCTGTTGATTTTGAGTTACAGAACAGAAAGTGACCTGGGAACAGTGTTAATCTTACTTTAAAAAAGTAATTAATTACAGTTACAAATTACTTCTCCCAAAAAGAAATTGCGTTAGTAACTCAGTTACCTGAATGTAAGAGTAATTAGTTACTTTGTAAAGTAACTGGTGATAATTTTCATGTTTTTTTTTTCTCAAAAGAAAAAAACAAAAACACACACACACACAAAAAAAGCACAATGTGAAGTTTAAAGAGTTTTTGGGACAATTGGCCCTAGCTCAATTCTTTACCCTAAACTTAACTAGACACAGGGGTATTACGGATATTGCGATAACTAGAGATGAACGTTTGCTATGTGTGGAACTCATTAATGTTGTGAATTAACCGTTAAAGTTGTTAAAATTGCTCCCGTTATTGCATTAGTTCCCTTCTGTCTACTTTCGACATGTGTAAGTTTTAAAACAGTTTCATCATTTACAGATAGATTTTTTAGATAAAAAGTTACTTAGATTCGCTAGGAAAGTTCTCTACAACAGAGCCTTCCTGAGAAGTCTACTGCTTTAAGATGGCGGATTTTTACTAACGCATCTAGTTCTTTTTACATGTTGCTAATGCCGCCGTGTGTGTCATTTGCATCTAGTTCTATATACTGGACTGTCTCAGAAAATTAGAATACACAATATTCTAATTTTCTGAGACAGTCCTGTATATTGTTCTATGTAAAGGACGTCAGCCAAGGTCGGCCCCCCACATTTTTACCACGCCAAATCTGGTCCCCTTTGCAAAAAGTTTGGACACCCCTGCTTTAAATGGTGGATTAATGTACAGGACTGTCTCAGAAAATTAGAATATTGTGTATTCTAATTTTCTGAGACAGTCCAGTATATATGTGATATCTACAGAGGCATCATGTGGGCGTAGTTTGTAGGCTATCAGCTATACTCAGGTATTTTTGGAGCCACCTAGCATCGCGTTTGCAACGGCCTCCCCACATCTGCTCAGCTCTCTCGTCTCCTTGAGTCCATCCCTCTCTTTTCTCGCGTCATTCAACCAACATGGTAACGCATAGTAACGCACACCTTTCCCGCCTCAGTAACGGTAACGGCGTTGCCAAAATGAGAAAAGTAATTAATTAGATTACTCACTGCTGAAAAAAATAACGCCGTTTTTAACAACACTGCCTGGGAATCACCCAAATAAATAGGCAGTGACTCAAACTCAACAGGAAATGACCTATAAATGCCCTAAAATGAACCGCAAGTGACCTGCGAATGACCTGTGAATGCCCTGAAAACCCACAGTCTAAATGGATTGGGTGTCGTGCACCGTCAATGCAGCCGAAAGGCCCAAGTACACCAGATGCATGATCGCTGCGGTTCCGGTCCGACTCCGTTAAAAAATAGCGCTGGAGCCAATCCGTTCCCATTACATCCTATTGTTCAACGTATACCGGCCGCGTCAGTGCTCCGGATTGACTGTGAACCACCTCCGGCGTGCCACATGCCCGCCGGATGGTATAGGCTATTTTCTATTTTTGCAGGACACGCATCCGTCAAAATGGGCGGAGCTGGGCCGGAGGTCAAAAGCCCAGGTGCCTAATCACGGTTTAAACGCGAGCGAAGATGGATGATGAGCGCTTCATCATGGAGGTGGAAAGTCACAAAGTGATATACGATGCAGCAGATCGTTATTATAAGGACAGCATTAAAAGCGAAGCTGCAAGGTGTCCTATTATGTGTGTTTTTCTGGCAATGATATCAAACACACGAAGTGCTGAGAACTTTGAGCGGAAAAAAAAGCAGCGTATCTAAAAGTCCCACTGCAGAAATTCTCGTGCCCGGCGCACACATCATGTCGGTTTGTATACAGAGTCGAGGGGGAAAAGTACGAAAGTGAATAAAGAGACACCCACAAGTTTCGACCTGGTGGTCTATTCAAGACGTTTCTCTTTCTTTCCTGCATTTTACTTGACTTTTCATAGAAAAACCAACAGTTTGCGCTGGACACAGGAATCTGCAGTGTTGAGACGCCAATTCCAAGTACGCTGTTTTTTAGGTCGTGTAGTATATAATTCGCTATCCATTTTATAAATATTACAGATTATTTAACAGTTGTTTATAACAGCTCTATGAGATGTTATGTGCCATAAATTTTAAATGCGCACAAACATATAAACCCACTGACACAACCAATGGCATAATAGGGCCCCGCCCCCCTTCTCCCCACACACTGAGCCCTGATCTCAACATGATGCAGTCAATCTGGAATTAAGAGACAGACATAACTAAAATATCAATATGCAAAGAAAAAATGTGCTCTCTCTCTGCTTCTCTGATGAGTATAGACTCCGTGTGTCGTTGTTTTAAACGGCACATTATAGCGCGCGATCATGTGAGCGCTCAAGAGGGAACGGAGTTGGCAGACCGCAGCCGTGCGCAGCCGGTATGATTTGCCTGTTTTTGACGTACTGCGTGGCACGCAGTAAACACTGAGGCGGACCGGAACCGGAACGATCATGCATCTGGTGTACTTGGGCCCTCAGAGTTAACCCTTTAAGGTCTGGGCCTATTTTGTCTGATTTTGCATGCCTTTGAAGTTGCCTTTATATTTCAAAGAAAGAATTGTTTACGATGGCCTGGTTTGGTCCCTTTTTTGTGACACCTTGAACTTCATGTCCAAACTGTTGTTTCCTTCACTGACCAATTACAAATCATCATTTTGGGCCCAAAAAGACCAAAAATTCCAAAATCGTTTTGTCAAAATTTTTAATATTGATGTCCAATTGACAACCAAACCTGCGTAACGAACCGTTTTGAAACTTTGTAATATTTATTCAACATGTTAGGATGAACATTCAACCCAAAAAATTTTGAATAAATAGTCTTATATTTGACAATTCAACATAAACAACAGGTATAGCCATAGGCGTTTTTTGCCTTTATACATGCTCTAGTCAAAACAGGTTATATACAGCAGACCAAACAGTGAAGAACAGTGAAAAAATATATACCATCTAACACAAAAAGTGTTTAGAGGCCATCTCTTTATGAGTTTAGGTATTGCGGCCCATCACCTGATGAAAACTATGTACACACAATCAAGCTTCTTGAACACACATTTATATACACAAATTGAGAAGACTGATTGTGGGAAAAAATATATATATAACGTTGGGAAAAAAAAGTATTTTCAAAAATATTTACAATAAACAAGTTAAATTTTTTTCAGGCATGCCACTCCGAAAAGCAGTTTCGTCCTGGAATTAGACACAGGGCTACATCACACAGACCACACTTCCATGGAGTGTCGGTCCTCTTTCCACCCTTACATTTTCATTTTACTTTACTTTCATTGTCACTATAAATGTACATGAAAAAAAGTTAGTATTTATGAAAATAATAAAGTATAAAATAAAAATATATACAGCAATAAATAATAATGGAAATTTATATGTATGACAATAGAAAGAATACCATAGCTGAATATGTGCTACATCCCTAATCTTCATATAGAAAGAAGAACACCACAAATTATAAATTCCTGCCTGGGATACACACAGTGCCCGTACGACTTTGATCTGATATGCACATTATTATACACACAAACACACACTTATATTGCATCAAAATTAACTTAGTCTTGCAATATCAAAAGAAACTTTCAAAAGAAACTTTTTCAGCATTAAAAAAAAAAAAAAAGAGTTGGCTTACCTCTGCTCGTCGACGTGTTCAAATCCGTCACTATCTTCACTCGAGGACTCTTCCGAAGAAGACGATGATGACGAATTTGGACCATCCTCTTCCTCAAGTTGATCAAAAAACACAATTGCTTGCGCTAAATTTAGTTTTCCGTTCATTCTCAAAATCACACAAAGTCGCTGCTCGATCCAAACGGCCGTCGCTCGCCACCTCGCTGCTTCAGAACACTCCTCCCTCTTGTTCGGTGGAACCTCGCACGGCAGTTATATTTATTTTTTAAAAAACGCATTTTGTGCTTCCACTGTGACTTTGAAAGGGTTCGTTTGATTTGTGTTTTTTTCATGGAGCTTCCGTTTTGAAAAAGGACAAGAAATGATGGAAATATAGACATAAACAAATGATCCATGCAGCGTTTTAATGTTTTTTTGACAGGACAATAAAACTATAAAACTTAAATGACAATATCTCACGTTTTAGTCGGTCGATTGACTTCAAATAATAACGAGAGTAAACCGCAACTTCCACACTTTAAAACGAGACCAACCAACGGCATGTGGGTGACGTAATTAAAACGTGAGGGCGCTTCAAAGACGACGTGCGCTGAGGACGCGCCGGCGCGTCCTTCGACTCTCAAGGGTTAACTGAGACACTATTATGGTGGAAGATTTTGGTAGCAACTTGTTGGTTCCTTTTTATTTGTTTTTTAGGTATTGACACCTTTTTAAAACGGTATCTCAATTCTTGGCAGGAGCATATCGATAACCTTTTGGTATACAAAGTATCACGATATATCACTATTTCGATATTTTGTCACACCCCTAGTTTTGATCCCAATTTTCTTTGCAGTATTGACCACGTGACCCTACTGGAGGGTGTGATCGTTCTTGAGGAGTTCTGCAAGGAGCTAGCGGCCATCGCCTTTGTCAAGTACCACGCCGCCGCCGCCTCTTCGCCGTAGCCAGCGTCAGGTTCGCTTTTCTGGAGCTCAGACACTGCCGACCGAGCAGAGGAAGGAGATGCAGACTGAACATGAGCAATCTGTTCTTCCGCTGCCTCACCAATCCTCCTTGTCATCATCATGTCCGACAGATGCGTGTATTTATTTGCAGTCATGGACGCCATCGCCTTAGTGTGGAAGCGCACCGTTTTCTCTTTTTGGAACAGTTTTGTCTTAAAGCCCTCTGTGTATGCCTCAGTTAACCTAAGAACAGTGCCCACACCCTTTTTCAAATGCCAAGTCCACTTATTTATTGAATTTCTTTCAGGTTGCCTTTCTTTTAAACCAACGCAACGTTGGAATGCTTTTAACGCTGTCGACGAGCAGATGATTTTTTTCATCACCCAAAACGAAAATTCACCGGCGTCATCCAAAGATCCGGGGGACTTTTGCACATGCACTTGTTACATTTTCGCTTGCTTTTTAAACATTTGTACAAAAGAGTCAAAGCTGCACGCTTCTGTTCTGTATGTAAGCAGTCTACTCTCTTAAGTTGCTATGACTAAATATACAAACCTGTATTTAAAAGGAGTGTTGTGTCTCAATTGACCCAAATGTGTACTGTACTTTTATGTATTTTCTAGTCAGGCGTTGGTTGCTTCAAATCAAAGTCCTGGCACGTTGAAGAGAGACCTTAAGATTCTCCTCTTTGTGTTCGATTAGTTTCTAGTTTGGTGTTTCAGCGCTTGTGTGGGAACGCGAGAGATTTGTGTTGCTCTCCTCCTCCTCCGGTCCCGAGCTGATGAAAGTGCTCGCACAGGGTCACATTTGCACATTTGTATTTCTTCACTCTTGCTCGTTATGTAAATATACACCACAACAGATGTTTATTTTTTTTCCCTTTCATAAACCAAAACAATGTATCACGAGTTGTTTACTTAAACGCAACTCTTGTTTTTTTTCCCTAAATGGGAAATCATGTACATTTTGTATTTCGCCATCTTACCGGTTTTAAGTATCCAGTTGTGCATTGTATGTGAACAATAGCAATATAGAAAAATACTACCTGGTGTCAATGCATGTTGCAGCATTATGGTCTTTGTTAGAAGAGAGCAGAAGGCTGATTGTTCTCAGTGACACGTGATGCCTTACTTCCACTTTTCTCGTTAAGTTCGCTTGCTCTTTCATGATGGCGACTTTTAATTTTGTTGGCAGAGCAGCCACTAGCTTCTTAAAATTTAAGAAGCTAGCTTCTAGCTAGGAGCCACAGTGGTATGAAAAAGAACCTTTTGGAATTTCTCACATCTGCATAAAACCATCAAATATGATCTCATCTTTGTCAAAATCAGATGAAAAAACAACTAAAACCAAACATTTATAGCTTTTTATATTGTAATGAGGATAGTATGCAAACAATGACAGGAGGGGGGAAAAAAAGTGAACCATCACATTTAATATTTTGTGGGCCCCCCTTTGGAAGCAATAACTTCAACCAGATGCTTCCTGTAGGTGCAGATCAGTCCGGCTCATCGATCAGGACTAATCTTGGTCCATTCTTCTCTACAAAACTGTAATTCAGTCAGATTCCTGAGATGTCTGGCATGAATTCATTCTTCCATTAATGATTGCAAGTTGTCCAGGCCCTGAGGTAGCAAAACAGCCCAAAATCATGATGTTCCGTCCACCATGCTTCACGGAGGGGATGAGGTGTTGTTGAGCTGTTCTTTTCTCCACACATGATGTTGTGTGTTACTCCCAAACCAACTTTGGTTTCATTAGTCCACAAAATATTTTACCAAAACTTATGTGGAGTGTCCAAGTGCCTTTTTGCCTTAACATTAAACCAGCAACAATGGGTTTTTTTTAGACAGCAGTGGCTTCCACCATGGAGTCCTCCCATGAACACCATTCTTGGATATAGTTTTACTTATAGTTGATGTGTGCACAGAGATATTGGACTGTGCCAGTGATTTCTGTATGTCTTTAGCAGACACTCTTGGGTTCTTTTTTTACTTCTCTTGAGTATTCTGCGCTGAACTCTTGGCGTCATCTTTGGTGGACGCCCACTCCTTGGGAAAAAAGCAACAGTGCCAAACTCTCTCCATTTGAAGACAACTTTTCTGTCGATTGATGAACATCCAGAATTTTAGGTTTTGTATCCTTTCCCAGCTTTATACAAATCAACAATCCTTGATCGCAGGTCTTTAGACAACTCTTCTGACCGAAGCATGATGCACATCAGACAATGCTTCTCATCAGGACACTTCTTACCAGGTGTGTGTTTTATAGTGGGCAGGGCAGCTTTAAACAGATTCATCAGTGATTGGGCACACACCTGACTTAAAATGTTTGGTAAAAATTGATTTCATTCGCTCTTTAAGTCTCTAGCCAGAGGGTTCACTTACTTATTTTCCCCCCTTCTGCCATTGTCTACATCAGACATGTCCAAAGTGCGGCCCGGGGGCCAAATGCGGGCCGTGGTCAAATTTCATCCGGCCCCCAGCCTGTGTCACAAAATCAATAATATCTGGCCTGCACACAGACCTTAAAAATTTGGTCAGCAGTACTGCTACCAGCATATGAAGTAGCTTACACACTAAATGCTGCTCCTCATTTACCCACTAAAAGGCAGCAGCACTCAAAGCAACATTACCCCGCGTGACCCTTTACTCCCAATTTTCTAAAATGGCGACAATCGACAAAAAAAAAAAAGTTGACTAACGGCCGACGCTTCAAGGATAGGTGGAAATTGGATTATTTCTTCACTAAAATACGCAAAAACTGTGTCTGCCTCATTTGCGAAGAGACAGTCGCTGTTTTTAAAGAATTCGATGTGAGGCGATATTACTAAACAAGACAAGCTGACATGTACGACAAGATTACAGGGAAGATACGTAGCGAGACATTGAAGCAACTTAAAGCGATTTTAATTTTACAGCAGCAGTATTTCGCAAGAGCCCAAGAGATGAGAATGCCACAAAGGCTAGTTGCAAGATTTTGCGGAAATTATTAAAAAAAAAATAATAATAAAGCAAATGTGACACACAGAATGGCTTGCTAAAATTTGCGTAAATATATTGTTCTACATAAAGGATGTCAGCCAAGGTCGGCCCCCCCACATTTTTACCACACCGATTCTGGCCCCCTTTGCAAAAAGTTTGGACACCCCTGGTCTACATGTTAGCCTCATTAAAACATGAAAACCTGTAAATGTTTGGGTGGTATTAGTGTAAGCAGACATTGTATTTTCATCTGTGTGATTTTGACAAAGATCAGATCACATTTGATGGTAATTTTATGCAGAAATGTGAGAAATTCCAAATGGTTCAGATACTTTTTCATACCACTGAATCTTATTTTCCTAGCTAAGAGCTACTTCTCCTAGCTTCTTTCCTGACATGAAAGAATGTGGAGTCTTTTTTTGGGAGGGGGCTAATTTTGATTTGTGCAATGCAGATGTGAGACATTCAAATGAAGAAGCATGATCTTGTCTCTTGGTGCTGCACTGAGGATTTGAAAAAGCAAGCCTTGTGTTCTCATCAGCTTTTTATTTATTCCTCCCTTATCAGCAGTCTTCACTTCAGTGCTGTCAAGACAATGTGCTTTGTTCTACTTTATCCATCTCAATAAAAAGAAAAAATTTATCTCAGTTCGGTTTGTTATTGGTTTTATTACAAAATATCTGTACAATAAAACAAAATGTACTCTGTTACTAATATGCAGTCATCTTTTTTTTTGATCAGCAGTAGGCCTACTGGGTACTGACTTTTTGACCTGTGTCAGGACACGCATTATTTTTTTGGTAGTAAATTACAACCGTTTGAATTCATGCGTGTCAAAATGTGTCCAAGCTCTTCTTTGTTATAGGTGGCTTGCAAGAAAAAAAAAAAGTGATACAAAAAAAATATATATAGCCCAGAAAAGAGAGGCACTATGGTGTTGAAAATGAATGACCCCCTTTACTTTCTGATGTTGAGATCATTTTTCACATTAGATTTAAAGGAAAATAAATCTTTTGAAAATCTTAATCCTTCTTGGTAATTGACCACCTCAGTTTTACTGGGAATGAAACGCCCAACCGATAAGGCAGTAAAAAGTTAACAAAATAAATTACTTTTAATGATCAATACATTTCTATTGAAATGTAATTACCTTATGGGAAATCATAACCCTCCAAAGTCAAACCTCACAAAAAAATTGTACTTAATTTTTGTAATTTAAGCGCCGATTACCAAAACTTTGAAGGTATCACTTTTTCCATTCCAATTCCAATGATATTCACTAACAGTCTGCACTTGTGCCCCGCATAATAAAGCTGCTAAATCCTTTGCGATAACAGCACGAACAGCGTATTAATCTTCTTTGTGTCATAGTCATGTACATACAAAACCACAACATAAAAAAGAACAACTACATGCCATGACACAAAACTAAACCAGGCTAAAAATACATTTTTTTCTGTTTTAAAAAATAAAAGAAAAACACAAAAAAAAAACTATATACATTAGCAAAAGTCATAATTCTCCATTTACACACAGACGTGCGCGTGTGTACATTCAGACAAAATGTCTTTGGCTGGTGTGACACTTGGTGACACCCAACTGAGTGTTCATGTAATTCAAAAACAAAAGGCACACGCACACAAAAATACCGTTTAACATAGAAAATAGAATTCTGATGACACGTGTAGCGATATACTTCCGATGCATTTGCGAATATATTCATATTTATATTTATATATACCAAAACGTAGCGGAAAAGGGTCAATACACACACACGCACACATACACACAGGCCCTTGATTGTGTGTTTTAATGTACAGTGGGGCAAAAAACAAAAAAAACAACTATCAGTGATTGACTGAATACTTTTTTGCCCCACTGTGAGTAAGGTCACGTTGAAAAGTGTGATGTAGGAAGGCATCAATAAATATAGAGAAAGACTGTTTCACTGAGCGCCATCAATCACTTTTGGAGTTTTGCGCCGTGTCCAAGTTGACCACTTGTAGTTCGGTCAGGTTAGTGCTGCTGCCGCTCGACTGGGGTCCAATCACCATCTGGAACACAAACACGGAAGGTAGTTAACGTAGGCATACTGACCTGCTTTGGAAACCTAAATTAAGTGTGAATTGTTTAAAGCGTGTGTGCCGAAGAACAAGGCAGGTGGGGGAAAAATTTAAAAATATATATATGGCGGAAAAGGTGGAAAACACAGAAAAGGCTGAAAAAGCAGTTTCTGTTCTTGCACCCATCTTTAAAATAAACTGCTGTATTTAAAGCCAAAACAACTGTTGTGTTTGACAGAACAATGTGACTATATGCTGGCATAGCAGATTCATGGCGCGATGAGCCCCCGAACTATTTTTAATTTGTCCGTTTTACCCTGAAACCCCTGTTTACAGAAGTCGCACAACCGCTTTGGTTTCAACCTAGCCATAAAAAGAAGGTAAGTAATCATATTTATCAATTGAAATGTTTGTCATTTTTAGCTTTGAATCATTAATTGATGTCTAATGTTTAGTTAAAAAAATAAAATAAAATAACGACGAAATTATTCACTCGCGTATTCTAAACTTTTAAACAAATTACGTCACGATGAAAAAATTGGCGTCAGTAAAAAAAGATGGATATCTACTTCATAACTATCGCTTAATTGTATTTTTTTCGTTACTGTCGTATTTCCCCCAATATTTTAGATAAATAATCGAGCCAAACATAGAAAAATTGGAAAAAAAAAAAAAAGTTTAAAAGGGTAAATATTAAAGATGCACTGATACCGATACTAGTATCGGCAGGGGGTGCCGATCCGGCCCGAAATGGTGGTATCGGTATCTGCGAGTACCAACAAAGACGGCGCCGATACCATTTACCGGTCCATTATTATAACATTTGACCGCAGCCTTTTTTTCTCCTGGCGCTCACTACACTCTGTCTCTGTGTTGTGTGATGACACGTGAACACCATCTATCGTGAACAATAGCTATCGCTATTGGCCTGCTCCAGACCAATGAGAACGGGCCAATAGCCACTCCTGACCAATGACAAGGGCGCTTTTTCATATGAAGGAAAAATAAACGAGGAGAAATGGCGGCGGTCGGGAAATATTTCAAAATACAAATCCCGTCGATTAAAATATATGGCTGCATGCAAGATTTGCGGCCTGAAAGTTTCGAGATGTGGAGTTAAATCGGCCAGTTTCAATACCTCGAACCTGATAAAACATTTGAAGACGAAACGTGAACGAACACAACGAGTTTGAGCCTGCAAGAGCAGGACTGCTATCCAGAGGAAGGCCGCTGGACCGGTTCAACAATCTCTGGTAAGTTCACTACGTCAACTTTACTTTGTCTTTTACTTAAAGAAATGCTGTAGTAATTTGGGAACTGTTTCCAAAGTAGGGTTGCCACCTTTCAGAAATAGAAATAAATTGTTGGAATGGAAAGATAAGACACAAGATGGATATATACATTCAACATACGGTACATAAGGACTGTAGTGGGCATTTCACTCTACTGTCATTTAAATCTGTCTATGTTGTCCTCACTCCGAAGCGTCTACTTTTTCCAAAGCTAGACAGCTAGAGAACGACGCCTTAATAATCAGACTTCTTCCTTTTTCATCTGATTTATTAATAAAATGGCCTCAAACCATTGTCCTCTTTAGACCGTCGTAAAACTACAAAAAAAAGTACACAAGCATTGCATTAGCAACAACGTTAGCTTAGCACGCTATACAGGTTCACTAAACATAAACAAAAAGCGTCTCATACATAAAATATAACATTTCGCTTACTAACATAATATGTACATTCTTTACAACAACCATACTTACGGACAAATCTTGTCCAAGGCTCATATAAGCACAACATTACAACGTAGGCGTCAGCCCGAGACGTCGTGCAGCCATATTGAACTGGCAAGAAGACAATAAACCATGTCGCAAAGCGACCACAAGAGTTCGCTGTTAGACAGCACAAAAAGCCTTGCTGTAAAACTTACCAAAAGGCAGAATACTGTCTGAGCGGGACATGTGCGTTAATTGCGTCAAATATTTTAACGTGATTAATTTAAAAAATTAATTACCGCGCGTTAACGCGATAATTTTGACAGCCCTAGTACATATATATATATATATATAGGGGTGGTATCGGTATGGTATCGGCCGATACTGCACAGCCAGGTATCGGGGCCAAAAAATGGTATCAGTGCAACACTAGTAAATATATGGAAAAAGAAAATCTCGACCACTCCTTGATTGTCTGGAATTTCTGCATCTCGACCCTTGTAATATTACCATGTTTCACCCTTAAAATTCCCCCAAAATCCAGCTGTGGCCATTCACAGCTGTGTCTTGACACTTGGTGATACATGCTACATGGAGTTTTTGGATCGAAAAGAGGTAGGTACGCAATAATATCTCGTTAAAATAGTGGCGTCTTTAATTCTGCTCTTGCTTCCAGTTAGGGTTTTGCTGTTTAAATTTTTTTTTTTTAAATAATGTATCACACATGCATATCGGACAATTTTGAAAATTGGCCAAATTGGGGGTCTTAGAGCGGAACTGGCGGAAAACACAGACAAGACTGAAAAAAGCAGTTTCTGCTCTTGCACTCCTCTTTAAAATAAACTGCTGTATTTTAAGCCAAAAGAACTGTTGTGTTTGATAGAACAATACGTGTATATGCTGCCATAGCAGATTCATGGCGCATTAAGCCCCGGAACTATTTTTAATTTGTCTGTTTTACCCTGGAATCCCCAGTTTACAGAAATCTCGAAACCGCCTTTGTTTCAACCCCGCCCTAAAAAGAAGGTAAGTCATTATATTTATTATTCAAAATGTCTGTCATTTTTAGCTTAGAATCATTAATTGATGTTTAACATTTTGTTTCGGAAAAATATCTATATATATTTTAAACAAATTACGTCACAGTAAAAAAAATGGTGTCTGTAAATAAGTCACTGCTATCTACCTCATAACTATCGCTTAATTGTATTTTTTATGTTATTGTCACATTTTCCCCGATATTTTAGATGATAAATAATCAATCCAAACAAAGAAAAATTGGGGGTGGGGGGGGCTTGGGGGTTTAAAAGGGTAAATATATGAAAAAGAACATCTCGACCACTCCTTGATGTCTGCGATTTCTGCATCGCAACCCTTGTTATATTACCATGTTTCACCCATAAAATACCCAAGAAATCTGGCTATGGCCATTCACATCTATGTCTTGACACTCGATGATGCATGCTACATGGAGTGTTTGGATCGAAACAAGGTAAGTATTCGACATATAGGACAATTTTGAAATTTGGCCAAATTGGGGGTCTCAGAGTGGATATTCAAGTCCGCCATATATAAACGGCGGAAAACACAAACAAGGCTGAAAAAGCAGTTTCTGTTCTTGCACCCTTCATTAAACTAAACTGCTATATTTTAAGCCAAAAGAACTGTTGTGTTTGATTGAACAATATGTCTATATGCTGCCATAGCAGTTTCATGGCGCATTATGACCCTGGACTATTTTTAATTTGTCCGTTTTACCCTGGAGACCCACATTTACGGACACATCGCAACCGCTTTTGTTTCAATCCAGGCATAAAAAAAATTTAATGTATTATTCTAATTATCTCAAATGATCTAATATTTAGTTTTTAAAAGTAAACAACTTTAAAAAGTTACTCGCGTATTTTAAGCTTTTAAACAAATTACATCACAATGAAAAAATTGTGTCTATAAATAGATCATCTTCCTTACAACTATATCTTAATTGTGTTTATTTTTTTGGGTAAATATTTGAAAAAGAAAATCTCGACCACTCATTTTTGTCTACGACTTCCGAGTCGCGCCCCTTGCTAAATTACCGTGTTTCAGCAATAAAAACCAAACAAAGTCCGGCTGGGGCCATTCCTAGCTGTGTTTTTACACTCGGTGATACATGCTACACAGAGTTTTTGGATCGAAACAAGTACGTGATAATATCTCGTTAAAATTAATGTGTCTTTAATGATGCTCGCTCATGCCTGCACCTTGAGTTACCGGAAAAGTAGGGCAAGCCACAAAAAAAAGATGTACACTACAGTCGTACTCTAGCGCGAGAATTACGTGCACAGCAGGCTAACTGAGAAGAGTGCTATCCATTATCTTTTCGACCCGTGTTGCCGTTTGGATTGCTTATTTTGGGATGATATCGATGTATTAGATACATTAGAAACTTAAATAATTAAGCCTAGGTTCTAAGTTTCGAGGCTAAACACAATAGATAGATAGCGTTATGCACTCACATTTATTAGTATGTGTTCCCTTTATGCACATGGAGCCTTTTATTCACAGTCAAAGCAGTCATGCGTTCACATTTTTTAATCAAAATTGGGAGAAGATGGATGGATGGATTTATTTTAAAAGCCCACTTGAAAAAATTAAAATATTATGGTACTGGGATTTAACCCCTAAAATTCCCTTGAAAATGTTTTTTTTTTTTTTTTTTTTTCAGATTAAAATCAAGCCAAATCAAAAAATGTACGCAGTAAAGTTTTCATTAACTACACAGTACAGCGAACTCCCTGTTTAGCCATTTTTATTTACAAAATAAAACACAGCGCTAAATTAAATCTACATTTACTCACACACGAATTTCCTTTAATATTGTACATCCACCCACATCTTATTGCACCCATATTGATTATCAAAGACTTGAGTAGAAAAAGGGGGATCATTTTGAAGTGTTTATTATTTATTATCAACCAGGATGGGGGTCCAAAAACTTTTTTAAAAAGAGAAACTTGTCTATTTTTTTGGTCTATTTTTCACTCACCTGATTTGACCTACTTTTAAAATGCATGTGACACGAAATAGCATGTTTAATCAAAATACATGCGGTATTTTATGCTCCTGAATGATATGGACTGCTTGGATGTGTGTGGAAGCGATTGCTATATTTATTTCATTTTTTGAATCCCGCGCCATGAAAATGAGTGACTTTCGGCAACAGTCTCGAGTTGAGAAAGAGGGCGCTGTGACGTTTTAGGTAGAAGGAGTCCTCTTCACTATACAGCCGTACTGTTGAATGAGAAGAACTAAGGATTCAGCTGATTTTGCGGATTAATACTTTTATTTTTCGTATCACGCCAGCCAAACGGCTGCAGAAAAATTTGCTGTATGAGGGAGAGGCGTTTGCGCCTTTTTGGAGTTCCCATTCACCGTGGATATTAGCCAAAACAAGCCCTACTACTGTGGGACATTAGGGCTTACGAGGAAGTGAGCAAACATCTTGTTTTGTATTATGTCAAATACTGGGATCATTTTAATACGGAGGTGGCTTGCATTTTGTGGCTGACATGCTCCTTGTCGCACATAACCCCGCCGGGCGAGCACTATACTCGGCTTTTGCACTCTTGGTGTCCCCGACGTTCTGTCAAATTTTCCACCCGATCAGAAATTGCAACTCTGTGTTAAAAATAGCCGCGAATACAGCGATTACAAAGTAAACACTACAAACTTTCTTTTAATAAAGGACTACTTACGTTTGATCATTGATAGGCATGTAAAAAGCTCTCCTCATGCACATTAGCTGCACAACAACTGCAGCCGCCCTCCTCAGGGGGACGAACTGTATATTGCTCTCCGCCAGGCGGTTTGCCAATCAGCGAAGACAATCGACAACCCAGTCGTCATGTCAAAAGTTCCAGGCTAGTTATGTGTGATTTTCCACTTCGAAGACTTAGCTGTCACGCCTCTTGGTTTGTTTACATTCTCCGAAGCCGGGGGAGGGAAATGACATAAGCCCGATTTAGGTGTCATAAAATATCGTTCGGGAGGTGCGACAGTAAAGGTGAAGTCGACAGTTTTGACCATTATGGAGTAATTTTGCCATGTCGTCCTGAATAAGTGCAGTTTTATTATTTCATATTCCATTTAGCACAAGATTTGTTATTTGTCATGACTATGCCATTTATTTAGCAGTTGGGGAAAAATACTTGGATAGAAGTAATATCCTGTAAAAATATTGAAGTAGAGAGACAGAAACAATGACATTTTGCAGCTCTCTTCGTCGCATTTTCCTCGTTCTGAATAATTCCCCCTCAATGGGCTGAATAGTAAAACCAATGAGCCCATTCTCCCACTGACGTCATCCACCTGTTGGGAACGCTAGAGCCCTATAATGGTAGGCGTGGCTAACTGGCAGATTAAAAGACTAATTTCTCATCATTTGCGCTTTGCTACATTGTTGTATATAGTCAAATTGTCCAAAAATATGATTCTAATTCACATAATAATGCTAATTAAGACTTTTTTTCTCATGTCGTATGCTCTTTAAGGTGTCAAAAACGCCCTGTTCAAAATTTTTCTTCCCCCAAAATAGAGATTTTAATCTTTCCATTGATGTGTCACACATGCATATAGGACAATTTTGAAATTTGGCCAAATGAGGGGGCTCAGAGCTGAACTTCAAGTCACCTGAGTGTTTTCCGCCATATTATTATACTGTATATTTTTAATATAATCTTCCGCTGCATATTGTAAAACCTTTTGTCTCAATCTGGAGGATGTTGCACTGGTTTTGCTTGCGAATAAATCAATTAAAAACACTTTGGTGTACATACGTTTGCCTGCAATGGCTGTACCGTTAAGAATGAGGAATCTTCTCGGATTAGCAACAGTAACTAAGGGTGGGCGGAGCTTTTGCGAAAGGTCAATTGGATCTATCCCAGATGGATATGTTGAATATATTCGCAGCAGATATGTGGACCAGTCAATCTGGCGTGCCAGGTTAGTGTTATTGGGTAGGTTTGGGAAAATTGTTGCCTTATTAAAATCAACAACTGCACCAAATAGATTGTGCTCTCCATGCGTTTTGGTGGGGTGTTTGTTTAGTCAAGTGCAGTGAAGTCCACATTCGGGTGATGCGTGGCTGCTCTGTTAGCGGGTATACAGATCACGTGACATGCCGGTTGCGAAGGGAATAGCGGAGTTTCACTTGTAAAATGCAGATCTTGCCGTACTGGGTGAAGTTGCACTGCGGAAACAGGGATCTGCACCGTGCCCGGGGGGGCCGTCAGGAACACCTGGGGGACGGACGCTGGGAGGGGAACAAGAGGAATGAGTTTCAGTGGGTGAGCTAATCTAACCTTTGGTACATTATTAGTTGTTAAGGATGAATATGTAGCAGAAAATCAGAAAAGTTAATTTTCAAGCTCAAATGTGTTACCTGCGTCGTGGGCTTGCGCGTGTGACACCTGCATGGCCGACGTGCCCTGGGAGAAGGCGTTGAGCACGGCGAGCCCCCCGTCGGCCAGCGCGGGCGTGGAGGCGTACATCACCGTGTGGGGACTGGGGTACATCATGTGACCCGCCACAGTCGACGGCACTGATGAGGTGACGATGGTTGCCGGGAGACTCACAGCAGCTGAGAGAGAAAGAGCGAGTCAAATAGAGGACAATATGTAAGTAAAACTGACTGCCAGCAGGTGGCGCTTATCTCCAATACAAAAAATAAATAAATAAATAAATCATTCTGTCCATTTAGGACACACAGTTCAAACCAAAAATCAAGTGTTGTAAAATTAAATAGCAAAATGAGTTTAGAAAAGAACAAAAACTTTAGCATGCCGAACTTGTGCTGCTTGGTTAAAGTGCATCTTAAAAAATAAAAAGAAATTCCAAAGTGGTTGGTATTACCTTGTGTTTAGTTAAAATGTAATCCTTAAAATATTTAGACCAAGGGTTTTCAAAGTGTGAGGGAGAGTTTAGACGGTCGTAAAACAGCTTAATAGTTTTTGTGTTATTTTTTAAGGTCCTCACACATTTAAAAAGACCAACAATTTATCTCAAGTCACTGATTTTTCAGGGAGTTAAAAGTAACTGCTAATTAAGTTTTGTACAATTGAGCCCTCGAGAAGACCACATTTTTAATGTGAACCTTGTACAATCAAGTACAAGTTCACATACTGTATATTTTTTGTGTAAAAACATTGTGTGGCTGGGCAAGCCCACCAATCAAATGTAAAATTAAAAAACCCTGTTTAATAATTGTTATTGGCATATTTCAGAAAATGACTGATGATTTTTAAATTTTGAGAATTGTGACATTTGCAACTAATTGTCATAATTTACATAATAACCGCCCCCACAGTGACTTTCTCAGTCCTCCCCCGCCACTTTCAATCCACAGCCAGACTGCACTGTCTGTAACATTATCACGCTTCTGCTGAAAGGTAAGTGGTGCTGCTTTACACAGATTACATTAGCTACCAGTGTTAGCTTTTGTGGCATTTGGTTGCCCAACACACTAGGGGGTTATGGCTGGGTACTTGTGTTTGGCTGGATAATTAGCTACATACAATATTGCATGTATGTAGATAAGTGTATACTGACGCCACAAGCCTAAATGTGTCTAATGTTGTTCTATTATCATTTTGACCCCTAGCTCTGCCCCTCATCACCAGCCATGGTAGCAAAAGTCATTCATTGGAGTTGGTTCTGCAGTAATGCAGGCGAGGTTAGCAGTCACTTATTTTTATTGGACATAACTGCGGTCTATAAACAGGGCAAAAGAGTTCTGGAAAACTTAAAGGAGCAATATGTAACATTTGTGGCCAAAAACGGTACTGCAGACAGGCTCAAAATATTGAAGGGCACAACTTCCCTTCATCTTCAGGCTGCCAGATAAGTGCTTTGCAATGGAGAATCAAGCTGTGTTATTATACCAATGTTGCATTTCAGTCCGAAACCATAAAAAGCAATTTCTTGGCTTTGCTGGCCAATATAATATAGTATGAGTACACGCAAGTACATGTGGTTATAGTACAATTACGTGTACTCATCTATTCTCAATACTTTGTTATGTACCCTTTGTTGGCAATAACGGAGGCCAAACGTTTGCTGTATCTCTTCATAAGCTTTTCACACACTGTTGCTGGTATTTTGGCCCATTCCTCCATGCAGTTCTCCTCTAGAGCAGTGATGTTTTGGGGCTGTCGTTGGGCAACATGGACTTTCAACTCCCTCCACTGATTTTTCTATGGGGTTGAGATCTGGAGACTGGCTAGGCCACTCCAGGACCTTAAAATGCTTCTTACGAAGCCACTCCTTTGTTCCCCTGGCTGTGTGTTTGGGATCCTTGTCATTCTGAAAGACCCAGCCACGTCTCATCTTCAATGCCCTTGCTGATGGAAGGAGATTTTCACTCAAAATCTCTCGATACATGGCCCCATTCATTCTTTCCTTTACACAGATCAGTCGTCCTGGTCCCTTTGCAGAAAAACAGCCCCAAAGCATGATGTTTCCACCCAATGCTTCACAGTGGGTATGGTGCACTTCAGTATCCTTTTTCCTCCAAACACGAGAACCTGTGCTTCTACCAAAAAGTTCTATTTTGGTTTCATCTGACCCTAACACATTCTCCCAGTCCTCTTCTGGATCATCCAAATGCTCTTTAGCGAACCGCAGACGGGCCTGGACCTGTACTCTGTACTTTCTGCAGCAGGGGGACATGTCTGGCAGTGCAGGATTTGAGTCCCAGGCGGCGCATTGTCTTACTGATAGTAGCCTTTGTTACTGTGTTCCCAGCTCTCTGTAGGTCATTCACTAGGTCCCCCCGTGTGGTTCTGGGATTTTTGCTCACCGTTCTTGTTATCATTTTGATGCTACGGGGTGAGGAGGGAGTTGAAAGTCCGTGTTGCCCAACGACAGCCCCAAAACATCACTGCTCTAGAGGAGATCTGCATGGAGGAATGGGCCAAAATACCAGCAACAGTGTGTGAAGAGTTACAGAAAACGTTTGGCCTCCGTTATTGCCAACAAAGGGTACATAACAAAGTATTGAGATGAACTTTTGGTAATGACCAAATACTTATTTTCCACCATGATTTGCAAATAAATTCTTTAAAAATCAAACAAAGTGATTTTCTGTTTTTTTTTTTTTTTTCCCCACATTCTGCATCTCATGGTTGAGGTTTACCCATGTTGACATTTACAGGCCTCTCTAATATTTTCAAGTGGGAGAACTTGCACAATTAGTGGTCGACTAAATACTTATTTGCCCCACTGTACTCATGGTACAAGTACACGTAAGTCCACGCGTTTCTAGTTCAAATACATGCATTTACCTGTACTTGTGGTAAAGGTACCCGTACCTGTAGTACACGAGAGTACCTGTACTACAACTACAGGTAAGTACACTTACCTATACTAAAAGTAACTATAGTTGAGCACAATTAAATACACATACTTGTCGTATAAGTAAACGTACTTGTAGTATGCGTGCATGACGTAAATGCAGATCCTTGTCTTATTTCTGCAACCTTAGTTTACGGAGCCTAAAGAGCTCTGGCAATCTGGACGAAGACAAAGAATTTACCTCGTAATTGGCTGGTGGTGGACGACTGACATGCGTTGTAATCACAGAATCAAAACAAAAACTTATACGGCCTGATAATCAACTTTTAAAAATGGTAAATCTCGGCTTAACATGAACTGTGTTAGAAGTAGTTCCAGAAAATATGTTTCTCCTAATATGTAATTAAATATTAGGGTCATTTATTGAATAATTGAAGTGCACATTTTGCATATTGCTCCTTTAAAAATGATACTCAAAGTAGGTATAATCAATCATTGTTGAGGTCTGCTGACTAACCAACGAACTAAAATAGTGGGGAAATACATCTTTTATCCTCTCTGGGTAAATACTTTAATGTCCCATCTATAGCACAGGTGTCAAAGTGAAGACCCAGATGCCATATCTGGCCCGCCACATCATTTTGTGTTGCCTGCAAAATTAAATCATATGCACTGAATTAACATCTCTCACTAAAATAACATTTGAATGAATTTTCTGAAGTCGTAATGAAATATCGAGTACTCTGGAATCGAGAGAGTACAGGTAGTCCCCGGGTTATGAACGAATTTCGTTCCTACGATAACAACGTAACCCAAATTTCCACGTAAATCGAAATTAAACTTTTAAATACCCCTAAATACCAGCCAAATCTCAAAATATCTGCCTAAAAACATGTATTTTATACGTCATTGGAACGTCCTGGCCATGACGAGCTGAGTCCTAGCTAGACAGCGAGCTAAGACCCGAAATGACGATGTCAGACGTCCGTGTGGTTTGCTGACTTTATTCAGCTGCTCATGACATCAACACTTGCAGAATGAAACTAAAATAAAAATGAATTTAAATCACTTTCATCTTCAATAACAGCAATTTAAATTTGCGTTTATAACTACCTGCTGCTACAGCAATAACAATTTACACAAACGATTAGCATGCATCAATTAGCATCCGCACATCATCAAAAACAATCACATAAACTTGCCCCAAGTATTCGACTACAATTGAAAACGCACGATAAACAGTACAAAAGGTGTTATATACAGGTTATGCCTCTGTGGATGATTCACAAACAACAAATGTGCGCGCAGGCTTGCAGCCGTAATCTGTCCTCTCTCTCTCATCGGCTGCGCTACTTCATGTGTGCACAAATATGTTCTTCTTCGTGTGTGCATGTGCTTACTCGCGTGTAGAAGTACTACTTGCTCTATGCTTCCTAAGCCAAAATAGAGGAATGCATCACAAAACAAAAGTTAACATTAATAAGTAAAAGAAAAAACGACTGGAGGCAAAATAGTGAATGAGACTGGCGTCGTTAAGTTGAAATCATGTAAGTCAGGTGCGTCGTAACCCGGGGACTACCTGTATTTATTTATTTTTTCCTCATTTAAAAAAGTAAAACAAATTAATAAGCACTTAAAATATAGAATATTTACCTTTTTTGTTGTTTTTAAACAAACTAAATTCAACAAAAAGTAAATAATTTTCATCAATTATCCCCCTATTTTAATGTGAATTTATCAAAAATAAGATGAAAAATAATTCAAATAGAAAATAACATTTGTGCTATTGAGAGGCTCAAAAAAGAAGGTGTGGGCAATTTTTTATTCCACGTCTCTTTACGAATCCATTATCGAAATAGTTGTCGATTAATCAATTCAACGTGGCAGCCAGAGCTGCACAGACCTAAGAAAGAACCCATAACTACAATGTGGCTTGTGGAAAAAGTTTGACACCCCTAAGTGGGGCCGATTTTAGGAGACTATTTTAAAAGTTGCCTCTATGTAAATAGAAGACTGGGCATACCTGTGGAGTTTGTGGAGGTGTGGGACATCTCGGGGCTACCCTCACTGTTGGAGATGGGCTGGGTGTTGGGGTGAACCTGAATGGCCTGGAGCTGCTGTGGGACACCCGTCCCTGGAAGTACACACATACACAGCAAATCACTCAACTGCAACGAGCCCAACCGTAGTTGTGTGTTAGTTGAAGTCATGTGCTTTTAGATGCCTGATTGTAAGCCATTCAGTGAGTCAGTACAGCAGTAGTGGTAGCAGTGGTGGTGGCAAGCCAGAGCAGGTCACCTGTGAGGGAGACAGCAGCGGGGAAGCGGAAGACGGCCTGTTGGCCCTGCTGAGGCTGAGGGGCGGCGGTCAAAGTCTGACCGTGCTGCCCCTGGAGGGTCAGGGAGTGTTGCTGCAGCTGGCTCAGCGGAATGGTGGGGGTGCCAGGGGGGAGAGGAGTGCCTGCTGAAGGAGGGGGTACGCAATCACACGTTTCCCCACACAAACACACACACGCGCACAGAACAGAGTGGCATAGGACTGAATGTGAGAAAATGATGCTGCGTGGAGAAAGTACCTTTGGCAGAGATAGAAGCAGTAAAGATGAGACCATAAAGCCACAGCCCCCAATCACCACACAGAAATAATAATTATTCAAATGAAATATTTGGAAGGGAAAAGGTCATCCGTCCATCAGCGTGATTTGTTGAGGAAATTCCATTTTAAGAAGACTGAGAAATTTTGTTTAGTCCTGCCAAGCTGGTGTGGAGGAAAAATAAAATATTTTGTCTTGAGTAGACGTCCATTCCATGTATACTGGGAACATACAGTACGTTCATTCACTGCCAGCCCTCCCATTGTAAATGGATAAAACGCCTATCACCGTCAGAGGAAGCTAATGAGTTAATTAGATTAAGTAATTTAATTTAGACAAAAGTAGCGCTTTGGCACGTATTTGAAACACCTACCAGCAATTTAGAACTTATTAAGGGCGGTGTCAATTACTCTCAGATTTTTGGTTCTCAATGACGACTATAACGAAAATATTTTGTCGACGAACAATGTGGCCACACACCAGTATCATGCCTGTTCAAAACCTTGGATCATAACAAATTACATGTCTTATTATAAGAATAAAATTACAGCAGCAGTTTTCATCTATTTAATATTTGGCCCACTTAAAATGAAAAAGACAGAAATCTCATCTTTCATGAGATGTGTACTTTGTTATATGTGAGAGTCCTGCTTTAACCATTGGAAGTGTCCTGCTTTGGCATGGGTAAGGTCCAGTTGTGGCATGGGTGAGGTAATAAATAAAACATAATGAACAACCACAATGGGAGTAACTCCCACATTAAAATCATTCAGAGAATAAAAGATTCCTATTCTCTGTGTCTAAGCAGCTACACAGGACAGGTTATAAAACAAACAAAAAAAAAAAAAAAGAAAAAAATCTCAGTTCAACGGCTTGTTCTTCTATTTGCACCAGTGTTGTTTTCGTCACTGATGACGATAACGAAAATATTTTGTAAACGAAGAATTTTTTTCATGATGATGATGTCACAATGATGCGCTTAAAACGTGTCATGGGAGATGCCAGTTGTCGTCTGACGACACAAGAACGAGATGAAAATTCACCATAGTTTCAGTCATAAATTCACAATGAGTGATACTTTCTTGTTGTATGTGTAAGTTTGCAAGCATTTAGCAGTGTTTGGCCGTGTCACTCATGTGACGTGCTGCCCCCCCCCCCCACGCCCCCACACAGACACGCTTACTCACAGGCTGCTGCCCATTCCAGGCTCCTTTTGTGAAACATTTGTGTCAAGTTCCGCTTGGTAAGTTTTTGCTTTCTTATCTTGGCTAGATATGCCATGTTGCTTTAGCCTTTAAAGGTCTGTGCTGAGTGATCATCACACACTAAACTTAACTTGTAGCATTAGCATAGCGTTCGCATTAGCATTTAGCGCGGTGACTTGCTGTCTTCTTAAACTTTTGGAAAACATTTTACATACAGTTGGTGGTGTCCAGGTGAGTTTAATTAATTGCAAATAATGTGCTGTTTTACTTCTGTGTGTATTATCATCATGAAAATGGTGATATCCTTGTAGACTCTACAGTTATGTGCTCATCTGTCATGTTCATTCACAATTGCTGGAAAACTTATTTATTTATTTATTTATTCATGGACTAAAACTTTTAAAGTTTATAGACGAAAACAACAAAAACTTTTCAAAACTAGACAAAGATTAAAACATTTTGAAATAACTAAAATATGCCTAAGACTAATAAGTATTTTCATCCAAAAGACTAATACTAAGATGAAAATTAAAATGGCTGCCAAAAACAACACTGATTTGCTCATACTCCGACAGCCATTCCATCTAAAAAAAAAAAAAACGCAATTCTTTTTACCTTGGCTTGATGAGTGTATTATCACTGCCCCTTCCTTTTGCCATGATAAGGGGTTAGCATTTGCCTCTCTTAGCTCTGCTGCACTGTTGTTAGCTAGCTAACTTGCACGGCGTGTATGGGCAAGGCCCATATGCGCAACACTGTTAATGCTATGATTGGCTGTGTAGCGTAAGTGAAGTGAACTGTCGGGTTATTGGTTAGGAGTGTTGTTAATCTTTAAAAAAGTAATTCATTACAGTTACAAATTACTTCTCCCAAAAAGTAATTGCGTTAGTAACTCAGTTACCTGAATGTAAGAGTAATTAGTTACTTGGCAAAGTAACTGGTGATAATTTTCATGTTTTTTTTTACTAGGGGTGTAACGGTACACCAAAAAAAAGAAAAAAAAACTGGTCACACAATGTGAAGTTTAAAGTTTTTTGGGGGGACAATCGGCCCTCACCAAATTCTTTACCCTTAACTAGACACAGGGATATTGCGGATATTTCGATAACTAGATAGTAACCTTTGCTATGTGTGGAAGTCATTTAATGTTGTGAATCAACCGTTAAAGTTGTTAAAATTGCTAAAATTGCTCCCCTTATTGCGTTAGTTCCCTTCTGTCTACTTTTGACACGTGTAAGTTTTAAAACTATTTCATCATTTAAAGATAGATTTAAGTCAAGATTTTGCCGATTTAGGAGCATTTTAGATAAAAAGTTACTTAGGTTCGCTAGGAAGTTTCTCTACAACAGAGCCTTCCTGAGAAGTCTACTGCTTTAAGATGGCAGCTGTTTACTAACGCATCTAGTTCTTTAGTATACATGTTGCTAACGCAGCCGTGTCTATCATTTGCATCTAGTTCTGTATGTATGTGATATCTACCGAAGCACCATGTCGACGTAGTTTGTAGGCTATCAGCTACAGTCAGGTATTATTGGAGCCACATATCATAGTAGCATCGCGTTTGCAACGGCGTCACCCTCCTTTGTCTCCTCCCCACTCCTGCTTTGCTCTCTCGTCTCCGTGAGTCCGTCTTTCACGGACTTGTTCGCATCAGTCAACCAACATAGTAACGTACGCCTTTCCCGCCTCAGCAACGGTAATGTTGCAAAGATGAGAAAATTAATTAGATTACTCACTACTGAAGAAAATAACGCCGTTAGTAATGCCGTTTTATTCTAACGCCAATATTAACAACAGTGTTGGCTAGGCACCTGTTGCTCATTGAGTTACTTTGCAAAATGGTACAGAAAACAATTTTCTTGGTCTAATTAACTAGATTAAATCAGTTCTGAAATTAGACATTAATTAATACTGTAGCGCTTGCAAAAATTGGCAGCGGAATGTTGCTTCAGTAAATGAACACAAGAATCTAACTCACTTTCCACTCTTTATTTTTCTCCGTACCAACCCAGGTCATGCATATCACAACTACTGTACATACAATCCTAGTGTAGTAACCCAACAATGGGCGCATCGCGTGGCTGTATCAAACACACCAATAGGAGTGTCGCGCTGACACATCACTGTTGCGCCGACATTAGTCCTATTGAGGCTACAATATGCTTTTGTTGAATTTTATTTCGTGCGCTGCATAGATTTTCTTGTGCGCTGAGTATGTGCAAGCAGTGCGAGATTGCCCATGCGTGCAGCTCAGGTGTTGTCAGGCGTTTTGTAGTGGTACGAGGGCTCCTTCTAGTCACACGCATAAGATTGACTGAATCAAATTCTCTTTTTTAAAATGTATTTGTTTTTTGGGAAGTAGAGTACAGTTGTATTAAAAAAAGGTTTACATTTAAGTACTTCTTGAGGTCGTATTTGCTATAAAATCCGCTATAAACCCGAATCTGTTGCCGTTTATGGCAGAGAAAAAAAAAATGTTTGCACGAATGCTTAGCATACAGGTACTGATGTTCTGGTGTATTTAGTCCAAGTGGTGCTTGTCAGACTGGTGGCACAGAGAGGACATAGGAAAAGGGCTAGTGTGTTCAGGAAGGTTGGAGGAAGAAGCAAATTAACTGAAGAAGGAACGCGCTGCATAACAATTTTTGCCCTGTCAGTGAAAATGATAGCTAGTGTCATGTGAATGTTCAGCAGTACCCCAAAACATTGTGGGTAAAAAATACAGAAAGGATTTTGATTAAGATTTAAGCACGTAGTACGTCTTTCTGTACTAAATAAAGCCGGGTCAGTATTTGAAATTCTGCCATTTAGTATAGACCCCACTCACATGACGTCACAACCACGCCTCCACACCATATTGTCCGTCAGCTCGTCGTGTTCACGCATTACCGCCACGTAAATTCCTCCTATTATGGCGTGTTTTTCTGCTCGTTAACATTAATAATCAAAATGGTGAAGGCGTGTGTGGCAGTTGGTTGCAGTAACAGAGAAGATAGACGGAGAGACTTGAAGTTCTACCATATTCCGAGAGACCCAGAGAGGAGAGCGAGATGGACTGCTGCAATTCGACGAGAAAACTGGGCACCAAACGATCACCACAGATTATGTAGTAGTCATTTTATATCTGGTAAGATGCATTTAATATATATTTAGAGGGTTTTGGGCTGACAACCACAATTAAGATCATTGCGAGGCTTATCGCCGACAACATACAGTTTCAAATTCAAGATGTTTATTTTTTCCGCCATCATTATTTTTTGAATAATATTTAGCTGGTGCCAAGTGAAAGAAGCTGGCCTCGTCTACGGATCGATCATCAGTTAAACAGGGGTGTCCAAACTTTTTGCAAAGGGGGCCAGATTTGGTGTGGTAAAAATGTGTGGGGCTACCTTGGCTGATTTACGTAGAACAATATAGCCTATTAAACAAATTTTAGCAAGCCCTTCTGTGTGTCACATTTGCTTTATTAATTTTTTTTTTAATTCATAATTTCAACAATCTCGCCTTTGTGGCGTTCTCTTTCTACACTCGGGCTCTTGGGAAATACTGCTGGTGTGACATTAAACTAGCTTCAAGTTGCTTTAATTTCTCGCTGCGTATCTTCCCTGTAATGTTGTCGTACATGGCAGCGTGTCTTGTTTGGTAATATCGCGTCACATCGACCTCTTTGAAAACAGCAACTGTCTCTTTGCAAATGAGGCAGACACAGTTGTTGCGTATTTTATTGAACAAATAGTCCAATATCCACCTATCAACTTTTTTTTTTTATTGATTGTCGCCATTTTAGAAAATAGAAGTATAGGGTCACACGGGGTAATGTTGCTTAGAGTGCTGCTCTTAAAGTTTTTCAAAGTTTCGTGAGAATAGGCTGAGTTTCTGTGGAAAAGATAGTTGTACATATCAGGGTAGCAGATGTCAGGCAGAGACGGCGAAGACAGCAGGTCGAAAAATATTGATTTAGGCATCAAATATGGATCTGGCGAATGGATAGACTGAAGCTTTTCCACATAACGCCTTTTATGCAACGCATCCAATGAGTTTACAGCGTCTGAAAGCACCGGGGCTTCCATGAATTGCACTATAAATTGCACGACACATTGAAACCATTGAGAATACGGATGAAGAATGACGAACAATATGGTGGCCGGATACAGCGACACGTCATTGTGTGACGTTGGTGAGTGGGGTCTATACAGTGCCAACTCTACTTACGAAATTGGTTCAGAAAGTAGTCTCGTAAACTGAAAATTCCGCAAGTAGTGACACATTTTCCATCTAAATTCAGACATGGATCTTTTATAAAGCATAAAAATGCATCCAAAAATCTAACAAATACATGTTACAATTAGATTATTGCACAATAAACATAAAATGCTGTGCATAAAGTAAAGAGAATAAAAGTTAATACACTCACGTAAAGCTGTCAGAACACCTCGTGGCCCGAGGGGCAAATGAAGAGCTCGCTGGTATACACACATACACATAAAGTAGAGGTCTCTCTTAGCCAATTGGATGCCAGAAAGACACTAGGCAATAGTCAATGGCAGAGCAGCTATAAGTATGTTAGGTTCAGTAAACTCTGGGAGCTGCGAGCAGCAGCCCATTCTGTATTTTTGCCTCTCGTATCAGGAAATTTCTTTTGTAACAAGAGGCAATAAATTCACGTTGAGATGTGTCATAACCTAAAAATTCCGTTTGTAGAGACGTAAGTAGAGGTACCACTGTGAAAAGATACACTATTTATACATTATATATATATATTAGGGCTGTCAAAATTATCGCGTTAACGGGCGTTAATTAATTTTTTAAATTAATCACGTTAAAATATTTGACGCAATTACCGCACTTGGCCCACCTCAGACAGATTTAAATGACAGTAGAGTGAAAGGCCCACTTGTTAATTGTGTTTTGCGGAGTTTTGCTGCCCTCTGCTGGCGCTTGGGTGCGACTGATTTTATAGTGTAAGTAATTATTGCCATCAACAATGGCGGGCTACTAGTTTATTTTTTGATTGAAAATTTTACAAATTTTATTAAAACGAAAACATTAAGAGGGGTTTTAATATAAAATTTCTATAACTTGTACTGACATTTTTCATAAAGAACTACAAGTCTTTCTATCCATGGATCACTTTAACAGAATGTTAATAATGTTAATGTCATCTTGTTGATTTATTGTTATAATAAACAAATACAGTCCTTATGTACTGCATGTTGAATATATATATCCATCTTGCATCTTTCCATTCCAACAATAATTTACAGAAAAATATGGCATATTATATAGATGGTTTGAATTGCGATTAATTGCGATTCATTACGATTAATTAATTTTTAAGCTGTAATTAACTCGATTAAAAATTTTAATCGTTTGACAGCCCTAATATACAGTGCTGCTCGAAAGTTTGTGAACCCCACAGCGATGGTCAGATTTTTTGTAAAAAAAACTAAAATAACCTTATTAAATGTTAAGTTATACCCAAATCCACAATACTGACATTCCAAATAATGGACTGAAACAAAAGAAATAGTTATATTGTCATTCTTTATTTAACAAAAGTGGTTGATTTAAGAAAAACTCAGATATCATGTGTGCAAAAGTATGTGAACCCCTTCAGTTAATAGGATATTGCGCCTCCTTTTGCAGAGATTACCTCAACCAAACGGTTTCTGTAGTGACTAATCAGCCTCTCACATCTACTTTGGGGGATTTTTGCCCATTCTTCCTTGCAGAACGCAGTCAGTTGAGAGAGGTTTGATGGGCGTCTGGCATGAACTGCTCGCTTCAGGTCCCGCCACAGCATTTCAATGGGATTTAGGTCAGGACTTTGACTGGGCCAGTCCAGAACACGAATCTTCTTCTTTTTCAGCCATTCCTTGGTTGTATTGCTGGAATGCTTTGGATCATTATCATGTTGCATGATCCACCTTCTGCCAAGCTTTAACTTCAAAACAGATGGCGTCAGGTTATGTTCTAGGATTTGACAATATTCCTCAGAATTCATGATTCCCTGGACTATGTGGAGTTGTCCAGGTCCTGAGGATGAAAAGCAAGCCCAGATCTTGACATTCCCACCTCCATGCTTCACTGTTGGGAGAAGGTTCTTTTGGTGGTATGCAGTGTTGACTTTTCGCCAGACATGGCGGTTTTGGTTGTGACCAAACAGTTCAATTTTGCACCTACATCAGTTGATGAAAACTCTTTTTAATTTAGTCTCGACAACACAACTGTTAAAAAAACAAAAAAAAAACTACTGAATTGATTGATTAGGAAATCAGGTTGAAATAATAGAAAATTCCAAAATGTTGAGGGGGTTCACAAACTTTTGAGCAGCACTGTATATATATATATATACTAGGGGTGTAACCGTACACAAAAATCTCGGTTCAGTACGTACCTCGTTTTGAGGTCACGGTTCGGTTCATTTTCGGTACAGTAAGAAAACAAAATGCAAAATATAAATGTGCTTTTTGTTTATTACACACTTTTGTGCTTTCAACAATAGGAACATTAGCCTATACAAAGCTAGAATTCTGCTCAAAAATAGAAAATACAATATTCTGAAATGTAGATATTTTGAAAAACAAAATAGAAATAACTTTGGCTAAGACTTTTTCTTTAAAATAAATATCTGATGTGCAAAATTGAACAGTTGCAACACTGAAGTGAGGAGTTGTTCCATCTATATTCTTTTTTAATTTGAATTCCTCACCCATAGGGCCAACCATCATCCATGTTGACATTTAACCGTTACCCACGCTGCTCACTGCACTTCTGAGTGGTACGACGGCCCTGGGCGTTTAATTGTTATCGTTTTTTGAGACTGTCCCTCATCTGATCGCCGCGTCCGCCAGCTGGCTGCCTCCCCTCCCAACGTGGCGTACTCTGATTGACGCCGGACGGGCTGACGACGTCACCGCCACTGACGGGCCACCCGAACTAGCCGCTGTCTGACATGTATCCATTATGCAGCGCTTTGTTTACATCTGCGGCAATAACGACACTTGCTTTACGGCAGCGAATCCAATACACGGCAATACGGCTCTGGGTAATACTATTAGGCCGTTGTTTGAGCTTGCATACCCGCGTGTGTGTAGTATTGTGCCTGAGTCTTGTTAACCAAATAAAGGTAGCGTTAATAAAAGTCATCTGACCGCTCGTCATTTTACAGTCAACACTCAGAGTTCGCAACTTCGCATTTGACAGCATACGTGCCGCGTACCTCCTCGCCAGCTGTTTGCTCGCTATTCATTCACCTGTGCATTTGATCGCTATTTTGTTACAGTCCCGCTCTTTCGGTGAGGTATTTTGTGTTCATTCGTTACTGGATCGTTTTTGTTCACCACTGTCAATAAGAGCACCGCAGAAGTAGAGGTAAACTGCCGTTTTCGTTCAACCCGTTTTGTTTAGTGTAGAAGCCAGGTTAGTGGCTGTATTGTTTTTTCTTTTTTACGATCAGGGTTTACTTAGCGGGTGGGGTTCAAGTGTAGTTTCATTTTGTTTGTTGTTTTGGCCTGGGCTTACGCTGAAGCCAGCTTCTTCCGCATTTTGTATATTTTGTTCATTGCGAGTTCGACTTGTGTGAATAAATTTGTGTCCACTTGCAACTTGTGTGCGTGTCTCGTCTTATGTTACGCCCTTAGCAGCAGTCTGTGGGACGTAACAGTGGGATTATGGGAAGCATGAGCGGGCATTCTGCGCTTGCGTGAAATGCGTCAAATATTTTAACGTGATTAATTTTTTAAAAAATTAATTACCGCCCGTTAACGCGCTAAATTTGACAGCGATTTACATTTCGTCAGAAACCAAGGACCCTGAACCGAAACTGTTCAATACAAATACATGTACCATTACACCCTTAATATATACACACACATATTTACATACACGCACACACACATTATATATTATATATATATATATATATATGTATATGGCGGAAAACACAGACAAGACTGAAATAGCAGTTTCTGCTCTTGCACTCCTCTTTAAAAGAAACTGCTGTATTTTAAGCCAAAACAACTGTTGTGTTTGATAGAACAATATGTCTATATGATGCCATATCAGATTCATGGCATATTAAGCCCCCAATCTATTTTTAATTTGTTCGGTTTACCCTGGAAACCCCCGTTTACAGACGTCACGCAACCGCTTTTGTTTCAACCCAGCCATAAAACGAAGGTAATTAATTATATTTATCATTCAAAATGTCTGTCCTTTTTAGCTTAGAATCATTAATCGATGTCTCATATTTTGTTTAAAAAAAAAAAAAGACGACTTAAAAAAACTATTCACTCACATATTCTAAACTTTTAAACAAATTATGTCACAATGAAAAAAATGGTGTCTGTAAAAAAAGTCACGGATATCTACCTCACAGCTATTGCTTAATTGTATTTTTTTTTTGTTACCGTCGCATTTTTTCCAATATGTTAGATGATAAATAATCGATCCAAACAAAGAAACATTAAAAAACGTTTAAAAGGGTAAATATATGAAAAAGAAAATCTCGACGACTCCTTGATGTCTGCGATTTCTCCATCGCGACCCTTGTTATATTACCATGTTTCACCCGTAAAATCCCACCCAAAAATCCAGCTGTGGCTATTCACAGCTGTGTCTTGACGCTCAGAGATACATGCTACGTGGAGTTTTTGGATCGAAATAAGGTAAGTACGCAATAATATCTCGTTAAAGTCATGGCGTCTGTAATTCTGCTCTTGCGTGATCTCACCTCCAGATAGGGTTTTGCTGGTTTTTTTTGTTTTTTTTTTTAAATGCCCTCCTGTTCAAAATGTTTCTTCCCCCAGAAAATTGGGATTTTAACCTTTCCAATGATGTGTCACACATGCATTTTGAAATTTGGCCAAATTGGGGGTCTCAGAGCGGAACTTCAAGTCACCTGAGTGTTTTCCGCCATATATTTGTTTGAGCCAATCAAACAGGTCATGAATATTTAGGTTTACACATTCAAAAATTCATTATTTAAATGGCTTTCGGGCTACAAGTGATAGTTCTGTTTAAGTGTGTTGAGGATTATGAATGGGTCCTTGAAAAAAACATCTCCCTTGGAAGTTTGAGGCTTCCTACAAATTATGGAAGTTTTTAGTAGAATGGTGCTGGGTTATACTGATAAAGGTTACATCTAGTTCAGACCCACCGACGCAGCAGCTTCACCTACTTTGTTTCGTGTCACCAGAAGTCCTGATCCTCTTACTGAATAATGATGACTAATTATGGGCCATATTCTGCAGCCCTCATTGCCAAGTCTATTGTGCCCCGCTTACCTAATTATTCCTGCATGAGAGTGGAAATCAAAGGCTACGAGAGTGTGTGACTAGCTTTGAAAGGCGTGATGTAAACAGCCTGGCAAGCGAAGCACGACCGGACCGAGATGACGCCCGAGATGTTGGCGAGGTTCCATTCAAATTGTAATCAGCTAACCGTGATCCACACAGTCACGTGCCCAAACACGTCAGCGTGGTTCTGAAGGCCCACGTTATGCAACAAAACAACAACAAAGAACACAACTATGTTACGTACCTGGCATGAATGTGAAGCCACTGGGTAGCTGCATCACTCCTGTGGAGGCGCCGGTGGTCTTAAGGACAGTCCCGTTGGCACTGACACTGGTGCTGGCGGAAACGGGGGCCAGGTAGTTGGTGATGGGAAAGTTGGGCCCGCTGCTCACCTGCATGCTGGTGGAGGTGGTGGGCACAGTGGCCTGGGCGCTGCTGGTACCGCCTGGTAGGCTGGCAACTGTGAATGTGGGTTTCAAAGTATCCTGAGGTAATAGAAAGATAACAGGAGTAAATCATCTTTGGGTTCAGAAAAAGGAAATGGCATTTAGAAAAGGAAACTTTAAAGGGATCCACGGATAGAAAGACTTGTAGTTCTTAAAAGATAAACATTGTTATGAGTTTAAAAAAATCTGATATTAAAACCCCTCTTGATGTTTTTGTTTTTATACAATTTTTAAAATTAGTTTAATTTTACTAGTAGGTCGCCATTGTTGTTGACATCGCCGAGCTGTGACGTCACTGGGTTACGCTGCCGGGCTTCCAGAGTATGACTCTTGCGACATAAATATGTCATCTGTTCAACCCTTTCAATTTGAACCCGGGAGGAACATTAATGAGCATGACAGCACTGTCGATAGTTCACAAAACGAGCAGCAAAAGCAAAATGAACAGGAAGACGGGATGAGAGTATGACAAAACCGGTGTTCTGCCAAAATGTGCTACACCGGCAAAACGTCCTACAAGTCGCAAATTTAACACCCATAGTACGACCGTGCGCTTTTAAACTTGTTTTGTTTAGATGCGTACAGACAGAACATACTAAAGATGGCTTCAGAAATTACTTAAACGTAGGAATGTCAAATAAGGATGGTTTAAATACGCGACATGACTAATGTGGTCAACAATCTGCTTTAAAGCTACCACAGGAAAACACAATGCTTAAAAGTATGAGCTGGAAACACATGCAAAAAGTATTTTTAGGCAATCAAAAGGTAATAAAAGACTCAATAAAAACACAAATAGTAAGTACTCGCTGCTTTTAACCGGTGTGCACATGTGTTGGACGTCTTGCCACGTAGAAGGAATTGCAGAACACCGGTATTGTTTGTGACTAAAACTACGTCATTACCCTGAGCGCCATTGCGCACACAAAACATGGCGCCCTCCGTAGGTCAAAACATGTACAAAATATTATAGATTTTTCAATCAATGGCAATGTTTTTTGTGTTTCTAATAACATTTTAGTAAAACAGTACAATTGTGGCTTATCAGAGCCACAAGTCTTCAAGTCCGTGGTTCCCTTTAAGAATGGACCAACAGTAGTTTTCATGATTTATTTCACTGTAACAAATTGGCTCGCTTGGTTTGGCTAAATAGATATGGCGGAAAACACAGACAAGACTGAAAAAGCAGTTTCTGTTCTTGCACTCTTCTTTAAAATAAACTGCTGTATTTTAAGCCAAAAGAACTGTTGTTTGATAGAACAATATGTCTAAAGTGCATATGCTGCCATAGCAGACTCATGGCGCATTAAGTTCCCGAACTATTTTTAATTTGTCCGTTTTACCCTGGAAACACCCGTTTACAGATGTCGCGCAACCGCTTTGTTTCAACCCAGCCATAAAACGAAGGTAATTAATTATATCTTTTATTCAAAATGTTTGTCATTTTTAGCTTAGAATCATCCATTGAGGTCTATTATTTCGTTTTAAAAAAAAACGTCTAAAAAAATTTTTACTCACATATTTTAAACTTTTAAACAAATTATGTCAATTTTAAAAAATGGTGTCTGTGAAAAAGTCACGGATATGTACCTCATAACTATCGCTTAATTGTTTGTTTTTTTTTGTTACTGTCGCATTTTCTCCGATATGTTAGACGTCCCCCTCATGTTCCCTCAACCCATTGCATCTCTACAAACTGGAACTCCTTCTGCTAATACCCATCATCATTCCTGGTGCATCTATAGCCTGTCCGTCCTGGGAGTGGATCTCTTCTGACTGTGGTTCTCCCCAAGGTTTCTCTTTTCCCATTGGGTTTTTTGGAGTTTTTCCTTGCAGCCATGGAGGGTCTAAATATGGGGGATGCCCAGGACATGAACTCATCTCATTCATTTACTGTATCTGACTGTGTATCAAATTGACTCTTTAAAGCCTTCTGAGACAACTTTGTTGTGATGTAGGGCTATACAAATAAAATTGAATTGAATTAGATGATAAATAATCGATCCAAACAAAGAAAAATGGAAGAAAAAAAAACATTAAAAAAAGTATATACAGTGGGGAGAACAAGTATTTGATACACTGCCGATTTTGCTGGTTTTCCCACTTGCAAGCTATGTCGAGGTCTGTAATTTGTATCATAAGTTCTCTTCAACTGTGAGGGACGGAATCTAATACAAAAATCCAGAAAATCACATTGTATGATTTTTAAATAATAAATTTGTATTTAACTGCATGAAATAAGTATTTGATACATTACCAACTAGTAAATATTTCGGCTCTTAGTTCTTTTTTAAGAACCCCTCCTGTTCTCCACTCATTTGCGGAAGTAACTGCTCCTGTTTGAACTTGTTACCTGTATAAAAGACACCTGTTCACATGCTCAAACAAACAAACAAACAAATAAACAAACTCCAACCTCTCCACAATGGCCAAGACCAAAGAGCTGTGTAAGGACATCAGGGATAAAATAATAGACCTGCACAAGGCTGGGATGGGCTACAGGAAAATAAGCATGCAGCTTTGTGAGAAGGTAACAACTGTTGGAGCGATTATTAGAAAATGGAATAAGTTCAAGTTGACGGTCAATCTGCCTCGTTCTGGGGCTCCATGCAAGATCTCACCTTGTGGGGCATCACTGATCATGAGGAAGGTGAGGGATCAGCCCAGAACTACACGGCATGACCTGGTCAATGACCTGAAGAGAGCTGGAACCACAGTCTCGAAGAAAACCATCGGAAACACATTACGCCGTCATGTATTAAAATCCTACAGCGCACGCAAGGTCCCGCTGCTGAAGCCAGTGCATGTCCAGACTAGGCATGTGCCGGTTACCGGTTTCACGGCTTACCGTGGTGTGAAAACATCGCAGTTTCAAAACCACTAAAATTTTCCGTCAGACCTTAGTACGGTATTCACTATTTTTCATGTGTCAAAAATGCAGCCAGAACCCAGAAGTGGCTTGGAGCGGCAGCACTCACCCCTCCAGTTTGTTGCTGTGTGTGAAAGTGACGCTATCGGCTAGACAGTGAACCCAAAAACAAATACTCCAAACATAAGGCGTACTTTTCTTCAATTTATTGAGCTCTCAAATCTTGGTAAGTGGAATATACAAAATGAATACATTTAAAACCTTGTACAATTGTATTTTTCCATGTGTGAGTAGCTTTAACAGATTAGCACCATTAAAAAGTTTGCCAAAAACAAAGCACACATTTTCCTTTCAAATTCAATATACAAACTAACTAAAAGCTTACAAAAACGAATGCTAGCCTAGGCTTAGCTGGGAGAGCAACTTGGTCGAGTGTTACAGGGCAGAGTGAGAAAACAAGCTTGATTCGCTTGAATGAAGGGGAAAAGGGGATAGCATCAAAGATTGCTAATCGCGAAAGATGCTCTTGCCCTAAGCACAAATCCACGTTCGCTGGATCAGGGAGAGGTCTCACTCCCAATGTTTTTTTTTTTTTTTTTTGTTTTGTTTAGATGAAACCTTTCCACAACAATATTTACACTTTAAACTAACTTATACATTATTAACTAACTTATTAACTTATGAATTCTTTGTTTTTTAACACATAGGCATGACATCACTTAGACTACAGCTGACACAGTGGCTGAAAATGGCGATACTTCAATTGAGCTTTTCCACCCTCAAAAAAAAAAAAAAAAAAAAAAAAAAAAAAGTCATGCAGTCGAATTTTTAAAAATTTTTATTCAGAAGTGTTTTTACTTTTTCATAGAAATTATTTTTTTCTTGCTCTAATATTGAGCAACTTGAGCTGTGGCTGTGGGTATAGTCTAAAAGTTATATTTATTTTAATTTTATTTAAAATTTATATATATATATATTTTTGATAATTTATTTTAACAATATATTCATGTTCCAATTTGCAAATATGTTCTGAAAAATAAAAAAAATCCTGTTCAATGGAAAAAAAATTTTTTTTTTTTTTAACCAATACATCTCAAAACAACATATTTTGGAGCTATAACTGCAATACCGTGATACCGTGAAACAGCGGTATTTTTGCCCACGGTTATCATACCATCAAAATCTCATACCGGCACATGCCTGGTCCAGACACGTCTGAAGTTTGCCACTGACCATCTGGATGATCCAGAGGAGCAATGGGAGAAGGTCATGTGGTCGGATGAGACCAAAATTGATCTTTTTGGTCTAAACTCGGCTCGTCGTGTTTGGAGGAAAAACAAGGATGAGTACAACCCCAAGAACGCCATCCCAACCGTGAAACACGGAGGAGGAAACATCATTTTTTGGGGCTGCTTCTCTGCCAAGGGTACAGGACTACTATACCGTATTGAGGGGAGGAAGGATGGGGCTATGTATCGCCAGATCTTGGCTGACAACCTCCTTCGTTCGGTGAGAGCCCTGAAGATGGGTCGTGGCTGGGTCTTCCAGCATGACAACGACCCAAAGCACACAGCCAAGGCAACTAACGAGTGGCTCCGTAAGAAGCATCTTAAGGTCCTGGAGTGGCCTAGCCAGTCACCAGATCTGAACCCGATAGAAAATCTATGGAGGGAGCTGAAAGTGGGTGTTGCCCGGCAGCTGCCTCGAAACCTGAAGGCTCTGGAGAAGATCCGCATGGAGGAGTGGGCCAAAATCCCTGCTGCAGTGTCTGCAAACCTTGTCAAGGACTACAGGAAACGTTTGGTATCTGTAATAGCAAACAAAGGTTTCTGTACCAAATTTTAAGTTCGATTTTTGTGATGTATCAAATACTTATTTCATGCAATTAAATGCAAATTTATTACTTAAAAATCATACGTGATTTTCTGTTTTTTTGTATTAGATTCCGTCCCTCACAGTTGAAGAGAACTTATGATACAAATTACAGACCTCTACATGCTTTGCAAGTGGGAAAACCAGCAAAATCGGCAGTGTATCAAATACTTGTTCTCCCCACTGTATATAAAAATGAACATCTCAACCACTCCTTGATGTCTCCGATTTCTGCATCGCGACCCTTGATATATTACCGTGTTTCACCCATAAAATCCGCCAAAAATCCGGCCATTTACAGCTGTGTCTTGACACTCGGTGATACATGCTACATGGAGTTTTTGGATCGAAAAGAGGTAAGTACGCGATAATATCTCGTTAAAATCATGGGGTCTTTAATTCTGCTCTCGCGTGCTCTCACCTCCAGTTAGGGTTTTGCTGTTTAAAAAAAAAAAACTTCCCCCAGAAAATTGAGATTTTAAGCTTTTCAATGATGTATCACACATGCATATAGGACAATTTTGAAATTTGGCCAAACTGGGGCGTCTTCAAGTCACCTGAGTGTTTTCCGCCATATGCTTTTCAGGATGCTTGAGGAGATGGGGTTCTGCCACTTTCTTCATTTCAGTTCAGCTCAAGTGTTAATGTAGCACGGACCCCAGATATATTAAAAAAAAAAAACGCAAAATAAAAGACAAAAGTATAGGCAATAAATAAATAAATAAATAAACAGTGGCATCTTTAAGAAAATATATACATCAACTCGTGACATCTTTTAAAAATACATTTTACAAGCTCTTCATGACATCAACTGGTAAAAATACCCCCTTTGAAAAAAAAATAACAAAAAAAAAAACAAGCCTATTCTTGCACATAAGCGAGACGAGTATTACTGGTTTTTTAAGTTTAGTTACAAAATGCCGTGACATTTACTCACAAAGTAATTTGTTTTATGGCCAATCAAATATTTTTTTCAAGTTAACTGGAAACATTGTTTCATTAAAGCACAATAGCCCCTAATTATATACAGGATACAAAGCCCAAATCTACCATACCAGTGGCTATCAAATACTCCAGGGTGTATGTACCCCTAGACTTACAGTAAATCAGATGAGAGAGGCTCCAGCTTTCCTTCGACTCTCAATATGATTAGAGGTATATAAAATGAATGTAGGTTGCATTTTTCCCTGCTTCCCCAGACATACATTTGAGGTAGTACCAGACTTTCACTTGTGGGAGCTATAATAACACAATTAATGGGGCTTTTCCTCCCAAAAGCAGCTGGATGCACGGTGGGGCACAAAAGGGACGACTGGAACCAGACGTGACACAAACAAGGTACAGAAAATTGGCTGGAACTCCTCTAATTGTGTCCACATGTACTGTACAACTACAAGTTCAGCTTTCTGCCTCGCACAAATGCTAAACTGCCGTTGGTGATGTTGGTTCAATTGAATTGGTAACCTGGATATTAGTTAGGATTTTTAAATGACAAGAGCCACATGTGTTTTGCAGTGGTATGAAAAAGTATCTGAACCTTTTGGAATTCCTCACATTTCTGCATAAAATCACCATCACATGTGATCTGATCTTTGTCAAAATCACACAGATGAAAAAAAAAACTGCTTTAACTAAAACCACCCAAACATTTATAGGTTTTCAGGGGGGAAAATAAGTCAGTGAACCATCACATTTAATATTTTGTGCCCCCCCTTTGGCAGCAATAACTTCAACCGGACACTTCCTGTAGCTGCAGATCAGTCTGGCACATCGATCAGGATACATTTTGGCCCATTATTCTCTTTAAGACTGCTGTAGTTCAGTCAGAGTTCTGGGATGTCTGCCATGAATCGCTGTCTTTAGGTCCTGCCACACTTGACTTTGACTTGGCCACTCCGGAACGTGTATTTTGTTCTTCTGAAACCATCCTGAAGTTGATTGACTTCTGTGTTTTGGATCATTGTCTTGTTGCAGCATCTATCCGCTTTTTAGCTTCAACTGTCTGACATATGGCCTCAGGTTTTCCCGCAAAACATCCTGATAAACCTTTGAATTCATTCTTCCATTAACGATTGCAAGTTGTCCAGACCCGGAGGCGGCAAAACAGCCCCAAATCATGATGCTCCCTCCACCATGCTTCACGGTGGGGATGAGGCGTTTGTGTTGGTGAGCTGTTCCATTTTTCCTCCACCCATGACGTTGTGTGTTAATCCCAAATAAGTCAACTTTGGTTTCATCAGTCCATAAAATATTTTGCCAAAACATGGAGTGTCCAAGTGTCTTTTTGCGAACATTAAAAGCCCCCATCAAGTGGGGGCGCCCTTGCGCTTCCTCACGCGAAGCACGCGCTCACGTGAAGAAGAGCACGCTTACATGCGAAGAAGAAGTGCAGCATCCAAGCAAGTGAGCGAGTTAGTGAGAAAGGGAAACACTGCCGTGAGCCTAGGTTCTTTGTTAATGTTTGTAAAATATCTAGAGGCAACGCCTTTATGTATCATCTTTTGTGTTGTTGTTGTGAGTTTCCACTTGCGATGGGACACTTAAATTCAATTGTGTAGTGGTTTGAACGATGTGCTAATGCTAACGAACGTATGCTAACCGTTTGTTATTACTGTATTAGCAGCTAATCATCTGATTTACGTTGATGCAAACCTGTTTGTTATTGGGGACGAAACTGATTTGTTTCATTTCTATTTTTAGTTTCACTCTTCAAGTGATGGTTGAATAAAGTCAGCAAATTATACCAACGTCTTCTGCATCGTCATTTGGGAGTTTGGCTAGCTCAGACATGTCCAAAGTGCGGCCCGGGGGGCCAAAGGCGGCCCGTGGTCAAATTTCATCCGGCCCCCAGCCTCTGTCATAAGATCAATATTGTCTGGCCTGCACACAGACTTAATAAATTGGTCAGCAGTACTGCTACCAGCATATGAAGTAGCCTACACACTAAATGCTGCTCCTCATTTACCCACTAAAAGCCAGCAGCACTCTAAGCAACATTACCCCGTGTGATCCTTGACTTCCAATTTTCTAAAATGGCGACAATCAACAACAACAACAAAAAAAAGAGTTGACTGCGACGGCTGACACTTCAAGGATAGGTGGAAATTGGACTATTTCTTCAATAAAATATGCAACAATTCTGCCTCATTTGCAAAGAGACAGTCGCTGTTTTTAAAGAATTCAATTCAAAATTCAATGAGGCGATATTACCAAACAAGACACGCTAACATGTACGACAAGATTACAGGGAAGATATGCAGCGAGAAATTGAAGCAACTTTTGAAGCTAGTTTAATTTCACAGCAGCAGTATTTCGCAAGAGCCCGAAAGTCGAAAGAGAACACTAGTTGCGAGATTGTTGAAATTATTTATTTAAAAAATATAATAAAACAAATGTGACACACAGAATGGCTTGCTAAAATTTGCTTAAATATATTGTTCTGCGTAAAGGACGTCAGCCAAGGTCGGCCCCCCCACATTTTTACCTCACCAAATCTGGCCCCCTTGGCAAAAAGTTTGGACACCCCTGGGCTAGCTGTATAGCCAGGACTGAGCCTTAGAGTCTCTGTGAGGACAGTACAGTTGTATTCCCTCCCAATGCAGTTATCTCCATCTTGCAATGACTGCAAGTCGCTTTGTTGTAATTTTTCCTCGTGAAGCGAAGACACACTTTCGAGCGTTTGAACCTACGTGCTGTCATTGTTATGTTTACGGCTGCAATGCTCATGCTAAACCATCGTAACCTTTCGTTTTCACCCTCTTTCTTGGTGAAGTGTAGCCAAACTTTGGAGCGAGTGGTTCTTGGCGCGATGCTAGTTTGATGCGTCTGGACAACAAGATATGTCACGTTGCAATATGCGTCTTTAGGAATCGTTAAAGGGATCGTTAAGGTTTTTTCATTGTGATGTCGAGGCCTCGAAACACTAGGAACCGGTTCGGAATTGGAATCGGATTTCGATTCCCATCCTCTAGACAGCAGTGGCTTCCACCATGGAGTCCTTTCCATGAACACCATTTTTGGCCATAGTTTTACATATAGTTGATGTGTGCACAGAGATATTGGACTGTGCCAGTGATTTCTGTAAGTCTTTAGCAGACATTCTAGGGTTCTTTTGTACCTCTCTGAATAGTCTGCGCTGAATGTCTTTGGTGGACAGCCACTCCTTGGGAGAGAAGAAACAGTGCCAAACTCTCTCCATTTGTAGACAACTTCTCTGACTGTCGACTAATGAACATCCAGACTTTTAGAGATGATTTTGTATCCTTTCCCAGCTTTATACAAATCAACAATCATTGATCGCCTGTCTTCAGACAGCTCTTTTGACCAAGCCATAATGCACATCAGACAATGCTTCTCATCAAGACCATTCTTACCAGGTGTGTTTTTATAGTGGGCAGGGCAGCTTTAAAACACTCATCAGTGATTGGGCACACATCTGACTCAAGTTTGTTTGGTAAAAATTGTTTTCAATTGCTCTTTAAGTCTCCTTAGGCAGACTGTTCACTTACTTTTTCTTCCCCTTCGGTCATTGTTTGCATGCCATCGTCATTAAAATGTGAAAATGCATAAATGTTTGGGTGGTTTTAATTAAAGCAGACACTGTTTTTACATCTGTGTGATTTTGACAAAGATCAGATCACATGGGTGATTTTATGCAGAAATGTGAGAAATTCCAAAAGATTCAGATACTTTTTCATACTACTGTATGTCCTTTTAGTATATTTGACATCACTCATTCTGTATGATCGGCCAGCAACTAGAAAATTAATTTAACCATTAAATAATTGCTTTTGTCACTTCATTGATAAATGGGAGGGATTATAATACATTTCCTTTTTATTAATAACAAGACATAATTTCATGTTATCAATGCAAAACATTCACAAACTTAAATTGTTTTAGTTGTGGTTTGGTTAGTAAAATGAAAATGAGCTACAATGAGGAACGATCAGATGTTTGCAAATGTCTAATTTTCATTCAACACAAAGAAAATCCATTTGTTTCCATGGAGGACTACAGATTTGCATGCTTTTCAATGTGTACTGTATATTGTGAGATGTGTGTTAATGCTGTTATTGTGTCTGATATCTATGCATGAACATAACTCCTCCCTTGATCAGTGGTTCAATTTTGTTGTATTTTATTGCAACAACATTCTGATTACTTTACATTTTAGGTTAAACAAAGCCTCTTAGAGATTGACGGTCGAAATCATTTGCGACTAATTTGATATGTCAAAATAATCAATTAAATGTGGTACCACCACAATACAATGATGGAATTTAGCTCCTTTCAAACATAGTGAAGAAACAAAAAATGTGAGTTACCATGACAACCTTAGCCAATCCAACATCCTCAAAAGGCACAAATGCGCACAGAAACATATGACTGAATGACGTTTAACCACACAGTATGCTAATGTGAGACTCCATTGACGAGCAGAGCAGGATGTTTTGCCGAGTGGGCTGCATAACAAGATGAGGGTAGAAGATCACACCAGACTTGGGCCATGTCCACACATAGCAGGGCTTTATAAAAACGAGTATTTTGCCCCACTCTCCAAGGAAAAAAAACAACGTCCACACCACCCCGTTTATAGAAAAAATATCCACACCCAACCAAATAAGTGCTTTTTTAAAAAAAAAAAAAACATCTTTGTTCATGTGCATTCAAAGAACAGACTGAATGACGAAAAATAAAATTGTTCAACGGTCATATTTTGTCTATTTAGCCCTTGCCTTGTGAGATGTTCGTGAACGATCAGCATGTTAGCATGGACCGCTATCGTGTGCGGTCGCTTATGTGTTATATATGTACGTTATATATGTCTTTGATACATTCACGATGTACAAGTTATGTTGTAAAGCAGTGTTGTTTTCATCAACAATGACAATGAAAATATTTTGTCAACGAACATTTTTTTCATGACGATGACGGGCTAAAAACGTGGCTTGGGAGACTAGAACATAACGAGACCAATGCCAGTTTGTCGTCTGGGAATGAGACCTCGTTTCTCTCATATGTTCACGACACGTGACATTTTTATGTTGTACGAGGAGTACGTCAGCTTGCATCATGGTAGTGTCTGGGTCATGTCACTCATGTGAGATGTACTAGGCCTCTCCCTCCTCACTTTAATTTAGGGTGTGTCTCAAGCTAGGCTACGCTCCATCTTACTCGTTTGGAAACACAGTAAGATTTGTTTTCTTATCTTGGCAAGAGAGAATATGCAATGTTGCTTTAGCCTTTAAAGGTCTGTGCTGGGTGATCATCAGATGCTAAATGTAAATCCTAGTGTTAGCGTAGCATTCGCGTCAGCATTAGCTTCAGAATGGCGAGCATCCTCTGAAAACAGGCCAGTCTAAAGCAGAGTCACTTGGCTTTTCTGGTCAGTAAGTCTAGAGCAGGGGTCAGCAACCCGCGGCTCTTTAGCGCTGCCCTAGTGGCTTCCTGGAGCTTTTCCAAAAATGTTTGAAAATGGAAAAAAGATAAGGGAGGGAAATATATTTTTAGTTTTAATATGTTTTTTGTAGGAGGACACATAACACAAACATACTTCTTAATTCGTCCTTCGTATTATAATGAAGTTAAACTTGTGGCGGCATGGTACAACAGAGTGGTCACATGGTGTGTCATTCTCTATAGCAGTGTGTTTCAACCTTTTCTCAGTCACGGCACGTTTTTACATAGGAAAAAAATGTTGCGGCACACCACAAACCAAAAATGTTCCAAAATTACTTCCTGCACAGTATATTTAATTATCCAATAATTTCTCAAGATGTATTTAACTCAGTGTAACTTGAGCCTGTTGAGAAGAACACAAAGCCGATATCCTGGCTGGAATTGAAGAAAGATGCACACGAAGCTCTTCAACAATAGCTCTTTGTCTGTTTTTTTTTTTTTTTTTAATCGCAGTCAGGCTTGAAAAGCTCAGACTTTTCAGACAGGGGGACTTTAGCAATGTCTGTAACCGCATCACGGCCGAGCATCTCACTGACAATTACTTTGCAGGCAGGTAGTATTCATTTCTCTGCCACAGTGTGGGACTTTTTGAATTTAGCAACAGTTCAGCAACAAGGCTTTGATGGCTTTCTCATTTACCATTGTAGTTTTTCTCAAAAAAGTTGCCTGTTTCTCTGTGTTTTCACAAAGGCAAACAAAATAGTCCATTGACTTGTTTTGAAACGACGGGTGTTTCGTTTGGAGATGACGTTTAAGCTTGCTTGGCACCATGGCGCTGTTGGAGAGTTGCTTGTGTCACATTCAAGAACTGCTCGGATTTCTAGCCATCAGCCACCTTGCTGTCTTCGAGAATGTGTTAGAATAAAACAAGTGGAGGATTGACGGTCGTCACATATGGAAAGGACACTTTCGTGTATATCGACACTTGACGAGTCTAATCCATGATGTGCAGTAGATGTGCTGGGGTCCACATTGTCGCAGACAGCAAGGTGGCTAGAAATCCGAGCAGTTCTTGAACGTGACACGAGCAATACCTCGCTCATTTGTACACAACCAAAACCTTCTACCAAGTCCTTCCTTCCTTCCTTCTGCAACTCCGCCCGACAACGTAAAAAAAAAAAATTTTATGCGATATTGGATAATTTCTTGCGGCACACCTGATAATCTCTATGGCACACTAGTGTGCCGCGGCACACCGGTTGAAAAACACTGCTCTATAGGATGTACTGCATGGAAAATAAACATTTACGGTATTTTCCGCACTATAAGGCACATTAGAGTATAAGGCGTACCTTCAATAAATGGCCTATTTTAAAATCGTTTTCATGTATACGACGCACTGCAATATAAGGCGCAGTAGTAGAAGTAGTAGTAGTAGTAGTAGTAGTAGTAGTAGTAGTAGTAGTAGTAGTAGTAGTGGTTGGCGTTGAGTTATGCATCCACAAGAGGGAGCTGCACTAAATGGAATGTCATGCCGTGATTAACCAATATTGATCCATATATAAAGGCATATCAGATTAAAAGCCGCACGATCGGCTTTGGAGAAAATTGAAAGCTTTCAGGTGCGCCTTATAGTGCGGAAAATATGGTAATTATGAAGGCTCATTATGTGTTGGTAATCAACTTGGTCATTTTTTATAGTAGGCTAATATAGCTTAGATAGAGATATACAGCATTGCCTTCATTATAAGGCTTATGTAAGGCTTTTATTTTTTTTGCACCTCCAGACATGTTTGCCTTTTTGCTCCAATATGGCTCTTTCAACATTTTGGGTTGCCGAGCCTGGTCTGGAGGACGCGCAGACATTCATTTTTTATTTATTTATTTTTTACATACAGTTCGCGGATTCGGGTGGTTGGGTTATTTGAAAATGATGTACTGCTTTTCCGACTGAGTGTTTATTATCATCACCAAGTTGGCGTTTCCCTTGTGGATGCCGCAATATGTGCTCCTCTGTCTATATTCATTTGAAATTTTTTGGAAACCTTTATTTATTTTTGTATGAAATCTTTTGAGTTTTACAGACAAAAACATTTTGTGTAACTGCCGACTAAAACTAGACGAAATTTGTAGAGATTTCGTCGACTAAAACGAGATGAAGACGAACACATTTTGAAATGACTGAAATATGACTAAGACTAATAAGTAATTTCATCCAAAAGGCTAAGAATAAGACAAAATTGAAAAGGCTGCCAAAAACAACACTGCTCAAGAGAATATGACCCATGTTTTAAAGTCAAAAATGGCATTCGGGCTGGAAAACCCCGACAAAAAATTTTATAAGCAAAGGCCAAATAAAGGGCGGGTTTATGGGGCAATTTACTTTGAACCACAAAATATCAGGCAGATGGCAAATTTAATGCATCCCTCTAATAAATTCTTAATGAGGCTCTAAATATGCTAGTTTTGCACAGATCACAGGTGTCTTAACATCAAAGTAAAAAATCCCAGTGGTTCAAGAATAGCAGGAGATTAATCCCCAGTTAATACCCCCAGTATTAACATTTCTTTGTCTAGTTTTCGTTGTGGAAAACTCGACGCATACACAAACTTTTCGTCTGTAAAATTCAAAAGTTTTAATCCAAAAATAAATTAGGGATTTCCAACAATTTTGAATAAAAATTAACAGACGAGCATTAATTTGTTGCGTCAATGAAAACTTTGGGATGATAATAAACACTCAAGAGGAAAACAGTACATTGTTTCCAATTAATTATACCCTCCTGGACGCCCCAAACTGTATGTATAAAAAGTTGCCCGAGAGTTTAAGAGGACATTCGCTATGCTGAAGTTTATGGAAATGCTAACGCGAATGTGAATGGTATGCTCACACTATACATTTAGTGTGTGATGATCACCCATCACTAGGGTTGGGCATCGTTTGAATTTGAACGGTTCAGATTCCGATTCCACGTTTCAACTCTGGTCCCAAACGATTCTCGATTCCGGTTCTTTTAATAGGCAGGGTAAAAAATTGCATAGTTTATATTAATTTCTTAACTTCTCAATTATATTTTAAATTATTTGTACATTCAATTAACTTTGGTATGAATTTTTCACAGGGCTATTTTTAACTTGTATATAAATATCAGTCTTTGAACTTGAATATGATAAAGTTTCTCTCCAAAGGAGTGTACTTTCACAAAGATGTTTATTTTTCAAAAGCTCACGGAGAAAACATTTACACATATTCTTTTGCCTATGTTTTAGAGTGACTTATGCAGCAGGCATTTATTGTATTGCATCGTTTGTTTTAGGTGGTATTTCTACAAGTTAGTTTAAGGGCTGACATCTTGCAGCGTTCTGTCCCTTGATCTTAAGTTGACTACTTTTTACATTTCATTTCTTTCTAAACTGATATATTGTTCATCCATCCACAAGATGTCACTATTGTAGCTCCGGACTCTACAGTTTTTCTTTGGTTTTGCTATGTGCACTTGGCCAAGTGGTGACTTACTGGAAGCAGCAGGCAAAAAGAACTTACAGTGCCCTCCATAATTATTGGATTTATGATAATTATGTGTTTTTTAGCTTCTAATAATTTTTCTTTCTAAATAATATGGGACCTTAATGGAAAAAAAAGAGAAAAATCCAACCTTCAATACAAGTGCATTTATTCAGTGGGGAAAAAATCCTACATAAAGAAATTATTTGACATCAAATAATATGTGTCACAATTATTAGCACCCCTGGTGTTAATATTTTGCACAACCCCTTTTTGCCAACAAAACAGCACCTAATCTTCTATAATGTTTCACAAGATGGGAAAAGACAGAAAGGGGGATCTTCAGCCATACATCTTTGCAGAATCTTTCTAAATCATCCAGAGACCTGGGTCCTCTCCTCTGTACTCTCCTCTTCAGCTCACCCCACAGGTTTTCAATGGGGTTGAAGTCTGGGGACTGAGATGGCCATGGGAGGAGCTTGATTTTGTGTCTGGTGAATCATTTCTGTGTAGATTTGGCCATATGTTTAGGGTCATTGTCTTGCTGAAAGACCCAGTGACGACCCATCTTCAGCTTTCGGGCAGAGGGCAACAGATTTTGATTGAAAATGTCCTGGTATTTCAAAGCATTCATGATGCTATGCACCCTAACAAGGTTCCCAGGGCCTTTGGAAGCGAAACAGCCCCACAGCATCACTGACCCACCCCCATACTTCACAGTGGGTATGAGGGGCTTTTCAGCATGCGCATCTTTCGTGGCTAGCCAGACCCACTTAGAGTGTTTGTTGCCAAAAAGCTCAATCTTGGTCTCATCTGACCAAAGCACATGGTTCCATTTGAAGCCCCAATACCGCTTGGCGAACTCCAGACGTTTGCATTTATGATTGTGAGTGAGGAAAGGTTTTCTCCGTGCATGCCTCCCAAACAGCTTGTTGGCGTGTGGACAGCACCTCATACCCACTGTGAAGTATGGGGGTGTGTCAGTGATGCTGTGGGGCTGTTTCGCTTCCAAAGGCTCTGGGAACCTTGTTAGGGTGCATGGCATCATGAATGCTTTGAAATACCAGGACATTTTAAATCAAAATCTGTTGCCCTCTGCCCGAAAGCTGAAGATGGGTCATCACTGGGTCTTTCAGCATGACAATGACCCTAAACATATGGCCATATCTACACAGAAATGGTTCACCAGACACAAAATCAAGCTCCTCTCATGGCCATCTCAGTCCCCAGACCTCAACCCCATTGAAAACCTGTGGGGTGAGCTGAAGAGGAAAGTACAGAGGCGAGGACCCAGGTCTCTGGATGATTTAGAGAGATTCTGCAAAGAGGAATGGCTGAAGATCCCTCTTTCTGTCTTTTCCCATCTTGTGAAACATTATAGGAGAAGATTAGGTGCTGTTTTGTTATCAAAAGGGGGTTGTACAAAGTATTAACACCAGGGGTGCTAATAATTGTGACACACATTATTTGATGTCAAATAATTATTTCTATATGTGGGATTTTTTCCCCCACTGAATAAATGCACTTGTATTGAAGGTTGGATTTTTCTCTTTTTTTCCATTAAGATCCCATATTATTTAGAAAAAATATATACATTAGAAGCTAAAAAACACATAATTATTATAAATCCAATAATTATGGAGGGCACTGTGTTACGCAACAGACCTCCTCTGCACTACACATCGTTCGGAAGCCTTGATAAAACAACATCTGTAAGTTTGCATGATTTAACAGAGGGTCTGATATCATTTCGGTGTGTTTATTCTCTTACTTTGTTGTCATTTATGTGAAGCGAACCAACACGTTTTTGTTCTAAGCTAAATTTGCCACTTCATTAGATTTGCACATAACGAATCTAGTTTTTATGTTTATCACCTTCATGGTGTTCAGCAGCTATTTTTTTCCGTTCCAAAACTTGGAATCGAAATTTAAAAAATTCAAACGGTTACGGGAGAACTGGAGTGTTAAGTCCTGAATCCCATCGATGCTCAATGCCCAGCCCTACTCATCACAGGCCTTTAAACTCTAAAGCAACACTGCAGGTTCTCTCTTTCAAAAATAAAGCAAATATTAAAGTGCGTTTCAAAACAAGCAAGCCTGGAGAGGACACCGGTGAGTGTGTGAGGGCAGCAAGTACCATGAGTGACACAACCAAACACTGCTACGATGCAGGCTGACAACACGTACAATAAGAAAATGTCACACATTGGGAACATATGACGCAAACTATAGCGCATTTTGGTCTCGTTCTCGTCTCGTCAGACAAAAACTGGCATTCATCTCGTTACTTTTTCGTCTCCCAAGACACGTTTTTAGCTCATCGACCTCACGTCATCGCCATGAAAAAAAAATGTCGACGATATATTTTCTTTAGAGTCATTTTTGAGGAAAACAACAATGCTCTAGTGAGAAGGTTCAGACTGGCCTCATCCATTAAAAGCTGTGCTTCAGTGTGTAGGGCAAAGTGACTTTCAACCTTAGCAAACAGGAATCAAGTCTAAAGGAAAACAGTGTCAAACTGAGCAGCAGGAGTGAGACCACTGCTGCTTTTGTTTATGACTGACTTAGTTATCCAACACGGCGTTTAAGCTGATAAGAACCATGCGAAATGGAGAGCTCATCTCTTCATCACAGGACTGCAAAGACTAAACACGCCAGTCCTTGTATTCGATGGCACTTAAATGATTAATAATTAATCAAAGTCGGCCTTCTCATACTCATGACGCAAACATAGCTGCACGTGTGTATGTTGTCTACTGTGAGTCACTACACGTATACACAAGCAATGTGTTGAGTGTGGAGTCCATCTGCAGATCTTGGCTCTCCTGAGGGCCTCCAACAGTTCAAGGTCCTTTGCCGCTGCAGTTAGTTAAACAGCAGCGGGAAATTTCAATGTGGCAGGGGGTCATAAAAGAACTTGCAGTTGTCATGCGCTTCTAACAAGTGACAATAATTATGCTTAGTTCATTAACCATTTGCTACTTGGCCATGAGGCTATTGTTTGAGTTACATTAGTGACTAGTAAAACCATGCAGCGGAGTAGTTTTGATCCAATGATGATGTTAAAAAGAAGTAGGAGGTGACGAAGAGGAGGTGGTGTACCGGGAGAGCTTCAGTGTGGTGACCGTGGCATTTATCACACCCCCTCATTCTCATTGTGCCACAGGGTGTGCTAGAGTGTGTCTGTGCATGTGTTGTGTGTGGCAGAACGAGATGTCTGGACTGTAGGGACAGGGGAGGGGACCGGAGTGCAAACAGCTGAGGGTACCGACAGCTGGCGGGAAACCCGAGCGCTTCACGAGAGGAATTAACTGCTTGCTGGCCAACTGAGGCCACTGAGAAACTCAACCGCAATCTTAGCGTAGGTTTCACGGCCTATAATGACCATGTAAGAGGTTTTTTAAAATTCTTTACTGACGATGAGTGGAGAACTGGAGATGTAACTTTGTTAAAAATTAGTGATGAATGTGACTCATGAATAACATTGTTAAATATGTTTGCTTAATTGAAAAGGTTTTAAGGACGTTTGCTGTATATACTGTAATTATTCACTGACTTTGTCACAAAACTCAACAGAATATCCCCGAGAGGTTCCAACAGCCTGATTGGTGAATACAGTTGACTGGGTATGATTTGTCTTTCTACACGTGGTCAACACAGATGACTGTTTATGTCAGTGCTCACTCAGGCAGTCCTCTATGGAGAGAGGAAGCTTCGTAAAGGACGACCAACTCTGCACAAATTCACCAATCAGGCCTGTGTGGTAAAATGGCCAGATGAAAGCAACTGCTCGGTAAAACAAGTCTTTACTAGGCATGTGCTGGTATGAGATTCTGACGGTATGATAAGCTTAAGCCAAAATAACGCGGTTTCACGGTATCATGGTATTGCAATTACAACTCTAAAATGTGTTAGAGATATATGGGTTAAAAAATACATTTTTCCATTGAACAGGATTTTTACATTTCAAAACATTAGCAAATTGGAAAATGTTTAGTTACAAAAATAACAAAATATTCTGAATAAAATAAAAAATAAATGCAGTCCTTTAAGTTAGCCTAAACCCACAGCACAACATTATTACCATCAAAACAAAAATAACTGAATTATTTTCCACAAAAAGCATGTGTGTATGACTCGGATCATGTTTACATTATACATACACTCTCTTTTTCAACACAGACAGTTGCCAGAGAAAAAAACACTACGTTTTACCACCGCTAGACACACTAAACACTCTGGAGTTAACTCTCGTAGCTGGTGGGAAACGTTCATGACAGTGTTTATTAGGCCTGAACGATATTGGAATAAACTATTGCTGCAATTTTTTTTTTTTTTTTTTTTGGGGGGGGGGGGTGCAATATATTGCGATATTATATTGTGATATTAAAAAAAATGTATAATGCTGTTTGGAAAGACTTTGGATGACTCACCGTAACCACCGCATACAGTGATCTAGGGATGGGAATCGAAATCCGATTCCAATTCCGAACCGGTTCCGAGTGTTTCGAGGCCTCGACATCACAATGAAAAAGCCTTAACGATCCCTTTAACGATCCCTAAAGACGCATATTGCGTTGTGACGTGTCTTGTTGTCCAGACGCATCAAACTAGCATGGCGCCAAGAACCACTCGCTTCAAAGTTTGGCTACACTTCACCAGGAAAAAGGGTGAAAATGAAAGGTTACAATAGTTTAGCACGAGCATTGCCGCCGTAAACATAACAATGACAGCACGTATGTTCGAACGCTCGAAAGTGTGTCTTCACTTCACGAAGAAAAATTACAACAAAGCGACTTGCAGTCATTGCGAGATGGAAATAACTGCATCGGGAGGGAACAGACTGCACTGTCCTCACCAAGACGCTAAGGCTCAGTCCTGGCTATACAGCTAGCTAAACTCCCAGATGACGATGCAGAAGACGTTGGTATAATAATTTGCTGACTTTATTCAACCATCACTTGAAACTAAAAATAGAAATGAAACTAGAGCTGTCCCGACTAGTCGACATAGTCGACATCATCGATTACGTAAATCCGTCGACGAGCACAACATCCCGTCGACGGTTAATGAAGGGTTAAAAAAATATATGCGCGGAAAGTTCAGAATGTCGGATGCTCTGTATGCAAGCGGAGAAAGCGGCACAAAGCCAAAAAAGCGCACCAGTGTCCAAAACATTGACTTATTTCAAAGAAATAAAGGAGGGTACACTCTTGTGTCCTGTCTCTTCACTGCCAAGCTTGGCTGCACGTCGGCGGTGAATAAACACCTCAAGCGCCGTCACCGTTTGTAAAAAATTTTTTTTTGCATTTTTTGTACACCAGAGGGTGCTGTCGCTTTACTAAATAATAATGTTTCATTGACAATGGGCCTATAAGTGCTATTAGTATTGCTAACTGAAAGGTTTATTTCATGTTATTGTTTATTTTATGGTATAGAAAATTATATAATGTTAAAAGGTCATAAATATATACAGTATATACAGCGATTGCACTCAAGGAAGAGATTGTCAATGATAAGGTAATAAATTAAGGTAAAGGCAATTCATATAGGCAATTCATTGATATATAAATAAGGTTTAAAAGGAAAAAGGTGAAAAGTTTTCGATAATTTCTAATTGTGTTGTTTTATTTGTGTGCACCGTAGCTCTTACAGTGTGATTACATCAAGGATGGAATAAAAGTTGTAAACCATCAGTTTAAGAGACCATCTTTTCAATCGGGATGCTACACTAGTTAATTCTATCAGCATTTGAAGTCATTGTTTATTTGTGATTTATTATCGTTATTTACGTGTTTATTTGTACTTTAGTAAATAATTTAGGTGATCCAATATGTTTTTTGTGAATTGATAAGCGTCAACAAAAATTTCATTGCTAAATTAGTAAACAAAAAAAAAACAAAAAAAAAACATTTTTTAAAAATTATTAGATTAGTCGACTAATCGTAAAAATAGTCGGCTGACTAATCGGGAGAAAATTAGTCGTTTGGGACAGCCCTAAATGAAACAAATCAATTTCGTCACCAATAACAAACAGGTTTGCATCAACGTAAATCAGCGATGATTAGCTGGTAACACAGTCATATCAAACAGTTAGCATGCGTTCACCAGCAATAGCACATCGTTTAAACCACTACACAACTGGATTTAAGTGTCCGATCGCGAGTGGAAACACACAACAACAACACAGAAGATGATACATACAGGCGTTGGCTCTGTAGATGTTTTACAAACATTAACAAAGAACGTAGGCTCGTGGCAGTGTTTCCCTTTCTCACTAACTCGCTCACTCGCTGGGATGCGGCATTTCTTCTTCTTCGAGTGTAAGCGCGCTCTTCTTCACGTGAGTGCGCTCTTCTTCGCGTGAGGAAGTGCAAGGGCGCCACCACTTAAGCGTGAAAGCGCCATAAAAACTAAAAGGCATGCATTTCAATATACTGGTAAATAAAAACAGGGGTCCCCAAACTACGGCCCGCGGCTCCATATTTGGTCCGGCCCCCTGAACAATTCCAGAGAGCATTTTGAATTTTTTTTGTTTTTTTTCTCCCTAAATAGTGTTATTTATTTCCTGGCCTTTTTCAGTGAATAACTCAGAGAGGGTTATTTGGTTATTATCTATTTAATTAATAGTGCTATTATTATTTATTATTATTATATTATATTATTATTTTCATTTTATTTACTTTTGTTCCGTGAAGAATCCACAGAGGGTTATTTGATTGTGGCTTTCTGAAAAACAATATTTTTTTTACATTTACGCACTCCTGCAATCGTCACACTTTTTCTGTTACAAACTGACCCCGGCCTCTCATCAGAGAAGGGAAAAGTTAGGAAAAAGTTTGGGGACATTGCCAAAGCCAGAACAACGACGTATATGCCAAAATATACCTTTTTTTTTTTTTATTTCTATTAGAAAAATGTTTCAGTAAAATGTTACACATTCTTGTGCATTTGCCACTTATTGCCAAAGTTAACATTGAGGCTTTGGGCCTCTTTTGACCTCGTTGTGAGTTTGTAAGGTTGTGACTTCTGATTAAACAAACTTGATGCCAATCAAAATGTTTGTTCTTCTTTTTCCCGAAATTAGAATCGATAAGAGAATCGATAAAGAATCGAATCGTTAAGCAATACCGATAATGGAATCGGAATCATAAAAATCGTATCAATTCCCATCCCTACAGTGATCCCTCGTTTTTCGCGGTTAATGTAGGACCAGAACCCGCCACGATAATTGAAAAACTGCGAAGTAGCATACACCATCATGAAACATGCGGGGCGTTAGAAGTCCGCTTCTCTGGCAAGATCAAACACAACCTCCTATCAACATTGTTAACTTTAATAAGCAAGTGCCGCAGAGGAACAAAGAGCTGGGAGAGGGAGGGAGCGACAGTGACACTATAGGCGATCAGCTCGGGACAGGGAAAGCATGAAGCAAAGCAAAAATTTGTGGATTAAAAAAAATTTAATGAAATAAACTATCGGACATCCTTGCGATGGGACTATTGCGCATGCGCACATCGCGATGGCGATGTTTAAACGATGCATCGTTCAGGCTTAGTGTTTTTTAACCTTTATCGTATAAATGCGAAATCATATTGGAGGTATTGCCTCCTTGGCAGCCCACCTCTACAAACACGTTTTACATGTCGGTTGGCCCTCCTCCTCAAAGCCGCGGCCGTCTGTAACGTTTCTGTAGCCGAAGTATTCCCATTACCAGCGATTTTGTTTTCTTCGATGGGGGAAAAAGTTCAGGAGTTTCACCTTCTCCAGCCATTGTGTAGCACAGCTGATTCACTGACAGTGAGCAAAAACCGGTGGGGAGGTGGGTTGGGGCGTTGAGCCTTGCAGCTGCAAGTGAGGGATTTCTCCCTGCATTTTTGGGACATTAAAAATAGCTAATACCATTGGGACGGTATGACGGAAAATTTTTGCGGTTTTGAAACCTTAACGCAAACATGTCCAAAATCCGGCCCGGGGGCCAAATGCGGCCCGTGGTCAAATTTCATCCGGCCCCCAGCCTCTGTCATAAATTCAATAACGTCTGGCCTCCACACAGACTTAATAATTTGGTCAGCAGCACTGCTAGCAGTATATGAAGCAGCTTACACACAAAATGCTGCTCCTCATTTACCCACTAAAAGGCAGCAGCACTCTAAGCAACATTACCCCATGTGACCCTTTACTTCCAATTTTCTAAAATGGCGATAATCAACAACAAAAAAAGAAAGTTGACTGCGTTGGCCAACGCTTCAAGGATATGTGGAAATTGGACTATTCCTTCACTAAAATACGCAACAACTGTGTCTGCCTCATTTGCAAAGAGACAGTCGCTGTTTCTAAAGAGTTCAATGTGAGGCGATATTACCAAACAAGACACGCTGACATGTAAGACAGATTACAGTGAAGATACGCAGCGAGAAATTGAAGCAACTTGAAGTTAGTTTAATTTCACAGCAGCAGTATTTCGCAAGAGCCCGAGAGTCGAAAGAGAACGCCACAAAGGCTAGTTGCGAGATCGTTGAAATTATTAAAAAAAATAATAAAGCAAATGTGACACACAGAATGGTTTGCCAAAATTTGCTTAAATATATTGTTCTACGTAAAGGATGTCAGTCAAGGTTGGCCCCCCACATTTTTACCACACCAAATCTGGCCCCCTTTACAAAATGTTTGGACACCCCTGCCTTAACGTTTTCACACCATGGTATTCCTTGAAACGGATAATCGGCACATGTCCAGTCCATACCTTACTATACTTAGTATAAAAATTAATTCTGTGGCAAAAAGTGTCGTGTGAAGAGTCTTTCTGCCACCACAATGAACGTTGGGGTTCACATGTAGTACATGGGTGTATAAAACTGCAAACCAATCGTTTCTTAACCACTGTAAGGATAAATGAATCCCTGCAGATGGTGGCATTGCATTGCATTGGATTTGACACGAGCACAATTTTTTAAGAAGTTGATGGTTAGGTGGTAAATATCGCCTTCCCATTGATGATTATGAAGAAAAATGCCAAAACGTAGGAAGTTTAAGCACCTTACAATAAAACAGAGTATGCATACGCAGGGCATAAACAGAGAACGTGTCACAATAGATAGCAGAAAATGTTCGGCACGATCATAAAAGAATGAGGAACGCAACGTTTAAAAAGCCACTAGCATACAACTCAAGTCATCCAGTATGTCTGCATTGCTAACAGTTCCTTTCTTAGTTGCATGTTTGTTTTGCAAGCAGAAGCCCTTCCTCAGTTCTGCTTTTGTTGTTTTACGGTTTGATGCGTCACCAAACCAAAACATATTGGTGTCAGACGTGTTTTCCTCTAATCCTGTAAAACACCTTAACACACATTGATGACACATTTTATCACATGGATTATTCAGGTGGGAATGGGTTTTTGACGACCACTTCTCATACTTGCTGACGTGAACTCAGAATTTCAAATGCAAAAGGTTGCTAGTTGTAATGAAGCATTCATTCAAAGTTTAAGGTGACAGCTGGCAGACCGCACTGGTGTTGGTCGGACAACCCATTGTACAGTGTAGTGGTGGCTAGTCGGCCCTCATCTAATCTCCCATTTGCTGGATCCCATCTCCCAGCCTGTCACCCTGCCAGCAACATGGAATTTGCAGCTCCATTTGGGACTGCTAAAAAAGGCAAGGCAGCCCAAGTGGAGGAGGTGCAGCCAATGACTGCTGACCTGTCCAGTTGCTTGCTGTAAAATAAGGAGGTGGAGGGGTGGGAGATTCTGCGTGTGTTGGTGTGTGATTGCGTGTATGTTTTAGGTGGCTGACATAACGGGACTTTCTTCCCCATCCAACACTCAAGAAACTAAATAAACCTGACCAACTTCATAAGAGCGAGCATCAGCAAGCCATCCTCAAAGATATTTTCTGATGGGAAAAGTGTGTGAAAAGGCTAAAATGACAAAGCGTAAACACACCGATGACAATAGTGAAAATATTTTGTCGACGAACATTTTTTTTCATGACAATGACATGACGACGACCAAATAAAGTGTCTTTGGAGGCTTAAGCATAACGAGGTCAATGCCAGTTTTCATCTGATGAAATGAGAACAAAATGAAAATGTGCCATAGTTTCCGTCATGTGTACGCAATGTGTGACATTTTCTAATCATATGTGTAGTTAGCCTGCATTGTAGCTGTGTTTGGTCGTGTCACTCATGTGACGTGCTGTGCCCTACCCACAAACATTTTTACCGGTGTCCTTTCCAGGCTCCAAATTTGCTTGTTTTGGAACAAAAAAAAATGTTTTCTTATCTTGGCTATAGAGAATATGCCATGTTGCGCCTTTAAAGGTCTGTGCTGAGCTTTACTAAGTAACACGTTACTTATGCGTTACTGTAATCTGATTACATTTTTTCCAGTAACGAGTAATCTAAAGCGTTCATTTTTCTACACCAGTAATTTGATTAAAGTTATTTTCCATAGTGTCAGCGTTACTATTTTGTCATTGCCTCATAATGTATGTAGAATGAAGAATATTGTAGTCATGTATGAAGAGCATTTTGAATAGAAAATGCTAAAATAAAAGGTTCCTTGTACGTATTTCATGACAACCACTCAGCTACTTCCTGTTTTGGTTTCGCGAAACGTGTTGTGGGACTGAGAAAGGTGTGACATTCGAGCAGAGTGTTGAGACGTTGCGAGGGAATGTTGATCTGTGGATATCCATGAATGAAGGCGAGTATTTTTCCTTCATTCTGGAGGGTATCAGCAAACGGTTGGACCACCTACATGCGCGGCCGTTTCGTAGCTTTGCCGTTGCAATGACGGGCAGTCATCGCTCCAAGTTGGCAAGCTTTCTTTACATCATATGCGTGTTACACATTTATGCCATGAGGTGATGTGTTCGTTTAGCATCTCTGGGATGTGTTGTAAGTCCAACTGAGGGTAAAGTGCTTAGTTACCGCAACGTTTTGTGGCCAAATTGACCGTGTGTGTGTTGAGAGGAGTACTTCCGGGTTGTGCACGCGCATCCGCGCCCGCCACCACCTTTGTGTTCATTGCACTGTACAATCCACTTGTGTGTTGTTGATTATTGTGCAGTCAGTTTGCATTGTTTTACATTGGCACTGATATGCTGTTAACCCTAACCCGAAATTCAGAAGTTTTGACATTAGGCTTAATCTTTTAACTAGATTACTTTTTAGAGGCGTAATCAGTATTCAGTAATTACATTTCTTTTTCAAGTAATCTGCGACAACACTGGTACTGAGGGATCATCGCACACTCAATGTAACTTGTAGCATTAGCATAAAAGTCACGCTTACAGCAGCATTAGCATTTAGCATGGTGAGCGTTGTCTTAAACCACAGGTGTCAGACCGATTCCAGAAAGGGCCTAGTGGGTGCTGGATTTTGTTCCAACCGATAACACGCAGAGAGTTTAACCAATGAACTTCCTGCTGAAACAAGCAGCACATGACAAAGTTTAACTGATTACACATGTAAAAGATCTAATTGGTGAAAAGGTGTCCTCTGCATTGGTTGGAAAGCAAACCTGCACCCACTAGGCCCTTTCTGGAATCGGTCTGACACGTGTGTCTTAAACTCTTGGACTTTTTTTTTTTTTTTTTTTTTAACAGCGCAAACTCTTGGACTTTTTTTTTTCTAACATTCAGTTCGTGGTGTGAGTTAATTAAAACGAATGGTCTGTTTTCCTGCTGAGAGTATCATCATCACGAAGATGGCGATGTCCTTGTTGACGCACAATTATGTGCTCGTCTGTTCATTTGAAATTGTTGGAAACATTTATTTTTTAACTAAAACTTTTGAATTTTACAGACGAAAGCATTTTGAGTGATTGTCGACTAAAACTAGACGAAATTTGAGTTTCTGTTGCCTAAAAGTAGACCAAGACGAACACAATTTGAAATGACTAAAATATGACTAAGACTAATAAGTATTTTGGTCCAAATGACTAAGACTAAAATTAAAAGGGCTGCCGAAAACGACACTGAGCGTAAAATATATTGCACTGCAATTTTCGATCACAGGGTATTCTGAGGGGGAAAAAAACATCATGAAAATATTAAGTCACCTGTGTACCGTTGTGTCAATAGTGAATGCATAATGCCTAAATAGACAACCGCAACATGCCTGTCTCACTAGCTGCAAACAGCAGCTTTCTTCTCTCTGCTTCTGCTATCCACTTCAGACAAAACTGTTTATATGTCCATACTGTAGACTATATGACATCACTCCCAATAAATACAGGCCAGACTGCAAAGGTGCACAGAGTATGCGACCAAAATGCTGCACTGTAAAGATTCTTGGTGAAACAGATTTAAAGTTATATGCAATTTGCAAAATGTTTGTAGATTGTATATATACAGACTAAAAAAAATAATGCTATTGAAAGTAGTCTCTGACTCAACTGTGTGATCCAAGTTTAGGGGAAAAAAGTCATGCTAAACTCATCTTAACTCTCCATTTCCTTGTGTCTGGGTCATTTGACTGCAGAACACTGTACGTATGAATGGACACTGGCCTCACCTAGAGCAGTTTTTCAGGTGTGTTGTGCCAAATTTTAAAGCCAAGCCAAGGCTTTCTTGTGCAACAATGAAGCAATCCTTTGCGAAGCTGACTACATTATTCGCTAACGAAAAGCCTCGCTGTTTACTTCCTGAAATACAGCGATGTACGTCAGCACTTCCAAATATGGTCATGCTGACGAGCAGGTGAAGGCATGTTTGAGCGTTGCCACCAGGCCCTTTCACACAAGGATGAATAGAAATGCACTTGTATCAGGGTCAAACTGCAGCTATCATAACGTATGCTTACTTCACATATAGCTAGATTCTTCATTTTCTTAACACACTTCAGCGAGGCTAATCCAGTAATTCTAAACCTTAACTGTACCCCAAAAGTTTCACATGTGTATTCACCGAGCCCTTTGGAATTAGATAATAAAGCAATTTTTTTCAATTCCAAAAAACGTTTATCTAAGATAGCAAGCAAATATCTAAGCAAATTTCTGTTCAAATTTCAGGTTTAACAGGTCAAAATTTGATGAATGTTATTTTTACAGACAGTGTATAAATATGCCTGAAGCATGCAGTGGCAAGTAGTAGGCCATTTGCCCAATGTGCATATTCTTGACTTTTTCATTGAAATTGTGAGGAATAAATCTTATATTGTTCAACATTAAGCCATTTCATCATCTGCCCAATGTGCATATTCTTGACTTTTTCATTGAAATTGTGAGGAATAAATCTTATATTGTTCAACATTATGCCTGTTTAGCTGAAATAATCTTGGCCATGTAGTTTTTGTCATGTTTACATCTCGAATTATATCAAATTTACTGAAACACACTGTATTTTATTAGTGCACAAAATGATGGACATTTTGTACACAAAATCAATGTTTAAAAGAAAAAAAACAACACCCGAATGTTCACACGAAAACAATACGAGAGTGTGAAATAAACATTTACTGAAAATTTTGCTGTTGCTTTTCACATTGGAAAATGACTTGAAACATTTCATTTCACACTCTTCTTTTGTTTTTGTTTTTTGTTGCATCCTTGCATTACATAGTATTTTCATGGTGTAAAATGGAACCCAAATGTTTTTTTTAAGCAAGCGCACCCCACGCTGCCTGTAGGTCCATTGCACGTTCTCATACTAAGTATGACTTGACCTTCCACTGAGCAAATCAGTTTCTTCTCCCATTAGCTCAAGGACTAGCAGTTGAAAGAAATGGAGTAAAGTTTGTAAAAAGAGGGCAAAGCACTCCAAAACCTGGTCTATAGGGATGGGAATCGAAATCCGATTCCAATTCGGAACCGGTTCCAAGTGTTTCGAGGCCTCGACATCACAATGAAAAAGCCTTAACGATCCCTTTAACGATCCCTAAAGACGCATATTGCGTCGTGACGTGTCTTATTGTCCAGACGCATCAAACTAGCATGGCGCCAAGAACCACTCGCTCCAAAGTTTGGCTCCACTTCACCAGGAAAAAAGGTGAAAATGAAAGGTTACGATAGTTTAGCACGAGCATTGCCGCCGTAAACATAACAATGAGAGCACGTAGGTTCGAACGCTCGAAAGTGTGTCTTCACTTCACGAGGAAAAATTACAACAAAGCGACTTGCAGTCATTGCGAGATGGAAATAACTGCATCGGGAGGGAACAGAATGCACTGTCCTCACCAAGACGCTAAGGCTCAGTCCTGGCTATACAGTTAGCTAAACTCCCAGATGACGATACAGAAGACGTTGGTATAATTTGCTGACTTTATTCAACCATCACTTGAAACTAAAAATAGAAATGAAACAAATCAAGTTCGTCCCCAATAACAAACAGGTCTGCATCAACGTAAATCAGCGATAATTAGCTGCTAACACAGTAATAACAAACAGTTAGCATGCGTTCGCTAGCACTAGCACATCGTTTAAACCACTACACAACTGGATTTAAGTGTCCGATCGCGAGTGGAAACACACAACAACAACACAGAAGATGATACATACAGGCGTTGGCTCTGTAGATATTTTACAAACATTAACAAAGAACGTAGGCTCTTTGCAGTGTTTCCCTTTCTCACTAACTCGCTCGCTTGGATGCGGCATTTCTTCTTCTGCACGTGTAAGCGCGCTCTTCTTCACGTGAGCGCGCTCTTCTTCGCGTGAGGAAGCGCAAGGGTGCCACCCATTGAGCGTGAAAGCACCATAAAAACTAAAAGGCATGCGTTCCAATATACTGGTAAATAAAAACAGGGGTCCCCAAACTACGGCCCGCGGCTCCATATTTGGTCCGGCCCCCTGAACAATTCCAGAGAGCATTTTGAATTTTTTTTGTTTTTTTCTCCCTCAGTAGTGTTATTTATTTCCTGGCCTTTTTCAGTGAATAACTCCATCCATCCATCCATTATCTTCCGCTTGTTCCGGGGTCGGGTCGCGGGGGCAGCAGCTTTAACAGGGAAGCCCAGACTTCCCTCTCCCCAGCCACTTCAACCAGCTCCTCCGGCGGGATCCCAAGGTGTTCCCAGGCCAGCTGAGAGACATAGTCTCTCCAGCGTGTCCTGGGTCGTCCCCGGAAAACCTCAGTGAGGGTTATTTGGTTATTATCTATTTAATTAATAGTGCTATTATTATTATTATTATATTATTATTTTTATTGTATTTACTTTTGTTCCGTGAAGAATCCACAGAGGGTTATTTGATTGTGGCTTTCTGAAAAACAATAATTTTTTTACATTTACGCACTCCTGCAATCGTCACACTTTTTCTGTTACAAACTGACCCCGGCCTCTCATCAGAGAAGGGAAAAGTTAGGAAAAAGTTTGGGGACATTGCCAAAGGCAGAACAACGGCCTATATGCCAAAATATACCAATATTTTTTATTTCTATTAGAAAAATGTTTCAGTAAAATGTTACACATTCTTGTGCATTTGCCACTTATTGCCACAGTTAACATTGAGGCTTTGGGCATCTTTTGACCTCGTGGTGAGTTTGTAAGGTTGTGACTTCTGATTAAACAAACTTGATGCCAATCAAAATGTTTGTTCTTCTTTTTCCCGAAATTAGAATCGATATGAGAATCGATAAAGAATCGAATCGTTAAGCAATATCGATAATGGAATCGGAATCGTAAAAATCGTATCAATTCCCATCCCTACTGGTCTAAAACATCACCTTGCCTAGATTTAGTCAGTTCACAAAAATAGTCCTTGCTCGTCTTAACCTTAGGGCGTATTCACACCGGGAAGGGCCATAGTTTGCTTGCTTTGGTCCACACCAAAATACATGTGGTCTGGAATTTTTTGATGCGGTGTCTCACGTTGCAATCTGAGCAAGCGATCCAGGATTTGATAACAAACCTACACATGTGCAAAAATTGTTCTATCATTGGACAAAATGGTCTGGGCAGGGTAACACGGTAAAATAAGGAAGTAAACAATCACAGAGCTCCAGAGTCCTGCAAACGTGCTCATGATGATTTGTTTTATCCTGTAGCTTACCGCACAAATGCTATTTTTAGACCGGGACGTCGCCATCTTAACCCGGAAGTGTGTCAACATAGGCATGCCCTCGCATACAACTCGTGTTATTACTCCTTTTTCCTGCCAGTAATCTTTCAAAAAAGAGCATGCCGAGTAAACATTGCTGCTATGGGACTTGTAGAAACGACTCTAGACATTACGACATATGAAGGACGTTTTCTTCATACTTTTCCCGAAGCCAAAACACGGAGGAAAAAATGTGAAGAATGGATAAACTTGTGCGGACGTCAAAAGACCAGTTTAACGCCAGCAAGGTGAAGCCATTCATATGCAATAAACATTTTGTTGGGGGCACAGGTCCTACAGAGGACAAAGAGGTACTCCATTTTGATATTTTTACTTATATTTTAGTGTGGCATTTTGCCGTGCTGCTTCTGTCTGACAATAAATAACCTGAAAAAAATTAAAATGGTATCTGACTGCCACTAATGTTCCCTTTTCTGTTGTAAAAGAAGCAACTTTAGTAAGGAGGAAGTGTAAAAAAAAATATAGAATAACAATTTGTTATTAAAGAAAAAAAATAAAAGTGTTCGTTGGCTGTCACTGTCACTAGCATTTGCGATCGCTACACAAAAATAGCAATGTAAATCACCAAGAACGGTCAGAGACTTAAGACAACCAGAGGATATACTATATCAGAAAGACATGGCATATGGTGGAACCGAATAGATTGTTGAAACAGGAAATGCACACGAGATAAAGCTACCTCTTGATCAGATCGGCTCTTTTTCCCAGTCTTTTTCAGATCTCGACACTCAAGCTATCTCTTTAACTGAACATTTGTATGTTCTTCCACATCTTTACCAGTGAACTTGGCACCAGGTACATCATTTTTGGACAGAATTGGGAGGTTTAGCTCAGTAAATATCTCGTTCGTACACTATTTCCATGCATTTACGATTAGGGACAAACGGGAGGTTGACCCGCCTCGCCACAATTGCTATCATAAATATTAATGAGCAAAAGTGACTTGTTGCTTGCGGTACACCATTAAAAGTGTTTGTGGTAAATCTAGAGCATAAGAGGCCCTTGATGCCATGCTCGTGTTACAAGGACAGTTGACATGCCGCTCCTCATGCTCCGAGTTGAACCCTGACTCATATTAGCAGACGTACTGCTAACCACAGAGTGTGATGCTAATCAAACAACATTTCCTTGCTGCGGAAGCCTGTTACGTGCAAAGCGGTATGTGATTTAAGCTGTTGTCCAGACCACGATGTGGTCGCTTACACACCTATCGCGAACAGCACCACGGTCCGCTTGGAAGTGAACCGAGACCACCTCTCCGGTGAGGTCTCGGACTGGCCGTTTGGTCCGCACCAGAGTCCGCTGGTTTGTATTCACACTAGCCCAAAAGGTGCGCACAACAAACTTTTTTTGTTTGGCCTGGACCAAATGGGGAAGGCAGGTGTGAATACGTTTTAAAGGGATCCTCTATTTTTAAGACAAGTAATTCTTAAAAGATACAGGTTAGTATGAGTTATAATAATTTGATATTAAAACCCCTCTTAAAGTTTTTGTTTTAATAAAGTTTGTAAAATTATTTTAAGTGATAGGTCGCCATTCTTGTTACGTCGCAGTGTCACTGGTCCCATTGCGGAAATCCCAGCGTGTCACTCGTTAGCTTTCCCAACATATCGTCAGTTCTACCCTTCCTATTTGAACCAGATATGAAAAGTGAAGAGCAGGACAGCACTGTCGGTCGTTCACAAGACGAGCTTCAGGGAAAAATGCGTGCAGCAAATACCTGATAAGACAAAAGTTGGGCAAAACTGGTGATGCGAGAGAGTCCAGTTGGGAAGTCCGGTTGGGAGCGAGAGTGTATGCTGTCCGGTTTTATTAACAGATATTCAAGGTAAGCATATTGCGTTTTCAAACTTATCCCAATATAATTATGTAGATTGTTAGCATCCAGAGCTGTCGTGTGCTTACAGTACAGGCCAAAGAGCACACGTGTATAAAAGTACCAAAAAGGGGAGAAGCTTCCACTTATGCACATTTATTCACAAAAAATCATATTTCCACCTTGACCACTTTTCACTCAGGAGCTCAGCAGTACGCAAACACGCGTTCCCTGACGAACTCCCAACATTGTTGTAAGGTCCACGTCAGAGTCACTGTCACTGTAGCGTGCCATAGTGCTTTAATTATTTAGTATGATTTGGGGAAAACTCCCACGAAGAATAGTCAACAAAAAAGATAGCAATAGTAATCCAAATCTTCGTTTTTTCCTCACTCGAAGATCCAGGAATTAGACAGATACCATGGCAATGTCGCAGCTGCGATTAGGCCGTCGATTCCACAAAATACACTGATCCGAAAAGCCGCTGTCGGACCTACGAATCAAAAAAATGGAAAGATCCGAAACCAATATTGCAGACGCGGTGGGACTGTCTGATCCAGAAAATAGACGGATCCCTTACTTGACTGAGGATCCAGGAAAAATGTTCGGGCGCTAGTTGTAACATGAGGTGGGTAGGATGCGTGCATACAGGGACCAAAAAGGGGGAGAAGCTTCCACTTATGCACATTTATTCAGTAAAAATAATAATTCCACCTTGACCACTCACTTCACTCCCCTTGTTTCCATTTGACTGGAAATTGCATCCAAAAGCAGCACATCGTGGCATTTTACTTCGCGAGTTTAGGCAGCAATAAGCAATTGTTGAGCACGAAAGATACCAATGACGTCATCACTGCGAGCCCGCAAACCATGGCGCCAACTAACGGTCAAAATATGGACTAAATATTATAAAACATTGCCATTGATTTAACATTTTATGTGTTTTTAACAACATATTTTAGTACAAGAGAACAATTGTGGTTTATTAGAGCCTACATGTATTTAAGTTAGAGGATCACTTTAAGGCACAGGTGTCAAACCGATTCCAGAAAGGGCCTAGTGGGTGCTGGATTTTGTTCCAACCGATAACACGCAGAGAGTTTAACCAATGAACTTCCTGCTGAAACAAGCAGCACCTGACAAAGTGTAACTGATTACACATGTAAAAGATCTAATTGGTGAAAAGGTGTCCTCTGCATTGGTTGGAAAGCAAACCTGCACCCACTAGGCCCTTTCTGGAATCGGTTTGACACCTGTGCTTTAAGGCATACTCACCGAACCCCTGGGGTTCGATGGAACCCAGGTAAAGAACCACTGGGCTAACCCATTTTTCGGTATAACATGCAAAAGAAAACGAAACACCACGGGAAAAAGCAAAACCTATGCACTTAATCTATTTAACCATTCTGAAATTAGGTCTTGTGAGGTCTTACTTGATGTCATGACTCATGAATGATAAAATGTTTGGGCACTTGTACAGGCATATTATTTTGGATTATCTTGACTGAACTCCCATATCCACTTTAGAGGTTCGTCTGATGTTTACACGCTGAAATGAACTGTGGCAAAACTGGACAAAGCCTTATAGGCTGCTAAAAAGCTGCTGACTGATGTACACGTCAGCCGCTGGGTTGATCGGAACAAGAGCGGTGAACTTTGTGGAGGTTTCATCAGCGGGCCACACCGGTCCTCCCCCCACTCCAATGCAAACAACACTAAACTGGATACAAATGATCACTCAAATGAACCCATCGCGGCCGCTCATATCAACATACACACCCCATATCACTATATGAGTGGTGGGGTCGGAGGGAGGTGGGGAATCACAGGACTCCAAAGACAGCTGCAGCTTATAAGGAATGTGAGGGGCCTCACGCCAAGACAGCAAGCAGGGAAACCATACCATATATGGAAACAGGCACAATCTAAATTTTATCAATGAGCAGAGCGGGCATGAGAGTGGCTTAACATGCAAAGCTTGGTCTCCCATCCTTGACGGAGTATGTACGCATTAGTGAGGGCCTTAGAAAAACAGCACACAGTTAAACAGGCCTGAGAGGGTCCATCGTCCGACGGGACAAATTAATCCATCTAAACACTGAAGAATATCTTGGCTTCAGCACGTGACGGCACAGAGGTGCGTACAACCAAGGGAGGTTGTTGAGTAATTTAATAGCTTCACTTCAAACTTACAGAGGTCTGCGACCATCCAGTGGGAAATGAAATATAGTAATTGCAATTGCATGATGAAAAACAAAGGAAAGTTGATTCAAACGGGTTCCCCAGGTGGCATAATAACATGACTGTGGCATGCATTTGTCAAAATACCCGAAGAATCAAGCACTAGAGATTTCCAACATTTTTTTTTTTACTATTGTGGTATTGGCTCTTTTTAGCAGTGAATTTGTCTTTTGCTCTGAAATTGAGGCCAGCCGAGCTGTCATTGACCGAGATGTGCGGGGTGGTTATTATGTTAATAATCTTTCCTACAGGCTAAATTCAACCACATGCGGAACATAACTCATTTTCAGCTTTTGTTCACATTTGAAGCAGAAGGGACCCCTAGTTTTAACATATGAAATAATTTCAGATCCTGTCACTCCCTCAACCTCCCTGGAAAACCCCTTTTTGTGACTGCTTGATTTCAGGAAGTGAGCCAAGGGGCAGCGTTCGAGCACTTTGTCCCTGAACGTCATAGATGCAGCGTCCCTGGAGTAGACTTGGACAAAAAACAACTGGGATGTTCAAAAATAAAAATTAACATAAAAAATGTTTGAAGGAGCTGTGTATGCGTTTTCTTCCTGCTATCTCAAAAAAAAAAAAAAAAAAAAAAACTCGAGAGCATTTAGAGAGAGTCTATTGGAGTAGTAGGTATGGATGAATGCAATACTGTAACAAAGGCTAAATGTTAGTCTTGTACCAAACCAAGCAAACAAATCCCAAACAAAGAAAGGACCCCAAGATGCTAAAGCTCCAACATAAAAACACTTCACACATTAATAGATTAATACATCACTCTGGTTCATTTAGAGCCTTAGAGCCCATTTACACCAGGCTGTACAGTTTGATCACATTTTGTACCGAACACGCTTTTCTTTTGTAATTTTCAAATCTTGTGAAGAATACCAGAATAACTTATCTGTATTCGTGTATTTCAAGTGGTACACTTTTAAAGGGTGGCTCTAGACATCTGAAGTTTTTTGACTGAACAACAGAAAATGCAAAGAGTCATAAATAATAGCTGCTTTTTCACTGCACAGTTTTATTAAACTCAGGGACTCGCTTTGCCTGACTGCATTGAAGGCCGACTGTACTTTTCACTGTATGTGACTTCTGGCTATGAGACTAAAAAAAAATAAAAAATAGGGCCACTGCAGAAAAGTAGAGACTGGTATTAAATACTGCAGTGTCCCAGGCACAACAACAGGCTAAGCAAACAAAAGGCTGTGTCTTTATTTTCGCCATTTCTAGCTGTGTGTCCTCAATAATGTTCATGATGAAACTGCTCCACCAACCACACATGGTTCAATTCAGATCATTTGCTCCGAAAAGGCTAAATTCAGTAATGCAAAAGATTCGCCTAATAACCATGTTTATCCTAAAAACACAAATGAACCCATTAGCGGCAACGTTATTTTCGTCAACAATGACAATACCATACCTGTCAACCCGAGGCCGTTGGCAATCTTACAAATAGTGACGTATGGCCTTACAAATTGGTGACTAATCTTACAACGATTTATATACCGTGCAATATGAAACAAAAATAAAACTCAATTTTTTAAATAATATAAATTATCGGTAATATTGTCACGTATAACCTGGTGCAATCAAAGAACAATCAATATCTTCAGCTACATCATGATTACTAAAATTTAACACTGACTTTTGTTATAATTGTATGTAGCACTTTTGCAAATTTATAACATGTCTTTTAATGGCCGCACTTCATGGCACTTCAGCTCGCAATCCAGTTTAACTTGAAGGTGGTTCGTTAGTGTGTCCAATTATAAATTAAAAACGCCAATTGATAAAATTAACTTACCAATGCAATCTTTGAGTCAGGGAACATTTCTTTTGCTAATTCTGAGAAGTGATCAGCAATAGTTGCGGGCAAATTGTGTTCGGCAACAAATTGGCAGAATAAAATCTCTGCTTTCGTCACAGCATAGCTTTTCATTCTGGAGACTGCAGCTTTATGACCAGTATTGTTAATCTTACTTTAAAAAAGTAATTAATTACAGTTACAAATTATTTCTCCCAAAAAGTAATTGCGTTAGTAACTCAGTTACAGTTACCTGGCAAAATAACTGGTGTCACTTTTCATGTTTTGTTTTGTTTTTTCATTCCAAAAAAATAAAAACCCAAAAAAACAAAAAACATTTGCTATGTGTGGAAGTCATTTAATGTTGTGAATCAACCGTTAAAGTTGTTAAAATTGCTTCCGTTTTTGCATTAGTTCCCTTCTGTCTACTTTCTACATGTGAAAGTTTTAAAACTGTTTCATCATTTTTAAAGATAAATACAAGTCAAGATTTTGCCGATTTAGGAGTATTTTAGATTAAAAAAATTAGGTTGGCTAGGAAGGTTTACTACAACAGAGCCTTTCTGAGAAGTCTGCTTTAAGATGGCGGCTGTTTACTAACGCCGCCGAGTGTCATTTCGCATCTAGTTCAAATATCTAGTTCATATCTAGTGTAGCATCAAGTGGGCGTAAATTGTAGGCTGTCGGCTACAGTCAGGAAATATAGGAGCCACCTAACCTAGCATCGCATTTGCAATAGCATTTCAACACTCTTCCCTCTTTCCCACTCCCACTCTTCTTTCTCCGTCTCTGACTTTTCTTGCATCATTCAACCAACGTAGTAACGCATAGTAACACACATTGTCTCGTTGCAAAACGGTGACAAAATCCGAACGGAGAAAAAAAATAACGTAATGCACGAAAAATGTACAGATTTTGAACGTACGGCGTACATATTTAAAAATCAGTGCTCACTTGTACAAATTACGCCGAAACCGTACAACTTGACAGGTATGCAATACCGAAAATATTTTGTCGACGAACAATTTTTTCATGACGATGACGAGCTAAAAACGTGGCTTGGGAGACTAGAAGATTACGAGACGAATGCCAGTTTTCGTCTGATGAGATGACAACGAGACGAAAATGCGACGTAGTTTATGTCATATATTCATAATTTGTGACTAGGCATGTGCCGGTATGATAATCTCATTCCAAAATATCATGGTTTCACGGTATTGCAATAACAGTTCTAAAATGTTTTACTTTGAGATATCAGGGTTTTTAAAAAAAAAAAAAAAAAAAAAAAAAAAAAACTATTTTAGTAAACGTAAACACATGAGCAAATTAGAACATAAGTACAATGTTAAGTTAAAACGAAATGACAAAACATAAATATTCTAAATAAAAATAAATGTAGTCCTTTAGGTGAGCATAAACCAACAGCCACAGCTCAACTATATTACCATCAGAACAAAAATAATTGATTTTACATAAAATCATGTGTGTATGACTCGTATCATGTTTACATTATAAACACACACTCTTTTTCAACACAGTTGCCAGAGAGAAAAAAAACATCACATTTTACCACTGCTAGACACATTAAAGAGGCTGGAGTCAACTCTCGTAGCTGATGGGAAACGTACATGACAGTGTTACCTTTAATTTTGTATAAATGCGAAATTATATTGGAGGTACTGCCTCCTCGGCAGCAACCCTCCGCAAACATGTTTAACATGTCGGCTGGTAGGCGTGTCGCGATAGCAAATTTTAGTGTGCGATAATTATTCTCATAAATTATTGCGATATGCGATATTATTGCGCCCCCCCCAATTTTTTTTAACCAACTTACAATAACACAGTGAGAATACAGTATATTAATAGATCAAGTACACCCATTTAAACGTGATATTTACTCTTAAATTCAAAAATACTTTTTAAGAAATCACAACTAAAAACAATAGACCGTGCCTCTTAAGTAAAAAACAACCATATTGATACCGCACAGGAACACAGAATAAATATAATGTGTTAAAAAAAAAAAAAAATGCACTTAATAACTTAAGCATTTAGGCAAATGAAAACTTTTCCCGTCATAGCTTCTGCACTGGTGTTCCATAGGGATGCAACGATACAGTTAAGTCATGGTTCGGTACGATTTTTGATACGGCGGACACGATTTTCACTCCGATTTCAATACATTTAATGTTCTGTAAAAAAAATAACAATTATATTTTTTGTCTCGTTTTGTTGTTGTTGTTTTTTTTTTTTGTTTGTTTTGTTTTGTTTTTTTGCTAACGAGCAAAAATTAAATTGCCATCATATAAACATGCATTTTAGTCAGAGGTGAAAGTGGGCCAGAACGGTCAGGAACGCAGTTCTGGTATAAAATTCCGGGCCGGAACGCTATTCTGGTACGCGGTGCTTTGATTCCGAAAATATGACGGCAACTGTCAAAACGCTATGTAAAAAAAAAAAAAAAAAAAATGCTAAGCTCCCACACATGCATTTCATCTCCAAAAAGAAAACAATCTAGCAAAACACCTGGAGTCATTTATCCGTTCAATTGGCTGACATACTGACATGTGATCAGCAGAGATAGTTAGCTCTGATTGGTTCAAATGTGCGTGTTTTCTGGAACAGCAAAAAAAAAAAAAAAATTGTTGAATTGATGCGACAAAAAAAGGGCAATGCAACAGAAAATGGATCAAATCTTTAAGAGCAGGTAAAGAGTTGAGGAGGCTTATTTATCATATTTAATTTTATTTGCTCTGATGGGGAGGTTCAGAGCATCTTAGCTGTCCATGTGCACTTTGGACTTATATTTGTTCATTTACGTTAGGCTACTGAATCATTTCCTTATGATGTAAAAAAGTCAATGTTTGCGCAATCTTCAAAATACATTCCATTTCACTCTGCATAAATCATTTGTACTTATTTTTCTGAATGTATGTTACTTATATCTATATTATTTAAAAAAGTGAATGTTTGCATTAACTTCAATTTCAATATACATCCTATGTTCTTAAGTAGTTAAAACTGAGATTTGGCATTTAGTATGTGAGGAAATGAGGGAAAACAAAATTAGGAGATGGAGGTTGGGGTTATTACTGTTTTTGTTAACTTTTATTTTGCAAATCATTGAAAAAATACAGTTTGAATGAAAATCAGTTTTTGTATGTGTTATAGAAATATGTGTATCAAAACAGTTTCTTTGCATTTCAGTAGTTTTAGGAGGTTCGACCCCCCACCCCAGCCCCACCCCCAAAAAATGAAAATAAATAAATTAACAAAAATTTCTGACTCAGTGGTGACCTTCACGTCGGGGAGTTCCGGCAAGAAATTCTAGCCACTTTCACCCCTGATTTTAGTGCATAATATTTATGTGCTTACTTCCTACTGATCTGAAAATATTTTATATAAAAGTGCTGTGAACAATCTTTACTGTTTGTAAAGTGAGGCAGGGCACACTGTCGATTGCTACAGCTCTCTTAGCAGCTAGGTTTACTACATGAGCAAGACATCCTATTTGTGGTCCGAATCCATCTGTGTCAAGTACTGAATTAACAATATTTGCAACATTATCTATAGTCACTGGTATGGATTGATTTGGCCTTCTTAACTTCCATTCAGTCATGACAGTTTAGAATTCATCGATGTAGTATATGGACTACGTGGCCCATAATCACTCTGGGCTCACGTAGCCAATGGCATGGGACGTAGCACATCTAGTTTGCCATTTCATGATATCTAGTGTGTGGGCGCATTAAAAAAGTTAGCAAGCGCCGCTGAAGTCACGTCTGCTCATTACTACACAACACCAGCATATGACAATCGACTTTCATAAACAGGACGAGTTTGAAGCACAGTGCTCTTAATTTCATTCAGCTGTTCGTTGTCAAAGCGAGGTTGTTCGTAGCAGCCAAGTCGGTAACAATGTTTTGGCGGACTTCGTTGATTTCGTTGTGCCGAAAAATAGCCGCCCCGCGTGAAATGTCACTCCTGACGGGAGCGCCCACACGTCAACAACACCGGCGCGCCATAGATGGTCCACAGTCACTCCGGAGCACTGACGCAGCCGGTATACGTTGAACAATAAGATATAATGGGAACGACTGGCTCCGGCGCTAGTTTTTGCCGGACCTGGAACGAAGATGCATTTTGCGGAGTTGGTAACGAGGAATCCTAACTTTTAATAGCACGTCTGCCGCACACGCACGTGCACGCGAGGCGATAAATCGCAGCGGAAAAATTACCGCCTTCATTTTTATTTATCGCGCGATAAATGGAATTATTGCATATTGCGACAGGCTTATCGGTTGGCTCATGTCGGTTTTGAAAACTTGACGTTTTCCTACCGCGGTATACCTTGAAACCGGTAATCGGCACATGTCTATGTGTGTCATTTTCGTATTATACATGGGAGTACGTCAGTTTGCATCGTAGCAGTGTTTGGATTGTGCCACTCATGTGTGCTGAGCCTCTCCCTCACTGTCTTTGATGGAGTTTAGGATGTGTTTCAAGCTTGGCTGCACTCCATTCTGCTTGTTTGGAAACACATGGTAAAGTTTTTTTTGTTTGTTTTTTTTATCTTGGCAAGGGAGAATATGCAGTGTTGCTTTAGCCTTTAAAGGTGTATGCTGAGTGATCATCACACACTAATGTAACTTGTGTTACCATAGCATTCGCGTTAACATTAGCATTAACTTTAGCGTGACGGGCATCTTCTCAAACACTCGTGGCTTCTAGGCGGGTTTAATGGAAAATAACGTACTGCTTTTCCTGCTGAGTGCTATTATCATCATACAGTTAGCGTTGTCCTTTTACACGCTACAATGTGTGCTTTTCTATGTTCATTTGAAGTTGTTGGAAACCTTTATTTTGGACTAAAACTTTGGAATTTTACAGACAAAATCATTTTAAGTTACTGTCGACTATAACTCTAGAAATTTTATATGAGATTTCGTCGACTAAAACTAGACAAAGACGAACACATTTTGAAATTACTAAAATATGACTAATAAGCATTTTCTTCCAAAAGACTAAGACAAAAATTAAAAGGGTTTTCTATTCTACAGTGCAGGCCAAAAGTTTGGATACACCCCTGAAAAGGCATACCAGGGAAGTCAAAAACCATTTTTGGTGACTCCCTCTTGAAGCTAATCAAGAGAATGGCAAGACTGTGCATGAGAATGGCAAAACTGTACAAAAAAGTAATCAGAGCAAAGGGTGGCTACTATAAAGATACTAGAATATTGTTCGTTTTTAGTTCACCTTTTTTTTTTTTTTGCAAAGTACATAATTCCACACGTGTTCATTCATAGTTTTATTACCTTCAGTGAGAATTTACAATGTAAATAATCATGAAAAAAAAAGAAAACCCTCAAATGAGAAGTTGAGAACGCGTGTCCACACTTGTGGCCTGTACTGTAAATGTGCTATATTATTAGAGTTGCTGGAGTAATTGAAATCAAGGGGGTACAAGTCAACCCAGCCAAACACGCTTGTAAAGTTATTTACGTGAAGTGCAGTTTGATACCTACTAAATTGTAGTTTAGCACTCAGACTAATATGTCCGATTAGTCACAAATTTAATAATTACAGAATATTGAGGAAAATATTTTTTAAAGCGAAATTCTGCTGAAAGCTGGGAAATATTTTAAGGGGGACATTAAAAATAAATGTTATCATTTATCCGAGTCACTTCTTGAGTGAGCATGATGTTTCGGAGACACTTAACTGATTTTAGCAGCTCTGTGTCTCGTCCATAGTTAAAGTAGATAAACATGGAGGCGCTTCATATAGCAGGCTACGCGCGTTTCTCACCCTAACACAAACCAGATCTGCTTTGATTTATCTTGAGCAGTGTTACGAGTCTTTCCTGGAGGAGAGGTCAGCGGGGTTCACAGCAGACAGCTTCCCTATCAGCCTCAGCCCCAGTCAAGCGCATTTATGAAATTTTAAAAAGTGATACGATGCTTAGAGCCCTCGCACACACAAAGGGTTTTGGACCAATTATTTTCCATGTTGGTTTGTGGTCTTTATTTACAATGGACAGCAATTTTGTAGATCAATTTCCCACCATATATCACTTTTTTGAATCTTCACACAGAAAGTGAAGTTTCCAGTTGAAAAAAGAAATATTGCCAAGTACAACGTGAAAGTTTAGCATGCCAATAGTGAACTCTTATCTGGATTTACAGGGAAACGAGAGAATAACAGAAACAAAAATGGAGGACGTCCAGCATTTCATGGTTTTTCATTTGGCTTGCAATAAGACAAGATCTTTTGAGAAACCGTTTTTTCAAACTCATTATTGTTGTTGCAAAGAATTGATTAGTCTGATTTGGCTTATTAATAAAGTTGGATTCTTAAAGTCTAACATATAATTGAGATTTTTATTACATTCAGTAAGCATATTGTTTGCCCACTAGTGTAGTTGGTTGTACAGGTAGTCCCCAGATTATGACATACCCGACTTACGTGATTTCGACTTTAAGACGCCGGAGTCTCGTCCGCCATTTTGTCTCCAGTCTTTTTTTTTTTTTTTTTTTTAATAATGTTGACTTTTTTTTTGTGATGCATGCTTTCATTTTTGCCCAGGAAGTGTAGAGCAGGTGATACTTCAGCACGCGAGTGAGAGCGCATATACTGGACTGTCTCAGGAAATTAGAATACACAATATTCTAATTTTTTGAGACACACAGGACTGTCTCAGGAAATTAGAATACACAATATTCTAATTTCCTGACTGTCTCAGGAAATTAGAATATTGTGTATTCTGTACTGTCTCAGGAAATTAGAATATTGTGTATTCTAATTTCCTGAGACAGTCCTGTATATATACACAGGACTGTCTCAAAAAATTAGAATATTGTGTATTCTAATTTTCTGAGACAGTCCAGTATACACGAAGAAGAACGTATTTGTGCACACCAAGAAGAGAGAGGGCCAAGATTACAGCTGGAAGCCTGTGTTCACATTTGTTACTTGTGAAGCATCCACAGAGGAAACACCAGCATATAACACCTTTTGTACTGTTAATTGTGCGTTTTCTTGGGAACGCCTTGGGTTTCTGTGGGAGGAGCTGGTGGAAGTGGCTGGGAAAAGGAAAGTCTGGGCATTCTTGCTAGAGCTGCTGCCCCCGCGACCCGACCCCGGATTAAGCGGTAGATAATGGATGGACTTGGGGCGAGTTTATGCGATTGTTTCTGATGATGTGCGGACACTAAATGATAGATGCTAATCGTTTGTGTGGATTGTTATTGCTGTATCAGCAGTTAGTTATAAAAGCAAATTTTAATTGCTGTTGTTAAAGATGAAACTGCCTTAATTTCATGTTTATTTTAGTTTCATTCTGCAAGTGTTGATGTCATGAGCAGCTGAATAAAGTCAGCAGACCACACGGACGTCTGACATCGTTATTTCTGAGCTTAGCTCGCTGTCTAGCTAGGACTTAGGAATCCAATGTCGTGGCGAGGACTGTACAATGACGTATAATGCATGTTTTTGGATAGTTATTTTGAGATTTTGGGGGTATGTAGGGGTACTGAAAGGGTTAAGTCTGACTTAAGCGGAAATGTGGGTTTCGTAACCAGCTAAGAAACGGAACGCGTTCGTAACCCGGGCACTACCTGTATTGGTAATGCTGGATACATAGGTTACTTGATAATAGGGCTGCAGCCGTATCGATTATTTTAGTAGTCGATTAATTGATGAACTAGTTAGTTCGAATAATCGAGTAATTGGACAAGGAACATGAACAATTAAAATGCCTAAGATGAGCCTGACACGGTATAAAAAAATAATAATAAATGAGGATCTATGCATAACAAAAGAACAACTGGCTAACTTACATAGCAAAATTCCGCTAGCTTAAATGCTATAATATCCTAACTTTTTTTTTTTTTTTACAACGTTCTTAACAAATGGTTCAGCCACATATTCCCACAAAAAACGGCTGAATATACTTATAAACTAAATTACGAATGCATTAAAAAAAGATAAGCTCAAACAAAAACTTAGCTTATGCTGGTCTTAACAGGGAGCAGCAGGATTCAACCATGTGAAATGTGGCAGTTTAGAGGGCAGTGTATCCACCCAAATCAATAAAACTAAATGCAAACACTTTCAAAATAATCCATTACAACACCACTTTAATTAAACGAATAGCCTTAGTGGTTCTGCTGTATCTCCGTGTGTCTAGATCCACCCTTTAGCTACAGATAAATTATTTTAGTAGCTTCCACATGTGGGGAAAAAAATCTAAAACTAAACCAAACTATACTACATGGTGGAAACAGAGCTTTAATGACTCACCTTAGTGTCGCCCATGCTCTCCGACTCAGACACCTGGTAGGTGAGGTCCGTCTCCTCGAAGCCTGTTGCACTCATGCGCTGGTCTGTGGATGGGTCCGAACGTGGCGGTGAGTCCGGTGAGTTGAGGCATGTTTGGATCAGCGCTTTGCCCGTTTCACTTGTGATCATAGGCTGGAGTTTACGGGTAGCAAACGTGTAGACGTGACCCGTTTCACTGGCCACGAGCAGCAGAACTTGGGTTCCTGTCAGGGTGGACAGCTCGTAGGCCTGTGGAGGATAGACCGGTTCAAGTAAACGTTTCATTCACATATCGACTGGATGAGCGCTGCAAGACCTCAGTCTAACTTTAGTTCTTTTTGTTTGGTTACAAAAAAGGAAATCATTGATAAATAGATTGCTGCCGAGACACCATTTTAGAAAGAATGGATCAACAAAGCAATGGAAATGATTAAGTTCGAGAAGGCCGCCTTTGGCCTGGAAAATCACCCATGCGGAAACATGAGCACGACTGGATAAGTACTGTTGTTATCCCGATCACATATTTTTCACAAGAGTTCGATTCATGGTTACTTGATTTTGAGAATCAGCATATGCAGAGTACCTAATACTTTGGCAATTACCGTAATTGTTGCACTATAAGGCACACCTGACTATAAGCCGCCACCCACCAAATTTGACACGAAAACGGAATTTGTTCATAGATAAGCCGCACTGGCCTATAAGCCGCAGCTGTCCTCACTGAATTATGGGATATTTACGCCAAAAGATATCGAAAATGTTAAAATAAATGTAACATCTATTGCTATCAATGGCAGTGAATAAGTTACAAGCGACAAAATAATCCATTGGTATAACGATCAAAAGAAACAAAGTTTCATAATAAATTCAATAAATTACTGTAATTTTCGGACTATAAATCGCTACTTTTATCCCTCATTTTGAATCCTACGTATTATAGTCCAGTGCGGCTTATATGTTGATTTATTTGGGTTAATACTGTAGGTAACAAGGTTCCTAGGGCCTTTGGAAGTGAAACAGTCCCACAGCATCACTGACCAACCCCCATACTTCACAGTGGGTATGAGGTGCTTTTCAGCATGCGCATCTTTCGTGGCAGGCCAGACCCACTTAGAGTGTTTGGTTCCAAAAAGCGGTCCCAGGCTTCAACTGGGACCGTGTGCTTTGGTCATATGAGACCAAGATTGAGGTTTTTGGAACCAAACACTCTAAGTCGGTCTGGCGTGCCACGAAAGATGCGGTCCCACGGTCCCAAGCTTCAACTGGGACCGTGTGCTTTGGTCAGATGAGACCAAGATTGTGCTTTTTGGAACCAAACACTCTAAGTGGGTCTGGCGTGCCACGAAAGATGTGCATGCTGAAAAGCACCTCATACCCACTGTGAAGTATGGGGGTGGGTCAGTGATGCTATGGGGGTGTTTCGCTTCCAAAGGCCCTGGGAACCTTGTTAGGGTGCATGGCATAATGAATGCTTTGAAATACCAGGACATTTTAAATCAAAATCTGTTGCCCTCTGCCCGAAAGCTGAAGATGGGTTGTCAGTGGGTCTTTCAGCAAGACAATGACCCTAAACATATGGCCAAATCTACACAGAAATGGTTCACCAGACACAAAATCTAGCTCCCCCATGGCCATCTCAGTCCCCAGACCTTGTTTTGTTGGCAAAAGGGGGTTGTACAAAGTATTAACACCAGGGGTGCTAATAATTGTGACACACATTATTTGATGTCAAATAATTATTTCTTTATGTGGGATTTTTCCCCACTGAATAAATGCACTGGTATTGAAGGTTGGATTTTTCTCTTTTTTTCCCATTAAGGTCCCATATTATTTGAAAAAATATATATATTAGAAGCTAAAAAAACACATCTTAACCAAGGGTGCCAATAATCATGGAGGGCACTGTGTATATATGTATATATATATTAATATATCTATATACACACACTCACCGGCCACTTTACTGGGTACATCATGCTAGTAACGGGTTGGACCCCCTTTTGCCTTCAGAAATGCCTCAATTCTTCGTGCCATAGATTCAACAAGGTGCTGGAAGCATTCCTCAGAGAGTTTGGTCCATACTGACATGATGGCATCACACAGTTGGTGATTTGAGTGACTTTGAATGTGGCATGGTTGTTGGTGCCAGAAGGGCTTGGTCTGAGTATTTCAGAAACTGATCTACTGGGATTTTCATGCACAACCATCTCTAGGGTTTACAGAGAATGGTCCGAAAAAGAAAAAATATCCAGTGAGCGGCAATTCTGTGGGCGGAAATGCCTTGTTGATGCCAGAGGTCAGAGGAGAATGGCCAGACTAGTTCGAGCTGATAGAAAGGCAACAGTGACTCAAATAACCACCCGTTACAACCAAGGAGGCAGAAGAGCATCTCTGAACACACAGTACGTCGAACTTTGATGCAGATGGGCTACAGCAGCAGAAGACCACGCCGGGTGCCACTTCTTTCAGCTAAGAACAAGAAACTGAGGCTACAATTTGCACAAGTATGGAGGTAGATTAGTGTCTTTATTATATAATCAAAAAAAAAAAGTTGCTTCAATCAAATAAAAAGTTGCTTCAATCAAAATATATATTTTCAATCGAAGAAAAAGTCACTTCAATAAAAAATGTGTTTATAAATTTGAAACTCAAAAAAATATATTTGAAAAGTATTTTTCTTAGATTTTTTTTTTTATTAATTTCAGTCAAGTTTTTTTTTTTTTTTTTAATTGAAACAACATTTTTGATTGAAGTCATGTAATTTTGCGTTTGAACCACATTTTGGCTAGGACATTTGTGTCTTTATTATTCAATCAAAAAATAAGTTGCTTCAAACAAAAAAAATATTTTCGAAAGAAAAATCACTTCAATCAAAATTTTTTAAAAAATTCAATCGTAGAAAAAAAGGTTTGAATGTGAAAAAAATATTTGAGACTTAAATTCGCATTTGAACACTTTATTTTTCATTCAAACTTTACTTTGATTGAAGCAATCCTTTTTGTGTTTGAGCCATATTAGGGGTAGGACATATGTGTCTAAATCATTCAATCGCAATAAAAGTTGCTTTAATAAAAAAATAAATAAATAAATAAAAAAACTTTTTAATCAAAGGAAAAAAATCATTTTCAAAAATATATTTTTATTGAAAATATATTTATTTAAAATATATATTTTTTTATTGAAGTGTCACCTTTTTTGAAAAGCAAAAATTTTTTAACTTTTTTTTTTTTAAAGTGGAAAAAGTTTTGAACGCACTTTTTTTTTTTAAGTGGGAAAAAGTTCTGAAGGCACTGTTTTTCCGATTGAATCATTTTGACACAAAGATTCAACTTCAACGCTAGTTCCGGTGTGTTTGAGTGGCAGGTGGCTACGCCAATGGCATAAAAGTATTAAGCAAGCATAATGGCCACCAGGGCTCCATCAAGCCATCGGAGTCTGCTGGAGTCCAAGCCGAATATAGGGCACCGGTACATTTTTGAAAACACAGAGGGATAATTGAATAAAAGAAGAAAAATCACCATTATTGAATTAGTCAGAAACCTCATACATATGTCAAGAAAATATACATGCATGATGCAGAGAAATGAAGTACTTATTAGGGATGTCCCCAATCCGATCAGTGATCGGAAATCAGGCCCAATCATGTCATTTTTATAAGATCGGTATCTGGTGAAAAAGATTGGGTCCCTCTGTGTTTTTAAAAATGTGGCCTGTCTGTACTGTAAAATCAACATGACTGCAAAAAGGCGACAAATAATGAAATACAGAAATTTTTGAAGATTTTGTTTTCAAATTGTGAAGTGCTTCAAGTAAGGGGATTGAAAACTTTGGTAACACTTTATAATAACTATCCGTTTTACTAGTTAATAAATCATTAGTAAACCGCTGATAAATGATTTATTGTTGATTTGTGAAGTATTTGTTAAGAGTTTGTTAAGCATTTACAGGGTGTTCCAATATGGTTGACCCCATTCTAAATGCCCATGCTAGTTGATGGATCTTCATAAAACTATATACACTTTATGTTGAAGGTCATAGGTTTTATTGGTTAAATATACAAAGAAAAGTACAAATATTTGTTGGTTCTGTGGCAGATTTTCATAAATGTGCAACATGAGCACTGCCTGCAAAATGCCTTATCAAAATGCCTTTTCTTTTGAAGTGAACGGCATTTCTTAACCTGAAAAGATAGAAATGCCAAACGTTACACACAAAAACTTGAAACATTTCTACACAAACTGTGTTTCAGGTTAAGAACACCCTGCAAATGCTTAACAAACTGTTAACAAATACTTCACAAATCAACAATAAACTATTTATCAACAGTTTACTAATGATCTATTAACTAGTAAAACGGATAGTTACTATAAAGTGTTACCCAGGAAGATCAACAATAAATAATTCATCAACAGTTTACTAATGATCTATTAACTAGTAAAACGGATAGTTAATATAAAGTTTTACCAAAACTTTTTTTGGAATTTTGTCATGTATGTTTTTTTCTCTTCCTGTAGCTGCTAAAAAACATAACATTGCGACTTCCTACTTTGAAATTGAGGAGAGGATGTCGAAGACCCCAAAGGTGAACATCTGGATCAAACGACCTGGTTAAGAAAACATTGCCAAACTAAAAATAGCCTGCCAGTCAAGTGTGACGTGTCGCGCAAATGAAGCCAAAATAACATAAGATAAGACATCCAGAATAGAGCGTGTGATACCGTTGAGAGACTGATTGCAGCAGGGCAGCGGGTTGCACAGGATGGGGGAGTGACAGTGGGCTAGCCTGAGGGCAGAAAATGATTGGCTGAAAACCACGCGGCCACCAGCACTCTGCATTACTGTAATATATAATGCAGCATTCAGACACTCGGTCCTGCCAGCCCGCAACACAACACACAAACGAGATAAAAAACGGTGAAGCTGCACTCAGAATGAACTTCTGAAGAAACCTTTATGTCTAAATGAGTCATCACTTATATGAAGGATATGTGCGATGCTGCCAAGGCACCGAGCTGTCGCCATCACCTTGGTCCACTCAGCGTGAACCAGAGCGGCAGTTAGCTGATTGAAACCAAATTGTTTTATTACGCTGTAATGGACGCATACGATCGCGCATGGTACTTTTACCATTGCAATGATGTAATGACCCCAGAGCTGTTGGCTCAATGATCACATCACGTGGGCACATTACCAAATCCATTTAGAGTGAAGGAATACTGTATAAAAGAAGCTCAAAAGATGCAGACGATGGCGCAAGAAGATCGAATTAGCTCTGCAATGGTGAAGGAGCAGTGTCAAGGTGGCCAACAGCCGGGGCAAAAAAATGAATCATTTGTCAATTTGGGGATAGTCTGGTCACAGTATGAGCTTGAAAATTTCTTTGATATGGAAGATTCTCTGCATAAATATTCAAAACTGTACCAGCTTGAGGAAAGTTAAATTACCGGCTCGCTGCCACACAATTAACTTGTCATTTGGCTCATTTATCAACATTTACAAATAACAAAATTGAAGCAAAATTTGCTTTATCTAATTATAAATGCGGTTGTTTTTAGGATTCTCTCGCTAATGAAAAGATTGAAACAAATCCACAACATCTCATTATATTCAGACAAGATATTTTATATACGTAAGCGCAAAGCAATATGAATTACAGTTTACATACAGAAAATGTGTTAATTGTTATTATTTTACCGTATTGGCCCAAATATTAGACGGCCCTGATTATAAGACGACCCCCTCTTTTTCAAGACTCAAGTTTGAAAAAAGAATTTTTGAACACCAAATTTATCTTTATACAGAAAATAATTACAGTACATCTGAAACAAATAATTATAACAATATATTTGAGAGAAAAAACATGTTATTTTGCCTCATTCAAATCTTAATATCTGAACATTTAAATATGAAACTAAAGTGCAATCACATTCTTAAATGAATGGCTTCTGGTTTTTGAAATAAATAAACCAATCTATTGTGATAAAACAACAAAATTGCAATAACTGCATTAACCATCAAAGTGATGTCTAACTGTAACTGCAGTCTTGAAACCAATCTGAATAAGGAAAAACATTGCAAAAAAAATAATGCAAACTGGTTAAACTTGAGAGTAGCTGAGAGCTATCATGACAGAACATCGCTTCAATGATATCTGGCGCCATCTAGCGTCGTGAATGGGTATAAGGTCAGACCGCGAATATAAGACGATCCCCACTTTTTCAGTCTTATTTCAATGCAAAAAAACACCGTCTTGTATTCGAGCCAATATGGTATATTCATTTATCATTAACTGTAAAAGCATACCTCACTGAATTTCATTTATTCAGAATTTGAATCATTGGACATCGAGATCATTCAAAAAAAGGTTGTTTCTGAGAAAAAAAAAATGTTCCAAATGCCAAAATATCTTTACTGCTTTCTACACAAAGTTTCATGATTTAAAAAAACCTTTTTGGATCTACACCCGGTCAATTTTTTTTTTTGTTTTTTTTTTGACAATTAACCATTCAATAGGATGAGAAAATGTCTCAAAACTTTCGACTGCAGATTTGGTGTACACATTATTATTATTTTAATCGAATTCATCACAAGCACTGAACTGAAACAGTTATACTTTTCAACGTAATGCAAAAAGCCCATTCTTTCCAGTCTCCTTTGCTAAAATAATCCATCTATCTACATATGTCATTTAAGACACTAATATCTAATATTATTATTAGGAATGTCCCAATCTGCTCACGTGATTGTTAATCGGGCCTTTTTTTTTTTTTTTTAAAGATCAGGTTTTTAAGTAAAAAATATATTTATATTTTTTCTGCTTCATGCTCGTACAGTCTTTCACTCTCCCTCCTGCTGCTTTTCTTGGTCAGCAGTGCACTGGAGTTTGCTACTCAAAGTTAACGATGATTGACAGGTTTGTAGCTTTGATCTTGCCAGAGAAGCTTGATGGCTCTATGATCAAAGGCACAAATGTGTCAATCATCGTTTAGCTTGTTACACATTAGCACTAGTGTGTTGTGGCAACTCATTGTATAGGTGAAAGGCTGTTCTCAGCAGCGTGAGTGGATTTGAGCGGATTCACTCGATGCAAGTCATATAAGTCATATAAATAGATCCAGATCCAGCTTGTTTTGATCCACACACTTTTGTTTTGCTTCATGCTTTTCCTGTCCTGAGCAGTTTGCCTATAGACCCTACTCACCTACGTCACAAAATGACGTGTCGCTGTATCCGGCCGCCATATTGTACCTATTTTTTAGACCTATTCTCATTGTTTTCAATTAGTCGTGCAAGTTATAGAGCAATTCATGGAAGCCCCAGTGTTATCTGACGCTGTAAACTCATTGGATGCGTTGCATAAAAGGCGTTACGTGAAAAAGCTTCAGTTTATCCATTCGCCAGATCCGTATTTGATGCCTAAATCGATGTTTTTCGACCCGCTGTCTTCGCCATCTTTGCCTGACCCTGATATTTACAACTATCTTGTCCACACAAAATCAGCCTATTCTCACGAAAGTTTGAAAAACTTTAAGAGCTTGGAGGCTTATAAATGCTACGTTGCTGGTTGGGTGAAACAGGTCCTCGTACACGAAAATTCGGCAGGAATCTTGTGCTCGGAAGGTGAGTTACGAAATTTTCAATTCTAAATCTTTTGTTCTTGCTAACATCCACTGTCAAGTCTAATGTATTTCATGTCATTTGTCAATGGAGCTAGGGCTTTTAATGTTTATATGGTTTAGCGATAGCACTCTCACTACATACATATATAATATGTAATAAATATGAAGTGCGATAGCACTACTCCAGATTGTCCCTAGTTGAATTTATTTTTTGGCTTTTGACCTCAATAGTGAAATTGTAAATTAATTGTATGACAACTGTCTGATTATCCCCTTATAATTATATATTTTCAGGTAGTTCATTCACGTCTGAGTGTATGTTGTCGGCGATTAGCCTAGCAATGATCTTAATTGTGGTTGTCAGCCCAAAACCCTCTAAATATATATTAAATGCATCTTACCAGATATAAAATGACTACTACATAATCTGTGGTAGTCGTTTGGAGCCCAGTTTTCTCGTCGAATTGCAGCAGTCAATCTCTGTCTCCTCTCCGGGTCTCTCGGAATACGGTAAAACTTCAAGTCTCTCCGTCTATCTTCTCTGTTTTTGCAACCGACCGCCACACACGACTTCACCATTTTGATTATTAATGTTAACGAGCAAAAAAACACGCCATAATAGGAGGAATTTACGAAGCGCTAATGCATTAACATGACAAGTCTATGGACAACATGGCGCGGGGGCGTGGCTGTGACGTCACGTGAGTAGGGTCTATAGTGTCACTGTCGCTCCCTCCCTCTCCCAGCTCTTTGTTCCTCTGCGGCACTTGCTTATGAAAGTTAACGATGTTGATAGATGGTTGTGTTTGATCTTGCCAGAGAAGCGAACTTCAAACGCGCCGCATGTTTCAATAATCGTTTAACTTGTTAGGCACTTGCTGCATGAAAGAAGCGCGCGCTGGAATGAATGTGTGTGCGTGTAAAGACGTTCGAGGCAGCCGGTGTTCTGACGAGTGGGTATGCTTTGTAAAGCTGAAACGAATACTTGAGCAACTCGAGTAACTTGAGTTTAAAAAGGGGGTTGTACGAGTAATTTTATTCACCTCGAGTAATCGTTTATTTTGACAGCTCTAAGCATCACGTTTTGCTCGGACTACTTTTAATTTTTAAAGAAAAATAAATAAATAAAATTTTAAACAGCAAAACCCTAACTGGAGGTGAGAGCATGAAAGAGCACAATTAAAGACGCCATGACTTCAATGAGATATTATCGCGTACTTCCCTTGTTTCGATCCAAAAACTCCATGTAGCATGTATCACCGAGTGTCAAGACACAGCTGTGAACGGCCACAGCTGGATTTTTGGGGTGATTTAATGGGTGAAACATGGTAATATAACAAGGGACCCGATGCAGAAATAGCAGACATCAAGGAGTTGTCGAGATTTTCTTATTTAACCTTTTAAACATTTTTTTTCTGTTTTTCTTTGTTTGGGTCGATTATTTATCATCTAACATATTGGAGAAAATGCGACAGTAACAAAAAAAAAAAATACAATTAAGTAGGGCTGCAGCTATCGAATATTTTAGTAATCGAGTAATCGACTGAGCCAAATTTTAACACTCAAAGAGCCATTTCGACCCGCTTTCCACAGAAGAGAAACAACCACTAGAAGTGTGCAAAATTTCCGATTCTTAGATTATTCGCGACTCGGCTGTGGAAGATTTGAGAACGATTCACAAACATCCAAATTCCGATTATTGAAATATGCCAAGTAAAGCGGAAGTACAACACACTCAGCGCTCCGCGCGGTCTTCGGGACGCAATGAAGAACGAAGCGAGAGTAGCTAAACATCAAGCTTCTCATTACCCGGCCCCTCAGGTAATGCCAATGCTCAACTCACGGCTCTAGCTCAACTCATGCAACGATATAAAAAAAAAACACAACAACATACCTGGCTGCTGCCGAAAAGCTGCTACAAAGTACATCCACATAATGTTATGGTAGATATCATTTATATAGATCTAGATGCAATATAGATTCGGTAGCGTTAGCAGCACATCTACAAATAGCTAGATGCGGGCGTTAGTAAACGGCCGCCATCTTAAAGCAGTACACTTCCCTGCAAGGCTGTTGTAGCGAACCTTCCAAGCAAACCTAATTAACTTTTTATCTAAAATACTCCTAAATCGGTAAAATATTGACTTGAATCTATCTTTACAATAGTTTTAAAACTTTCACATGTCTAAAGTAGAGAAAAGGGAAATTATGGAATAACGGGAGCAATTTTAACAACTTAAACGGTTGATTCACAACATTAAATTAATTGAATGTAGTTTAAAGCTGCTGATACAGAATGGGGACTGGAGTTTTTCATTTACTGTTATTTTTGTATATTTGTTTACTGCTATATGTTAACTTGATACTAAAATAGTAGTTTGGTTTAGCCTGAGAGTATTTTTGAACAATTATGGAACTAATGTACAAAACATTAAAAAAAATAAATAAATAAAAAATAAAAAAAGGAGGGGGGTGCATCAATAATCGTTTTATAATCGAATCGGAGCCTCTGAATCATAATCGAATCGTTAGGTGCCCAAAGATTCCCAGCTCTAACAACCATGCACACCTTTTGCCATCTGAAATGAAGACGTTAGGCCAAGGGTCAGGAAGCTTTTTGACCGAGTGCCAAAACCAACATTATACAGTATATTGTGGTGCTTACGAGATTTAACAAATGGATTTAACTTCCTTTTAGTAAGCAGAAAACACCAGGCTCACCAACTATGTAAAGTCATGGTTTCGCATGGAAGGGGGCACCGTGACTTTACACAGTTGGTGATACAAAGAAAGTGAGCCTGACTTGTAATTAGAGGTGTGCGAAATTTCCGATTCTTAGAATATTCGCGATTCGGTCGTAGAAGTTTTGAAAACGATTCACAAACATCCAAATTCCGATTATTGAAATATGTCAAGTAAAGTGGGACTAAAACACCGTCAGCGCTATCTTCGGGACGCAATTAGGAACGGACCGAGAGTAAACATCATGCTTGTCATTACCCGGGTAATGACAATGCTCAACTCACGGCTCTGGCTCAACTCATGCCACTAGATAAAAAAGACAATAATACCTGACTGCTGCTGACAGCCGCTACAAACTAGGTCCACATAATGCTACGGTAGATAATAGATATCATATGTATATAGAAAACTAGATGCGAAATGACAGACTTGCCGGCGTTAGTAAACAGCCGCCACCTTAAAGCAGTAGACTTCCTTAGAAGGTTGTTATAGCAAACCTAATTAACTTTTTATTAGGGCTGTCAAAATTATCGCGTTAACGCGTGGTAATTAATTTTTTAAATTAATCACGTTAAAATATTTGACACAATTAACGCACATGTCCCGCTCAGGCAGTATTCTGCCTTTTGGTAAGTTTTACAGCAAGGCTTTTTGTGCTGTCTAACAGCGAACTCTTGTGGTCGCTTTGCGACATGGTTTATTGTTGTCTTGCCAGTTCAATATGGCTGCAGGACGTCTCGGGCTGACACCTACGTTGTAATGTTGTGCTTATATAAGCCTTGGACAAGATTTGTCCGTAAGTATGGTTGTTGTAAATAATGCACATATTATGTTAGTAAGCGAAATGTTATATTTTTTGTATGAGACGCTTTTTGTTTATGTTTAGTGAACCTGTATAGCGTGCTAAGCTAACGTTGTTGCTAATGCAATGCTTGTGTACTTTTTTTTTGTAGTTTTACGACGGTCTAAAGTGGACAATGGTTTGAGGCTATTTTATTAATAAATCAGATGAAAAAGGAAGAAGTCTGATTATTAAGGCGTCGTCCACTAGCTGTCTAGTTTTGGAAAAAGTACACGCTTCGGAGTGAGGACAGCATAGACAGATTTAAATGACAGTAGAGTGAAATGCCCACTACAGTCCTTATGTACCGTATGTTGAATGTACTGTATATATCCATCTTGTGTCTTATCTTTCCATTCCAAAAATTTATGTTACAGAATATATATATAATTTACAGAAAAATATGGCATAGTGTATAGATGGTTTGAATTGCGATTAATTGCGATTAATTACGATTAATTAATTTTTAAGCTGTAATTAACTCGATTAAAAATTTTAATCGTTTGACAGCCCTACTTTTTATCTAAAATACTCCTAAATCGGCAAAATCTTGACTTGAATCTATCTCTAAAACAGTTTTAAAACTTCCACATGTCGAAAGTAGAAAGAAGGGGAATTATGGAATAACGGGTGCAATTTTAACAACTTTAAAGGTTGATTTACAACATTAACTTACTTGAATGTAGTTTAAAGCTGCTAAAACAGAATGGGGACTTGAGTATTTTATTTACCATTTTGAACTGTTAACTTGAAACTGAAATAGTTGTTCATTTAAACCTGAGAGGCTTTTTGTATAAATTTTTGCAGCTAATCTATGAAAGATTTAAAAGCAGCTAGTAGCTTGTGGGGTGGGGGGTGTCATCAATAATTGATTTATAATCGAATCGTAGCCTCTGAATTGTAATCGAATCGTTAGGTGCCCAAAGATTCCCACCTCTGGTTGTAATGCTCTCGTTTTTTATATTCATATTGTACTTTATATTAGCTATTATGTAAAGTCATGGTGTCACACGGAAGGTGGCCTCGTGACTTTACACAGTTGGTGATGATACAAAGAAAGTGAGCCTGACCTATTCTGCTTACTAAAGCAACACAAATTTTTTTGTTAATTCTCATCAGCGCCACAATATCTTTTAATCTAATACTCGTCTTTTGTTTTTAAAACTGTGCCACATTAGAGTGATCAAAGTGCCACATGTAGCTCCGGAGTACGGGTTGCTTACCCTTGTGTTAGACGCCATCAAATATCAGCGTTTGCCCACTAAATCGTGGATGACAAACTGCAGTCCTGATGAGACCAAAGCGGGGACAGTTAAGAATCCTGGTTTTGGACAGTTTGCGCAGAAATTCTTTGGTTATGCATATTTAAATTTGTAGTAGCAGTGCAGGTGACTGGTCTTTGATGATCTTGACATTTTGCCGGGTGATTTCGGGTGACACTGCACATTGTAAAATGGCTTTTTAATGAGGGCAGCCAAAGGCACACAGGTAGAACCATCAATTTATCTAAACAGCATCTTCATATGAGACACCTATGAGTTAGATAGATGGATTATCTCAGCAGAGCAAAAGTAGTCGCGTAGACATTTGTAAACAATATTTGAGATAGAAAAAAAAAGGCATTTCATGTGAGTAGAACACGTTTTGATCTTTTAGTTTTGCGCATGAAAATTGGGAACAAAAACAAAAGTGGTGCATTCATATCTCTGTTCAGCATTGGCATGATGCCTCTTGTTGGTCTGTTTTATTGCAAATTTGCAGTAAACAAAGGCTACGAAAAGTGAAAAATTTTATGAGACATGATGAATCATGACCGGACCTCACCCAATCTGGCGGTTTACACTGAACTTTTGCAACTATGTGGACATAGCACCAGCTATTGCACAGCGGTTTGGGCCTTGTAGTATCGACAATGTGTCCAAAACAGCCCCACAACAGCCGTTCAAAAAAATACAGTGCCCTCCATAATTATTGGCACCCCTGGTTAAGATGTGTTTTTTAGCTTCTAATAATTTTTTTAAAAATTCAAATAATATGGGACCTTAATGGAAAAAAAGAGAAAAGTCCAACCTTCAATACAAGTGCATTTATTCAATGGGGAAAAAATCCCACATAAAGAAATAATTTTTTGACATCAAATAATGTGTGTCACAATTATTAGCACCCCTGGTGTTAATACTTTGTACAACCCCCTTTTGCCAACAAAACGAGGTCTGGGGACTGAGATGGCCATGGGAGGAGCTTGAATTTGTGTCCGGTGAACCATTTCTGTGTAGATTTGGCCATATGTTTAGGGTCATTGTCTTGCTGAAAGACCCAGTGACGACCCATCTTACGCTTTCGGGCAGAGGGTAACACATTTTGATTTAAAATGTCCTGGTATTTCAAAGCATTCATGATGCCATGCACCCTAACAAGGTTCCCAGGGCCTTTGGAAGGGAAACAGCCCCACAGCATCACTGACCCACCCCCATACTTCACAGTGGGTATGAGGTGCTTTTCAGCATTTGCATCTTTCGTGGCACGCCAGACCCACTTAAAGTGTTTGTTGCCAAACAGCTCAATCTTGGTCTCATCTGACCAAAGCACACGGTCCCAGCTGAAGTCCCAATACCGCTTGGCGAACTCCAGACGTTTGCGTTTATGATGAGTGAGGAAAGGTTTTCTCCGTGCATGCCTCCCAAACAGCTTGTTGGCGTGTAGACAGCACCTCATACCCACTGTGAAGTATGGGGGTGGGTCAGTGATGCTGTGGGGCAGTTTCGCTTCCAAAGGCCCTGAGAACCTTGTTAGGGTGCATGGCATCATGAATGCTTTGAAATACCAAGACATTTTAAATCAAAATCTGTTGCCCTCTGTCCGAAAGCTGAAGATGGGTCATCACTGGGTCTTTCAGCAAGACAATGACCCTAAACATATGGCCAAATCTACACAGAAATGGTTCACCAGACACAAAATCAAGCTCCTCCCATGGCTATCACAGTCCCCAGACCTTGTTTTGTTGGCAAAGGGTGGTTGTACAAAGTATTAACACCAGGGGTGCTAATAATTGTGACACACATTATTTGATGTCAAATAATTATTTCTTTATGTGGGATTTTTTCCTCACTGAATAAATGAACTTGTATTGAAGGTTGGATTTTTCTCTTTTTTCCCATTAAGGTCCCATATTATTTGAATTTAAAAAAAAATAAAAATATTAGAAGCTAAAAAACACACCTTAACCAGGGGTGCCAATATTTATGGAGGGCACTGTAATTATGTATACAAGTCTGAAAATAAGATGTGTTATCATTGATACCTCAGCCAATTGAAGGATGTGATAGCTGCTGAAATGTCAAATAGTAGCTCAGTGAATGAATAGGCACAATTGCTGTTAAGAAAAGGGGAACTCAGTTGTTAATGATGTAATCTGCCACTTGATACTAAGTAAGAATTCCCGTGAACTTAATCCCACTGTAATCTGTCCAGGGGAGATGCCTTAACACATCCTTCAAAACGAGACTAAGCCTCTTGATCCTAAAATAAAAACAGTATGAAACCTCTTAACCATGTATATTTCAATCTAGCTTTATCTTTGTAATCTACACAACACTTTACAACAGTGCATCCTCGCGGCATGTAAAATGATGTTCATGTTTCCAAGAGCCTACATAAAGAAACCTCAGTTTCCACGACAACGATCTGAGATACATAGAAGAAGAGGGGGTGAAAAAAAGTCGAATGCAGCAGGCTACGTTGTGCATAGTCAGGCTGCAATTTAAGATGATCAAAATGATATTTGAGACGGTGTTGATGACCGTTGGAACTTCTAGGGTGTTCAGAGCGTGAACTACACAATGACATACCAACACAGAGAGGGGCATAACAGCGTGCACATTAAGGGTGGGAACCTCTCGGTATATAACGATACGATACGATTTGCGATACAAAACTCATGATAACGGTGATCAAACGATATAGCGATACATCAATTATCGATACATTGGCCAGGAAAACATTCTAGGATACTCTACAAAACAACTAATAAAAAGAAAAACAAGCTTCTGCTGTGAATAGTGTACCGCACGTAACACGTCACCTTTGTCATTAATATTTATGACGTTAGCAACTGTTTCTAGGGGGGTTAAACATTTGTCCCTATTGCTTGATGCATGTAAATAGTGTACGAACGAGATAATTACTGAGCTAAACCTACCAATTCTGTCCAAAAATGATGTCCCTGGTGCCAAATTCACTGGTAAAGATGTGGAAGTACATAAAAATGTAATTGTCGAGGGTTAAAAAAAAAAAGCCGACCTGATCAAGAGTTTCTTTTTTATCAACACCTTTTTCTTGTGTGCATTGCTTAACGCCACTGACAATGACATTCTTCAGTTTCAACAAGCTATCCTTTACCACCACATGCCTTTTCTTTCTAATATATTATATACTCTGGTTGTCTTACGTCTCTGACCGTTCTTGGGGGTAATTTATATTGCTATATTTGTGTAGCGATCGCAAATGCTACTCAGTGACAGCCAACGAACACTTCTAATTTTTTCATTAATAACAAATCTTAATTCTATTAACTTATTTACACTTCCCCCTTACTAAGGTTGTTCCTTTACAACAGAAAAGGTAAAGCTGTTAAATCTAGAGCCTACCTGTCCTGTAGGCATGAACAGGCTTACTACAAAAAGACCAAGGCCAAACATGGCTAATTTATTTAAATATCCGTATTTTAGAAAAATAGGCCTACATGGCTGTTGTGATTTATATTTCTTTTTTCCAGGTCATTCATTGTCAGACAGAAGCTGCATGGCAAAATGCCATGCTAAAAAATGAAATATCTAAATGGCTTACTTCTTCGGGGCAGGATTGTCATCTGTAGGACCATAGACCCCAATGAAATGTTTACTGCATATGAAGGAGAATGGCTTCACTTTGCTGGCGTTAAACTGGTCTTTTGGACGTCCGCACAAGTTGATCAATTGTTAACATTTTTTCCCTTCTTAGTTTTTGGCTTCAGGAAACGTATGTAGAAAACATCATCCATATGTCAACGGTCATAATGTCGTTTCTACAAGTTCCAAACCAGCTGTGTTTAATCGGCGTGTTCTTTTTGAAAGATTACTGGCAGAAAACAAGCAGCATGGGTTATATGCGAGTGCACTTCTATTTTGACCCCCATCCAGTTTACGATGGTGACGTCATGCAGCCTTGCGGTCAAAAAATAGCATTCGTGCGGTACGCTATTGGAATGAGTTTATCACTAGTAGACTTCCAATTCATTTGAACGGGGAGGGTGGCAAAGAACAAACATTCGATCATTCGCTGCCATGATCCCTCCCACTTCAAACCGATTGGACGTCTATGGCGGGCAATAGCAGCTAATGAGTTAAATTTGGGGGCAATTCAGGTCATTTGCTGTTGATTTTCAGTCACTTCTTGTTCATTTTGGGGCATTTATGGGTCCCTTATGGGTTATGGGTTACAGAACAGCAATTGAACCGGGAATCTCCCACATGAATAGACATTGACAATGACTCAAACTCAACAGGAAGTGACCTGTAAATGTTCCAATATAAACAGAACGTGATCTGTAAATGCCCTGAAAATCGGATCGAGTGGCTGTGAATGCTCTGGTTTCGAATAAACAAAAGTTCGTTCCCCACTCCCAGTCTAAATGGATTGGGCATCTAGCGCCGTCAATGGCAGGCAGAGGGTTAACAGAGACACCATTATGGTGGAAGATTTGGTAAAAACTTGTTGGCTCCTTTTCTTTTTCCTCTTAAACATTGACACTTTTTTAAAAAGGATATCTTGATTCTTGACAGGAGCATATCGATAACCTTTTGAGATACGAAGTATCACGATATTTTGTCATTTTGATATTTTGTCACACCCCTAGTGCACATGCAGCACGACTGCTGTCAGGCTGTCCTCTGGTTTGTGCGTGTCTCTTGGTTTGGTCAGCTGTTGACACCTCAAGGCCTGATGCAGCTTGGCCCGCCACATGGCCTCCGCCTGCGAGCAGCGTGCGTCTTCAGTGGCACTAAGAACAGCCTCTGCGCCGAGGGCTGTCCTGGCAACCACTCACCGCATTAAAGGGCTCCGGTGCATTGTGGTTCGAGCACACAAAATCACAGATGCAAGAGTCAGGGTCGATCTCAGTTTCAAAGAATCGTTTGTGAAGAACAGACTGTATGTGAATGTGTGTGATAGTTGGAGAGTGCCATGGTCATAAATAGAAGTGTTATTTACCCCATGTCAACATGACACCAGTTCCTTGTCATGCCCTCACTCACTGAATATTACAAATACTTTTCAATGATCACTACCGGGGTTTGAGTACTAATTATTGTGATAGTACAATTGCTAGTTTTAGCAGCACGGTGAGTGGTTAGCTCACCTGCCTCACAGTATAAATCTGGACTATGGTCTTCCTGTGAGGAGTTTGCAAGTTCTACATGTACATGCATTTCTCCATGTTTGCAGGATCCCTCCAAAAAAGATAGATGCATACTTGTGTCATACATTTAGTTCTACTCAGTTGTTGTGTCGTTAACAAGTCTGCCTGACAATTCCGAGGCTTTTTGTTTGAATCTCGGCTCCGGCATGTTCTGCCTGTGCCAGCCTGCGTGGGGTTCCTCTGTGTACGCCGCCATCCTCTCACATTCCAAAAACATTCATGCTATAGGTTCAATACGGTGTGTGAATAGTGGTCTGTCAGTGTCATTTGATTGGCTTGGACAGGCTCCAGTTTTTCCCAATTTTTAATGTGGATAAATTTATACAAAATCTCCCAGATTGACCTTTGCTAGTTTATAGAGATGTATTACTAGTGGCTTTTATTCCACTCATGACCATGAATCCAAATCTAAGGTGCACCTAAACAGATATACAACAACAGTGCCCAAAAATCTTGATGGCAACATATTAGACAGCAATCTCATAGTGATTGACAATTGGAGCAAATATGTTTCGCCATATCTCATTGGTAGATGTCTTTAAATTGGATAGTACATACCTAACGGTGTGTTTGCATGTGCCTGCAGGGGAGGCAAAACGACGGTCACTTGAAAACGACTGCAGCACGAGATGTTGTGACTCACCTTCTTCATAATGCCAGTCTTCCTCTTGCTGAAAGTGGTGTAGCGTCTCAACTTGTTGTCAATAAATTCCATCTTGATCTTGACGCGCCCACGTGTCTTCTTCCCCGGCTTGGCCCCCGCTACTCCCCCCGGAGCCAGGCCATAGCCTCCGGGAACTCCTCCGACTTCCTGGCCCGTGGCAGCAGCTTCCAGCTCGGTTCTCTCCCGCTTCACCCCTCTCCTGCTGTCGCCGAGCGAAGAAACCGGGTCGTCGTCATCCCCAGAGTCCGAGTCGTTGTCCGATCCGCTGCAGAGAGGCACACTCTCCCTCTCCGGGTCGAACCTGGCCCCGTGGGGCAGCACCAACCCCGCGTTGAGACCCACCATGCTGCCCTGGATTGCTGCCTGAAGGGGGCTCACCCCGGTCCCGTTCCCGGATCGCACACCTCGCGGACCCCCTGGACCGTTCGCCCCCAGCATCCCGAGCGCTTCTCTGGTTCCGTGCCGCCCTTCCCCGCTCGCACTCTCGCCAAGCCCTGCTCGGATCAAGACGGGACGAATCCCGCCGACAACAGAAGCCGAACCGAGCCCGACGGTTCCTCTAGCTGAAGATGACGCGTTTCCCTGTGGTGCCGACCCAACCTGGCTCGGTAACATTCTACTCAGTCGCGCGACTGTGTTTGACACCAGCCTACCAAGCTGGAGCTAGTAAATGACTAACAAATCGCATGCACTGTCGGGTTAAAGAATGTAAACAAAGCGGATACGTTGGCGGTTCGAAAGAGTCCGGGAAAGATAGGAAACAAACTTTGGTAAGTGATGCTGGCCAAAAAGACATTCGTAAACCGCCTCAATTCGCTTCGCCCTCCTCTAATGTCCAAAAACTCTCAGCACTTTCTCAAAAAGGAAAAGGCGAAAAGCGCCCGCCATGTTGCTCCGCCATAGCACGTAGTCCGGCTTGTGAACTGAAACCAGCGCAAACACCATCAAGCGACTGACCTAATAAAACTCGCTTTTTTCTCGGAGACACAATACGCAACCTTTCGTGATTTGTAAACGGATGAAGAATTAATATTTCGGGCTAGCGTTTAAACCGACGGAGTAATACGACAGCACGGGGACTAGCTTCCTCCTTATAAAGAGATACTCTTTCCTTATATGGTGTTGTCGCTCCTTATTTGGTGAGTCACAGTGATGCCTCCCGATTGGCTGAGGATTATCATAGGCGTGCGGCTATTGGTCGAGAGGCTGCTTATTAGCATAAATACCAACATGGTTGCGCTGCCGACAACGTCATTCTGGCAGAGGCACCAAAATAACGAAACGTTGAAGTTTTGGATCTTAGAAATAACCATTGATTCTATTAGTTTAAATTATACTGGTGGAGGTACTGGTGATTCGAAATAAATGTGACCGTATGCATGGTTGATTGAAGGTCAAGACTTTAGGACGACTTTTGATTTCATTGACATAGCTTATGGACATTTTATCAACGGATATGTTTCAAACTTAATTTCAGATTAAAATTCTTACATCTTTATTCCACCCAACTTTAGTTCGAAAATGCTGTAGTAATGTTTGATATTCACTTGATACATGTCATCAAGCATGGCGACTTGAACAATAGATAAGGAATTCATCAATCACCGCCAATTAATGAATAGTGAATTTTTTTGGGGAGGGCTTAATCAGTTTTGACACATTCAACAAGTCAATGTTGGCCAAAATTAGGAAATGACATCTACTGTGCCATGAGCTCTTTTCATGATGGAGCCAAAACATATACCTCCCTCTAGAGGCATGAAAGTGGAATAACACTTGTTAAAGTTCACAAAACTTGTAAAATAGAAGACTCGCAGACCGTCTGTCATAACTGCTGAACAAGAATTCGTTATATACAGTGAGGTGCAGAAGTATTTGTACCCTGTAAAAAAGCACACAGCTATGATATCAGGTGCAACCCCTTGTGATTTTGCGAATTCATCTATTTAGAACATAGGTAGAGGTCTGAAATTTCAATCATAGATGCATTTCCACTCATAGAAGGGGGGGGGGGGGGGGGGTGTCCAGAAATCACATTGTATGATTTTTAAATAATTCATCTGTAATTAACTGGGGCTCAGAAGTATTTGTAAACCTGAGAATCAGCAATAATTATGACACTCAAAAGAGTTGTCAGTCTACCGTACAGTAGTATGAAAAGGTATCTGAACCTTTTGGAATTTCTCACATTTCTCCATAAAATCACTATCAAATGATTCATTCAATAAGCTAATCTTTTTCAAAATCACACAGATGAAAATACAGTGTCTGCTTTAGCTAAAACCACCCCAAAAATTATAGGTTTTCATATTTTAATGAGGGTAGTATGCAAACAATGACAGAAGTGGGTAAAATAAGAAAGTGAACCATAACATTTAATATTTTGTGCCCCCCCGGCAGCAATAACTTCAACCAGACGCTTCCTGTAGCTGCAGATCAGTCTGGCACATCGATCAGGACTAATCTTGGCCCATTCTTCTCTACAAAACTGCTGTAGTTCAGTCAGATTCCTGAGATGTCTGGCATGAATCGCTGTCTTTAGGTCATGCCACAGCATCTCAATGGGGTTCAAGTCTGGACATTGACCTGACCACTCCAGAACGTGTATTTTGTTCTTCTGAAACCATTCTGAAGTTGAATTACTTCTGTGTTTTGGATCATTGTCTTGTTGCAGCATCCATCCTCTTTTTAGCTTCAACTGTCTGACAGACGGCCTCAGGTTTTCCGGCAAAACATCCTGATAAACTTTTGAATTCATTCTTCCATAAATGATTGCAAGTTGTCCAGGCCCTGAGGCAGCAAAACAGCCCCAAATCATGATGCTCCCTCCACTGTGCTTCACGGTGGAGATGACGTGTTGATTTTTGCTCCACACATGACGTTGTGTGTTTCTCCTAAACAATTCAACTTTAGTTTCATCAGTCCACAAAATATTTTGCCAAAATGTCAGTGGAGTGTCCAAGTGCCTTTTTGCGAACATTAAACGAGCAACAATGATTTTTTTAGACGGCAGTGGCTTTCTCCGTGTTGTCCTCCCATGAACACTGTTCTTGGCCATTGTTTTACATATAGTTGATGTGTGCACAGAGATATTGGACTGTGCCAGTGATTTCTGTAAGTCTTTAGCAGACACTCTAGGGTTCTTTTTTACCTCTCTGAGTATTCTGCGCTGAACTCTTGTCGTCATCTTTGGTGGACTGCCACTCCATGAGAGAGAAGCAACAGTGCCTGATGATCTATTGATGATCATCCAGACTTTTAGAGATGGTTTTGTATCCTTTCCCTGCCTTATACAAATCAACCATCTTTGATCGCAGGTCTTCAGATAGCTCTTTTGACCGAGCTATAATGCACATCAGACAATGCTTCTAATCAAGACATTTCTTACCAGGTGTGTGTTTTCTAGTGGGCAGGGCAGCTTTAGACCACTGATCCGTGAATGGGCACACACCTGACTTAAAATGTTTGGTAAAAAATGGTTTCACTTGCTCTTTAGGTCTCCTTAGGCAGAGGGTTCACTTATTTTCCCCCCGTCTGTCATTGTTTGCATGCTATTCTCATTAAAATATGAAAACCTAAAAAATGTAAAAAAAAAAAAAAAAAAAAAAAAAAAAAAAAACTTATTTTCATCTGTGTGATTTTGACAAATATCAGATCACATTTGATGTTGATTTTATGCAGAAATTTGAGGAATTCCAAAAGGTTCAGATACTTTTTCATACCACTGTTAAAAAAAAAAAAATACACCTTCACCAACCCACCACCGGTTTGAGCTCATTATTGTCACTTGTGCACCCCGCACTCAGTGATAATCCAACTGCTACCATAGGGCAAGACAAGAGAGCTTTTGAAAGACACCTAAGAAAAAAAATGTTCGGCTCCACAAAACTGGAAAAGGCTATTGGACAGTTGGAAAGAAGCTTCGTGAGAATAAATCAACAGTTGCAGCAATTGTCAGAAAATGGAAAAGGCTGAACATGACTGATAATCTACCTCAGACTGGAGCTCCATGTAAAATCTTTCCTTATGGGGCATTACTCATGATGTGAAAAGTGAGGGCTCAGCCTAGAACTACACATCAGGAGCTGGTCAATGACCTGAAGAGACCTGGATGCAGAGTTTCAAAGGCAACCGTCAGTAGAACATTATGGTGCAATAGTTTAAACTCATGCATTGCTCAGAAGGTTGCCCTGTTGAAGACAGTACATGTTATGTGAAGGCCCGTCTGAAGTTTGCCAGGGACTTTGAATTTGAACGGTTCCGGTTTCACATTTCAATTCCGGTTCCAAACGATTCTCGATTCAGCTTTTTTTAATAGGCAGGGTAAAAAAAATTTGCATAGTTTATATTAATTTATTAACTTCTTGATTATTTTTTTAATTATATGAATTTTCAATTAACTTTGCTATGAATTTCTCACAGGGCTATTTTTAACTTGTCTGTAAATATCAATCTTTGAACTTGAGTATGATGAAGTTTCTTTTCACAGGAGTGCACTTTCACAAAAATGTTTATTTTTCAAAAGCTCACGGAGAAAACATTTACAGATATTCTTTTGCCTATGTTTTAGAGTGTCTTATGCTGCAGGCATTTATTGTGTTGCATCGTTTGTTTTGGGTGGTATTTCTACAAGTTAGTTAAGGGCTGAGGTGGGGAGCGTTCTGTCCCTTGATCTTAAGTTGACTACTTTTTAAGTTTGATTTCTTTCTAAACTGGTGTATTGTTCATTTTCTTTGGTTTTGCTATGTGCGCTTGGCTTCCCCTAGTGGTGACTTACTGGAAGCAGCGGGCAAAAAGAACTGGTTGGAAAAGAATCCTTGAGGTATACAGACGCTACACACCTCCTCTGCACTAAACATCGTTGGGAACCCTTGATAAAACAAAATCTGTAAGTTTGCATGTTTTAACTGAGGGTCTGATATAATTTCGGTGTTTTTATTCTGTTTACTTTGTTGTCATTTATCAGTCGGCGGTCAGGGCATTGAAAATTGTAATCGAAATTTTAAAATCCTGGATCCTATCAGGTATATTTCACTCTGCACTTTAGCACTGATATGACTTTATGCTGCTGTTGAATCTTTGTTGTACTTATGTCCAATACTGTGTCAATATTTACACTTGGTAGTTAAGGGTATTTATTATATGGGTTTTGCACTTTATCAACTTAGCTGTATGGATGCTCCAAACAAAGTTTCGTTGTGCTTTTGTAACAATGACAAGAAATATTCTGAATCTAAATCATCGATGCCCAACCCTACCAGGGACTATCTGAATGATGCAGAGGGGTCATCGGAAAAAGAAGGATGAGTACAATCCCAAGAACACCATCCCCACTGTGAAGAATAAGGGTGGAAACTTCATGCTTTGGGGCTGCTTTTCGGCAAATGGGACAGGATGACTGTACTGTATAAAGCAGAGGATGAATGGTGAACTGTATTGTGAGATTTTGAGCCCAAACCTCCTCTCAGTCAGAGACTGGAAGATGAGTCGTGGCTAGATCTTCCAGCATGACAATGATCCAAAGCACACAGCCAAGCTGACCAAGGAGTGGCTGCGTAAAAAGCATATCAAGGTTCTAAAGTGGCCTAGCCAGTCTCCAGACCTCAATCCAATAGAAAATCTTTGGATGGAGCTGAAACTTTGTATTTCTCAACAACAGCCCCAAAACCTGACAGACACAGTGGGGCAAATAAGTATTTAGTCAACCACTAATTGTGCAAGTTCTCCCACTTGAAAATATTAGAGAGGCCCGTAATTGTCAACATGGGTAAACCTCAACCATGAGAGACAGAATGTGGGGGAAAAAAACCCAGAAAATCACATTGTTCGATTTTTAAATAATTTATTTGCAAACCATGGTGGAAAATGAACTTTTGGTATTGACCAAATACTTATCTCATTACTTTGTTATGTACCCTTTGAAGGCAATAACGGAAGCCAAATGTTCCTTGTAACTCTTAACAAGCTTTTCACACACTGTTGCTGGTATTTTGGCCCATTCCTCCATGCAGATGTCCTCTAGAGCAGTGATGGTTTGGGGCTGTCGTTGGGCAACACGGACTTTCAACTCCCCCGCAGATTTTCTATGGGGTTGAGATCTGGAGACTGGCTAGGCCACTCCAGGACCTTGAAATGCTTCTTACGAAGCCACTCCTTTGTTGCCCTAGCTGTGTGTTTGGGATCATTGTCATGCTGAAAGAACCAGCCACGTCTCATCTTCAATGCCCTGGCTGATGGAAGGAGATTTTCACTCAAAATCTCTCGATACATGGCCCCATTCATTCTTTCCTTTACACAGATCAGTCGTCCTGGTGCCTATGCAGAAAAACAGCCCCAAAGCATGAGGTTTCCACCCACATGCTTCACAGTGGGTATGGTGTTCTTCGGATGCAATTCAGTATTCTTTCTCCTCCAAACACGAGAACCTTTGTTTCTACCGAAAAGTTCTTTTTTGGTTTCATCTGACCATAACACATTCTCCCAGTCCTTTTTTGGATCATCCAAATGCTCTCTAGCGAACCGCAGACGGGCCTGGACGTGTACTGGCTTCAGCAGGAGGACACGTCTGGCAGTGCAGGATTTGATTCCCTGGCGGCGCATTGTGTTACTGATAGTAGCCTTTGTTACTGTGGTCCCAGCTCTCTGTTGGTCATTTACTAGGTCCCCTTGTGTGGTTGTGGGATTTTTGCTCACGGTTCTTGTGATCATTTTGACGCCACGGGGTGAGCTCTTGCATGGAGCCCCATATCGAGGGAGATTATCAGTGGTCTTGTATGTCTTCCATTTTCTAATAATTGCTCCCACAGTTGATTTCCTCACACCAAGCGTTTTACCTATTGCAGATTCAGTCTTCCCAGCCTGGTGCAGGTCTACAATTTTGTCTCTGGTGTCGTTCGACAGCTCTTTGGTCTTGGCCATGGTGGAGTTTGGAGTGTGACTGAATGAGGTTGTGGACAGGTGTCTTTTATACCGATAATGAGTGAAAACAGGTGCCATTAATACAGGTAACGAGTGGAGCCTCGTTAGACCTCGTTAGAAGAAGTTAAGACCTCTTTGACAGCCAGAAATCTTGTTTGTTGGTGACCAAATACTTATTTTCCACTCTAATTTGGAAATAAATTATTTTAAAAATCAAACAATATGATTTTCTGTTTTTTTCCCACATTCTGTGTCTCATGGTTGAGGTTTACCCATGTTGACAATTACAGGCCTTTCTAATATTTTCAAGTAGGAGAACTTGCACAATTGGTGGTTGACTAAATACTTATTTGCCCCACTGTATGGAGAAGATTTGTGATTTTCATAGGGGTAGAAGTACTTATGAACCCTATTAAATGACAAATAAATCATTTTTAAAAAATCAATGTGATTTCTGGATTCCCCCCCAGATTATGTCTCTATGAGTGGAAATGCATTTATAATTGAAATTTCAGACTGCTACCTATTTTCTAAGTGGGTGAAGTTGCAAAATCACAAGGGGTGCAAAGATTTCTGCTCCCCACTGTATATAATTTCTTCTTTTGAATAGGTCACTGACATGTGCTTTATAGTGAAAGAATGTGGGATATTTTTTTGTTGCCACTTGACGGTTGTTTACAAAATTCTCAGGAATCAGCAAGCAGAGGCTTGTCAGATGAAGACATTGCTCCCTTCATAATTACTCGCTAACAGCCACCTAGAAAATCTGTCAAAAGTTCTCTCTCCCCAGTTTGCAATTTTCTGAAAAGGTAAGCCAATCAATAAATTTGAGAATTGTCATTGTTGAAAAAAAAATGCAGACTACAACCTATTAAAACAATTTGATAAAAACACTGTGAACCTTTATTGACAGCAGTATGTATACTTGTGTATATATCCATGTATAACAGTGGAATTTTGCTGAAGCAGATTAACAAAAAAAGTCTACATGTGAGTGACTAGCAATCATAGAAACATATCACACTAAAACAACGTATAAAAACAATTTCATATACAAAGGCATTTCTTTCATGTTTAAAAAAAAAAAAAAAAAGTTTTAAGAGTTTTACAATAATCCTTCATTTACCAGGCACTTAATTAGCAATGGTGACCGACAGTCACTCTTTTGACCTTTTTTAGTTTTTGTACTTTGTGTCATCATTGTAGCTGCTTGGCCAGACTATGCACACGTTGAGCTGAATCTTGACAATTAACTACTAAAACCAATGTAAAAATACAACAAACACACAGGAGCTTCATTATGAATAAACAGGCACCTGCATAGAGACAAAAAGGGATGTTTAGATAAAGTTAGTGCAAGGCCTCTAACATTATGTACACTGGTCCCCTCTTGTAACATTGCACACATAGGAATAAGAAAACGAACCCAGAGGGGAATTGTGACTGGACCTCTGCACAGAAGCAAGTTTAAACACACTCAGGATGGATTCCTGCCATTTCAACACAATCACAACAAATGAACACGTTACTGCGGCACATTGGGGGCACCTCAAGGTTAATACAAAAAAAAAAAAAAAAAAAAAAAAAAACACATAAAAATATACAAAAACTCCATCGGAACAGTCATCACTCTTGGGTGTATACTAACTAAAAGATCCTTTTTTGCACTTCATCAGAACAGTTTTTTTGTTTTGTTTGTTCAAACAGGTTTGCTCATGTTGCACATCTTACGTGTAACAGTCACTTTCATGCTGATAGCTGCACACAATGGAGCTTACATGGTCCGCACACATACAACTAGAACATCCATATGGTTAGAGGTGATGATGCGGGTTCAACCGAGGGTGCAGCACTTTTTTTTGTTTTTGAACCGTATTCAAAAACAGGATGATTGTTTGACAGGCTGTGCTTGGTTCTGCGTGTGTGAGAAGACAGTTCATAAAGAGTCTCAGAGTTGACACATGCAGGAAGTTAAACAAGAAGTTGGTCATCCATGTAGCGTTTAAGGCAAATGTAAACTCACGGCGCTGCTCCAAAGTAAACAGCCATTCCGGGGTGGGGAAGGGGGGAAGAAAACAATGCGAGTGTGCTACCGCTACCAATGACATGGCAAACTCCTTCACACCCTCCTTTTGTAAAATTTCAGAAATGCATATTTAAAACTCTTCTTCCCTGAAATGTGTGACTTTGCTGTCTTTATTTGGAGAGGAAAGGGTGTTTCCCTTCCTGATGTTCTCAGACTTTGCTGTCAGAGGGCGGCTCTCCCAAGCTGTGAACGATGTCACTGAAGGAGGGGCGTTCCTTGAGGCTGGTGGCCCAGCAGCTGACCATCAGCTTGTACATTTTGGAAGGGCATCCTTCAGGAGGGGGCAGCTTCAGCTTGCCGGTCTGCAGGCCTATTATTGGGAAGGGAAAGTAACAAGAGATTATTACACTTTTTTCAAGGACACCCTTCATTCAGCCATTTACTAGTAGATGGAATGAAATTCAAGGAAAAATAGCAAGGAATAATACAACCCCTAGCAAAAAGTACGGAATCACCAGTCTCGGATGAGCAATCACTCAGACATTTTATCATGTAGAACAAACTCAGATAAAAAGCCTGAATAAAATAATGAATTAGTTCAAAAGTGCAACTCTTTTGCATCCAGAAACACTAAAAGAAATGAATAAAAACATTGTGGTGGTCACAAAAAGTTAATTTTATAGAGCAAGTGCAGGGAAATATATATGGAATCACTCCATTCTGAGGAAAAAAATATGAAATCATGAGAAACAAACAAAGAAATAACAAAACTAGGGCTGCAGCCATCGAATATTTTAGTAGTAGATTAATCGATGGACTAGTTAGTTCGAATAATCGAGTAATCGGATAAGGAACATGAAAAATTAAAATACCTGAGCTGGGCCTCAAACGGTATAATTTAAAAAATAAAAAAAATAAAAAATAAAATAAATGAGGATCTGTGTACAACAAAAAACAATTGGCCAACTTAAATAGAAAAAGTCAGCTAGCTTAAATGCTATAAAATGCTAACTTTTTTATTTTTATTTTTTACAATGCTCTTAACCAATGGTTAAGACACATATTTCCACAAAAACTGCTAAATATACCTATAAACTAAATTATGAATGCATTAAAAAACATTAGCTCAAACAAAAACTTAGCTTACATTGGTCTTAACAGGGAGCAGTTGGATTCAGCTATTTGAAAAGAGGCAGACCAGGCAGTGTATCCGCCCTAATCAATAAAACTAAATGCAAACACTTTCAAAATAAACCCTTACAACGCCACTTTAATTAAACGAATACTCGAAGCAGCAAAATTTAATTCAAATATTTTTTTCTAATCGAATACTTGAGTTAATCGATTAATCGTTGCAGCACTAATCTAAACACATCTCTAGTATTTTGGAGCACCACCTCTGGGTTTTATGACAGCTTGCAGTCTCTGACGCATGGACTTGATGAGTATTCTTCGTCAATTTGGTGCCAACTCTCTTTGATAGCAGTTGCCAGATCATCCTTGCAGGTCGGAGCCTTGCTGTGGACCATTTTTTTCCAATTTCCACCACAGGTTTTCAATAGGGTTGAGATCTGGGCTATCTGCAGGCCATGACATTGACATTGACTGGATGAGTCTTTCTCCAATGACTGCTTTAACAGTTTTAGCTCTGTGGCATGATGCATTGTCATCTTGGAAAATGACAAAAATATTTTCAATTGAAGGAATAAGAAAGCTGTCTAAAATTTCAATGTAAACGTGTGCATTTATGGCAGATTTAACCACAGTCCTCTCCCCAATGCCTTTGCCTGACATGCAGCCCCATATCATCAAGGAATGAGGGGATTTTGATGTCTTCTTCAGGCAGTCATCTTTGTAAATCTCACTGGAAGAGCACCAAACAAAGGTTCCAGCATCATCACCTTGTCAAGAATCTGCATTGGACAAGGTGTCAAGAGTCAAGAATGTGCATTGGACAAGGTGATGATGCTGGAACATTTGTTTGGTGCTGTTCCAGTGAGATTTACAAAGATGATTGCCTGAAGAAGACATCAAGTCCCTCAGTCCTTGATAATAAGGGGCTGCATGTCAGGCAAAGGCACTGGGGGGATGGCTGTGGTTAAAACTTCAATAAATGCACAAGTTTACATTGAAATTTTAGACAGCTTTCTTAGCCCTTCATTTGAAAATATGTCATTTTCCAAGATGACAATGCATCATGCCACAGAGCTAAAACTGTTCAAGCATTCCTTGGAGAAAGACTCACCCAGTCAATGTCATGGCCTGCAAATAGCCCAGATTTCAACCCTATTGAAAACCTGTAGTGGAAATTGAAAAAAATGGTCAACAGCAAGGCTCCGACCTGCAAGGATGATCTGGCAACTGGATTCAAAGAGAGTTGGCACCAAATTGATGAAGAATGCTCATCAAGTCCATGCCTCAGAAACTGCAAGCTGTCATAAAAGCCAGAGGTGGTGCTACTAAATACTAGAGATGTTTTTTAATTGTTATTTCTTTGTTTTTTTCTCATGATTCCATATTTTTTTCCCTCAGAATGGAGTGATTCCATATATATTTCCCTGCACTTGCTCTATAAAATTAACATTTACTGACCGCCACAATGTTTTTTATTCATTTCTTTTAGTGTTTCTGAATGCTAAAGAGTTGCACTGTTGAACTAATTCGTTATTTTTACAAGCTTTTTATCTAAGTTTTTTCTACATTTTAAATGTCTGAGTGAGTGCTCGTCCGAGACTGGCGATTCCATACTTTTTGCTAGGGATTATACATGGTGCAATCCGGTAAAAAATTTGATACCGACCTTCTAGCACTTCATTGTCTCCAAGTTTGGTGTACGGCATTTCCCCGAGACTGAATACCTCCCACATGAGTACTCCGAAGGCCCAAACGTCAGACTTGGTGGAGAAGTCATCCTCAAACACAGACTCTGATGGGAGCCAGCGTAGAGGGATCCAGGCTTGTCTGTAGTGATAGTACTCACTGTACACACACAAAGAACAAGCACTCTTAGTAATGACACTTCATGTAGGTACGTACAGTAAGTAGTTCTACCGATAACTTGTCTGACCATTTATAAACGTCTTTGCTGAGGCTCAGCGACGATACTTTGATGCGTCTCTGACTGTTGACTAGGCAGTTTCGGGCCGCCAAATCTTTGTGAACGAAGCGGTGATTGGACAGATGTTCCATCCCGTGAGCTACTTGGGCACAAATGGAAACCTATGGAGGAAGGTTCAAGTTACATTTGATTTGGCAATTTTTGTTCAGATCACATTGTTCAGTAAATAGAAGATAAAGGGAGTCCTCGGCTCAGATGTCCTCGATCTACCACGTTTCCACTTTACGACGCCCGTGCCTCGTCCGCCATTAAGTACTCTGCACCATAGTTTCGGTTTAGCTAGTGCATAGTTTCGTCTATATTTGTGCGCCAGGGGTATCTTTGCCCTTTTAGTTTGAAAGGTTCCGATTCTTAAACTCCTGTGTTTCCGACAGTAGTGAGTGTTTTGTTGCAAACTCTAAGCGCGTTCAATAGCATAGGTGCTGGTGTAGTGATACGGTTCAGTGGACAGAGACACACAAGAAGAAACCTTTATAAATGCACTTTCTTGAATACTCGGAACTCGGAAAAAACACTCTAACACCTCCAATTACTAAACTAAATGATATCTTGGATGTACTTTTGTGTGGAACAGTAGTTCACAGCAACAGCAAAACCATTCCCATTCTTGCCAAAATAAGTAAAGCTATTTGCAAGGCTATTACAATCGTTCCTACTCCTTTAAGCAACACTAAGGAACCTTCAGTTTTGGTCCATTTTAGTGACGACAAAAGCGGCAGTGTTTTGCCTTTAGGAAGACTGCATTTCCCATGAGGACTAGCACATAGTGTCATAAAATCCTGATCTTCCGGTCGCCTGCAGTTGGATTAAACGACATTTCTCTTTCCAGAGGCTGTTAGAAGGATGAATAGTGATGAGTTAATGAATCCAGTTGTGGCTAAACAATATCATATGAATAGGGAAAGGGGGAAGTGACATACTGTATGCCGTAAAGCAGTCAGCACATTTGTAGTTTCTTTTGTGTGGCAGGGTTCCTGCCACCCTCATCAAAGTTAATTAGTGCCGGCGAAAGCGATACAGACCTCCTCAGGCCATAACAGAGGTGTCATTCAAGTAGTTGTCAGCAGTGTTGTAAATCTTACTTACGTAAACGTAATTACAGTTACAAATGACTTCTCCCAAAAAGTAATTGCGTTAGTAACTCAGTTACCTGAATGTAAGAGTAATTAGTTACTTGGCAAAGTAAATGGGAAAAAAAACAGGTCACACAATGTGCCATTTAAAGGGTTTTTGGGACAATTGGCCCAATTCTTTACCCTAAACTTAACTCGACACAGGGGTATTGCAGATATTGCGATAACTAGTCATTTAATGTTGTGAATCAACCGTTAAAGTTGTTAAAATTGCTCCCGTTATTGCATTAGTTCCCTTCTGTCTACATTCGACATGTGTAACTTTTAAAACTGTTTCATCATTTAATGATAGATTTAAGTCAAGATTTTGCCATTTTAAGAGCATTTTAGATAAAAAGTTACTTAGGTTTGCTGGGAAGTTTCTCTACAACAGAGCCTTCCTGAGAAGTCTACTGCTTTAAGATGGCGGCTGTTTACTAATGCATCTAGTTCTTTATACATGTTGATAATGCCGCCGTGTCTGTCATTTGCATCTTTTATGTATATGTGATATCTACAGTAGCATCATGTGGGCGTAGTTTGTAGGCTATCGGCTACAGTCAGGTATTATTGGAGCCACCTAGCATCGCGTTTGTAATGGCGTCACAACTCCCTTGCCTCCTTACCACTCCTGCTCTGCTCTCTCGTCTCCCTGAGTCCATCTCTCTCAGACTTTTCTCGCGTCATTCAACCAACATGGTAACGCATAGTAACGCAGCTGCTTTCCCTCCAGCAAGTCATCGGCTCCTCCCCCTCCCACCGCAGCAGCGGAGTGGAGGGAGGAGGGGCCGAACAGCAGAGCGGAGGGAGGAGGGGCCGTTCTCAAAGTGAAAACAAGAAAGCAACACGTTGAAGCAAGGAAACGAGGCAAGACCGTCTCCAAAAGGAGTTTTGGAAGTATTTTGGCAAGAAAAAGACTATAAGGGACAAAAAACAGCCCTGTCGACAGTGCCTCGCCATGGTTGCATCAACAAGAAGTAATCTGTCGAACATGTGGGACCATTTAAAACGCAGGTATCTATGCATTCCTGCTAAGACCTTCCCATCAGAGGCTTTTTAGTACAGGTGGGAACATTGTTACGTGCCAACGTTTTTGTCTCAAGCCTGCAATAGTGGATAAACTAGTAGTCTTGGCCAAAAACCTATGAGACCCAGTTGAGAATTGCTGAGCAAGGAAGGTGGACGATATGCAGACAAATACATAACACAGCTGGAGGAATGTCTTTTCTTCTTTTTATTCATGTGACAGCTATCAGGAAGGCAGGAAATTTGGTTCTGTTATTCATCAGTTATTTGCAGTTATTCAGGTCAATTATTTACAAGTTCAATTGAGTTTCTGTTTCTTTTATATTTATTGTAAATCGTATTTTTCAAATAACTATATATAGTACTGCTGCACATAAAGTTTTGACACTTAATATTTTTGTTTAAATATTTTTACAACTTTGTTGCCGTTTTGCAGTTTTATATTGTAATATTTTGTGTAAACAGCTCAGGGGACTAATGCACTTGCACTTTTATTAGTCAGATTTAATATTTAAGTTCAAATATGTTGACAACTTTGTTGTTTTACTGAGGTTTTTATTTATTGTTATAGTTTGTGAACAACTCTTTTATTTGTCATATTTAATATTTTTGTTCAAATATGTTTACAACTTTGTTGTTATTTTACAGAAGTTTTTATTTATTGTTATATTTTGTCAAAAACTTAGGGGACTAATGCACCTGCTCTTTTATTTATCATTTAATGTATTTGCTGCTGTTGAAGTGTAAAATATTGTGTTCAATAAATGATCTATTTTGTGCAGACATGGCTTCCTGGATCCCTTCATAAAGCAATCTTCATCATTCACAAATGAAACGGTATTATATGAATACACTGTGGTCACGGTGTGTCAAGTAAAGTATTTCCAAACAGCTATTCAAGTCATCTAGTGAAAATTTCTTTAAAAAAGATTTTAAAAAAAAAATATATAATATCGCAATATAATATCGCAATATATTGCAAACCTCAAAAAAATTGCAACAATAGTTTTTTCCAATATCGTTCAGGCCTACTACATCCTACATTGCGGCCCAAAACATTTTGATAGGCTCCATATTTCATGACTCGTTGTACACTGTCAAGGCACCCAGTGCCAGAGGTAGCAAAACAACCCCAAAACATCATTGGACCTCCACCATGTTTGACTATAGCAGTACTTCTCAAATAGTGGGGCGCGCCCCCCTGGGGGGGCGCAGAGCGATGCCAGGGGGGGCGCATGTGACCTCGGGGAACATGCTTTTTTTTTTTTTTTTTTTTTTTTTGCCGTATTGGAAAAAAGTGTACTTGCACATCCACTCAGTGGGTGGCAGTGGTTCTCTCATTTTCAGAGTGCACGCAGTATTTTTGAACTAAGGAAGAGCACTAAGCACACACAGAAAACAGGTATGAAGAGCAGTGTCCCGCCGCCGTTTTCAAAAGCCGTTTTCCGACCGGACTCGCTCATGCAGCGACCCACTGTCTTGTCCGGTTCTCACGTCGCCGCCCAAGAAGTGCCATTTTTTCGGCTTGGGATCTTCACGACGACCGCCCTCACCTACAGTTCTACCTCGGCCGCCGAGAATGCGCTTTTTTCGTGCCGTTTGCCTTTTAGAACGTGCCGAATATTGCCAACAATCGTCCTGCTTTGTCAGTGTTATATCAGTAAACCAGTGAGCATTGTTAGCATGCTCATTACAAAATAACTCCACACCATTTCAAAGAAGGTAAATACTGTGAGCAGCAAAAATAAAAACTGTCCTTCTGTCCAAGGACACTCTTTTTTTCTTTTATTCAGTTTTGTTTTTTCGGTCAAATTTTTTGGCATATTGTCCTCATGAGTGAATGTTTCTAATCAATTTTAATTTTTTATTATTTACTGATTTTATTACATTTTGTTTTTCTGTATCAAATGATCAAAAATGTACCTTGAGTGTATTTTTTACAGTTTGGATGTGACTTTTTTTTTAAAAAATTCAGGCTAATTGATGCGCGTCAAGTCTTCTCTGTTACAAACAAAACAATGTTAATAAGGTTATACTTTATTATAAGTTGATCTATGTTACTTTTTTTCTTTATCAGAAAAAAAGGACACAATGTTAGGCAGATGCGTATTTATAATAGTAATTTTATGGACAAATGATACTATTTACAGTGGCGGCAGAGAGTTTGGGGGGGCGCGAAACATTTACGTCTTCCTTGGGGGGGGGCGTAACAGAAAATAATTGAGAAGCACTGGACTATAGGCACTGTGTTCTTTTCTTTGTAGGCCGCATTCTTTTTCTGGCACTAGTCTCCAACCATTTCTTGGTGCTATTTGAATTATGTTTTGGGTCAATGTCCTGTTGGAACACCCATGACAGGCACAAAACATTTTGACACTCTCCAGTTTTCATGACACCTTGCACAATGTCATTTCTTGGTGCTATTTGAAGTACGTTTTGGGTCAATGCCCTGTTGGAACACCCATGACAAGCACAAAACATTTTGACACTCTCCAAATTTCATGACTCTTTGCACACTGTCAAGGCACCCAGTGACAGAAAAATGAATGAGGCCTACAAAGAAAACAACACAGTGTCTATAGTCAAACATGGTGGAGGTCCAATGATGTTTTGGGGTAGTTTTGCTGCCTCTGGCACTGGGTGCCTTGACAGTGTGCAAGGAGTCATTAAATATGGAGACTATCAAAATGTTTTGGGCCGCAATGTAGGATGTAGTGTCAGAAAACTGGGTCTGCGTCAGAGGTCATGGCTGATCCAACAGGTCAATGACCCGAAAAATACCGCAAATAGCACCAAGAAATGGTTGGGGACAAAGCGCTGGAGAATTCTGAGGTGGCCATTGATGAATCTGGTTCTAAATCATATTAAACACATATGGAGAGGTCTCAAAATTGATGTTGCAAGAAGACACCCATCAAATCTGACAGACTTGGAAGAGTTCGCAAAGGAAGAGTGGTCCAAAACTCCATCTGAGAGGTGCACGAAACTTGTTGATTGTTATAGGAAGCTATTGCTTCCTGTTATTTCTTCTAAAGGATGCGCAACCAAACATTGAGTTGAAGTTGCCAACAATTCTGTCCAGCCCATTTTTTTTGCATTCTTTGCAAAATTGTGTACATTTTGGCTTTTCTCTTAAGCTTTTTTGTGTTTTTCCAATGCACATCCAGGAAATAAACACATTCATACTGAACACATTTGTAACCATGTGACTATGGAATCGAAGCTTAACATCATAAAAAGAACTGAGAGCGACAAAGATTTGCTACGTTTAGACCAAAGTCAAACCGTGGTGTGAAAACACCCGTCTCGTCAACAAATGCAATTTCGTGTTGAGAAAGACCTTTCGTCACAGACAGTCAAAATGTTAAACAACTTCCAGTTCACGTAACCTAAAAATAAGGACAGTAATGTAACGAATCGGGTTACGTGTATGTTTCAGGTTGCAATGTTGATGTGTTATGTTTTCATAGCTGTCCCTAAACACACCGCGTGTCTGACTGGAATGACAGAGGGAAGGGCGGAGGAGTTGGCGAGTGCTTGCGTAGTCATGTATATAAAATAAATAAATAAATAAACCATTGAATACCCTCACTCTCAATCCATCTGTACTGCTTCTTATTTTAATGCATTTTATATTTGGCGTAAATTTCGACTTTAACTCATTCACTCCCAGCCATTTTCACCGGAGCAAGGCCCTTCACTCCCGGCCGTTTTACTGGATTTTGACTGATTTTGAAAGGCCCACAGAAAATTCTGTTCTATTGCAATATAAATATGGAACCCACCAAAAGAAAGATTAGACTCTCTTCAGCAGAAAAAAAAGTTAGTTCATATCGTTTTCAATTCTTTAGAAATTAGCATTAGAAAATAGCTTAGTTTGAGCAATTTTCTAATTTCTGATGAAAAAACTGAGAAATTAAGCTTTTTGTGAAAGCGTACATTTCAAACATAACTTTGACTTATACACACTATTTTTTTGCTTTAGTGACATCCCAAACATCTGAAAAATGTTTCCCTTTTACAAAATAAGATAAACAACAAGACAAACAGAGCTTTTGATCGCAAAGTAACAATTTATTTACACATAACTAAACTATTGAACTGTTGAACTATTTGCGCACATAACAACGGGGAAGGCTCTCGGCTAGTCCTGTGGCTATTCTGATGAGTCCGGATCAAGATCGGTCTCACTTTTTTCATCATCTTCATTGTTGGTTTCAATCTCGGGCTAAGGAGTAACGCAATGTGAGCTCCGCAGAACGCATGTGGAACCTGATGCTGTTGTGGACGTCACCGTCTGTCTCATCAAGATAGATTTTTTTGAATCCTTCTTTGACGATGGTTTCGTTTTCTTTTCAAAACACTCCTCCAGTGTCGTTTGCATTTTTCCCCCCCGATCGTTCTCCACATTTTTCTCAAATTCTCACGCGTCTTCACAAGATCCCTCCAACTTCCGTTTCCTGACTATTTTTCTTCACTTCCTTTCTTGGCCCGAGATCAGTTCTTACCAAATGCGCTACTGACCTCCAGTGGCCAGTTTTATTGATTTAAAATGGGTTTTGAGCTTTGTGCATTATATTTTAGCTAGATCGGAACCTATAGATGCCTCTTGTAAAAAAAAAAACGCAAAAGGCGTATACGTTTTTGGGACATTGAAGTAATTAAAAATAGAACGTATTCATACGTTTTCGGGAGCAAACGATTTAACGGTGAAATCTGACGTGGGTGGAAATCTGGGTCACGTCACCAGCGTAGGAACGGAACTCGGTCCTAACTCGAGCACTCCTTGTAATAGCTGAACCATCAATTAAGATTTCTTTTGCTGAAAACTTTTTTTATAGTGTATTGCATAATAGAATTACACAACTGGAAAAAAAATCTTTCCTAAATAATAGTCAGGTTTTATTTCATTTCACTGTAGGTTATATTCATATCTCGGCTGTAATTATTCAGTAAAAATCTAGGGGGAGTTTAATTGAATGACATATAATATAAAAAAAGGGGTAAATTTTTTCTATCTTCTACATATATGTGTGGAGACTTTGTAACAAGGGTGCTAATTCACAACACTTACTTTGGTCTTGGTGCTGATTGGCTGAGTTTTAACTTTGTCCTCTTTGTTTTTGGAAATCCTCAGGTACTGCTTTAAGTCCCCCTGGTTTGACAAATAAGAGAAGAAGACATTTAAAATTAAGCCGAAAGTCCTCACAAACCATTGACAGGCAACGTTCAGTGAACGTACTAAGTCGTAGTATTCGAGGACCATGTAGTGGGGCTCGGCCTCTCTGCACAGACCCAGCAGGCGAACCACATTGGGGTGGCTGAGCTTGCCGAACATCTCCGCTTCTCTGCGGAAGTCCAGCTGAAGCTGCTCGTCTCTTGTCTGGAGGCTTTTCACTAGCACCACCGTTTCCTCCTCCCTCTCCTCGATGCCCTTGGCTTTGGACAGCAGCACCTCGCCAAACTCTCCTTTGCCTGAGTCACACATCGTAGTTTGCCAACATGTCACTAAACTGATTTACTGCTAAATGTTGGCATCCAGCAATTTGTGTTACCTAAGGTAGTGATGGTTTGCAGATTTGCCCGAGGGAAGTACAACTTGTCGCTGCTAACGTGGCTATGGCGCTTGTCGGTTGTTGCCATGGTACCCATATTGGTGAGCGCCACCGCCTCCTGAATCTCAGTGGTCGTGTGGCCATTTTGTTGAACAGCGCCTCCTGACAAACAAGACACATGGGCATGTCAATTTAACAACTTTAAAGAGTGCGTGTGCCAACATTATAGGTATCAAAGAGGAAGAGGATACATACATTATATAAACTGCAAATTACACGAAAGAAATGAGAAGGTACCATAAACGGAACATAAACATTTATCACCTGAAAGAATCAACAATCAAGCGTTGCTTCAGGCCAGGATTCCACAACACAACACAATAAGATATTTCATACACAAAACAACTTATAATTTGATCTAATTTCCAGTTACTGATCAAGACTGAACATGCTAAAAGGAAATTTTCCATGTTTGAATTGTAATTGCTGCTAGATGAAATTGCTAGATGAAATATTTGGTTTCCCAATACAGCCTCATTATATGAACTGATCCCGCAATCAAAAATCAAGTTTCGACTGGTTAGTTATTGATTTTATATGTAGGTATTGTATATCGACATGCTCAAAATGAAGACTGATTTTTTTACAAATATAATTTGCACTGCCATCATTTGCTGCCAGCCTCCCTCCGTCAAAATGGATCGGACATCTTGTGTTGTCAATGGCAACCAATATATTGCAAATACAACACATTTTTAATTGAGCTGCATGAATGTAGTCTTCCATAATATTCTCATTTATTGAGATTCACATAAACTTATTGAAGTATCAAATAAAATATTTTCTCTGGAGTTCACAAATTGGACGCAAGATGGCAGCAAACACCTTCAATTCCCAAGTCCAATGAAAACTGAGGCATTCAGACAATCCCAAATCCAACTTTTCATTCCCCAATGGAATGTTTGATGAAACATGAATGAAACATTTTAAGATACAAATGTTTATCCGAATCATAAATGCATACCATTTAGACACTCCATCTCTGGTTCCTCTCCATCTGGACGCTTGTGCAGTCTTTTGGCATTGCGCCTTTTCTTGCAGTAGAACATTAGGCCGAGCACCACGATGATGTACGCCACGGCCGCCCCCACAGACAGGCCGATAGTTTGAATCATCTTGTAAGGCGCTCTGTCCTCATCCTCATCATGCGTCTGTGCTGGTTTATCTGTCGGGCGCAGACATCCAAGTGGTATGTTAATAATGACTAAACCAGGCTCTAAGAACAGCTAATCTCTCATAATTACTGTTTGACTGAGCAAAATGTCTATATTCATTTGTCTGTTGCTTACATATAATCTGAAACAGTTATGCGTTTACCCGCTATAAATTGGAAGTGGGGAGTGTGACTGTATTGGAGCTTCTCAAACACATATCTATACTTACATACAGTGGGGCAAATAAGTATAGTCAACCACCAATTGTGCAAGTTCTCCTACTTGAAAAGATTAGAGAGGCCTGTAATTGTCAACATGGGTAAACCTCAACCATGAGAGACAGAATGTGGGAAAAAAACAGAAAATCACATTGTTTGATTTTTAAAGAATTTATTTCCAAATTAGAGTGGAAATAAGTATTTGGTCACCTAGAAACAAGCAAGATTTCTGGCTGTCAAAGAGGTCCAACTTCTTCTAACGAGGTCTAACGAGGCTCCACTCGTTACCTGTATTAATGGCACCTGTTTTAACTCATTATCGGTATAAAAGACACCTGTCCACAGTGACACTCCAAACTCCACTATGGCCAAGACCAAAGAGCTGCCGAAGGACACCAGAGACACAATTGTAGACCTTCACCAGGCTGGGAAGACTGAATCTGCAATAGGTAAAACGCTTGGTGTAAAGAAATCATCTGTGGGAACAATTACTAGAAAATGGAAGACATACAAGACCACTGATAATCTCCCTCTACCTGGGGCTCCATGCAAGATCTCACCCTGTGGCGTCAAAATGATAACAAGAACGGTGAGCAAAAATCCCAGAACCACACAGGGGGACCTAGTGAATGACCTACAGAGAGCTGGGCCCACAGTAACAAAGGCTACTATCAGTAACAGAATGCGCAGCCAGGGACCCAAATCCTGCACTGCCAGATGTGTCCCCCTGCTGAAGCAAGTACACGTCCAGACCCGTCTGCGGTTCACCAGAGAGCATTTGGATAATACAGAAGAGGACTGGGAGAATGTATTATGGTCAGATGAAACCAAAATAGAACTTTTTGGTAGGAACAAAGGTTCTCGTGTTTGGAGGAGAAAGAATACTCAATTGCACCATACCCAGTGTGAAGCATGGGGGTGGAAACATCATGCTTTGGGGCTGTTTTTCTGCAAAGGCACCAGGACGACTAATCTGTGTAAAGGAAAGAGTGAATAGGGCCATGTATCGAGAGATTTTGAGTGAAAATCTCCTTCCGTCAGCAAGGGCATTGAAGAGGAGACATGGCTGGCTCTTTCAGCATGACAATGATCCCAAACACACAGCCAGGGCAACAAAGGAGTGGCTTCGTAAGAAGCATTTCAAGGTCCTGGAGCGGCCTAGCCAGTCTCCAGATCTCAACCCCATAGAAAATCTGTTGAGGGAGTTGAAAGTCCGTGTTGCCCAACGACAGCCCCTAGATCTGCTCTAGAGGAGATCTGCAGGGATGAATGGGCCAAAATACCAGCACCAGTGTGTGAAAAGCTTGTGAACAGTTACAGAAAACGTTTGGCCTCCGTTATTTCCAACAAAGGGTACATAACAAAGTATTGAGATGAACTTTTGGTATTGACCACCATGATTTGCAAATAAATTCTTTAAAAATCAAACAATGTGAATTTGTTTTTTTCCCCACATTCTGTCTCTCATGGTTGAGGTTTACTCATGTTGACAATTACAGACCTCTCTAATATTTTCAAGTGGGAGAACTTGCACAATTAGTGATTGACTAAATAGTTATTTGCCCCACTGTATAAATGGAACTTTGTGTGTGCGCAAGTGTGTTTGTTTTCATGTGTGATTCCGAAATGGCTGAGCGGATTTTGATGAAATTTTACACAGTTGTACATTATGTTTCAGGGAGTGTTCTTAGATGGGTTTGATCTCTATAGGCCTCCATTTAGTGCGGGAAATTTGCAACTCCAAAAATTAGCATAGAAAATCCCTGATTGTGGAGACAGTGCCGTCTTTTGGACAAAAGACGAGTCTCTTGTGATTGTAATGTCACAGTTGGCTTTCAAACTTTACAGTTTCAAGTACAGCTTTAAATATGCTGTAATGATACATTGTGGCTTTGAGTACTGCACAACAATACGCTGGACTTGAGAGAAAAAAAAAAAAAAAGTACAATTTTCCAGAATATTAATAAGGGATTTATTTCGGCTGGATATTCATACTATAGCGACAGTTATTTTTTATGCGTTACGTCCGCAATGGTTCATGGGTAGTTGTGGCAATTAGAGATGGGAATCTTGAGGCACCTAGCGATTCGATTACGATTCGATTATTGATGCACACAACACCCCCCTAACGCCCAAGCTATTAGCTGCTTTTAATGTTTTGTACATTAGTTACAAAAAGTGTACAAAAATCCTCTCAGGCTTAAATAAACTACTATTTCAGTATCAAGGTAACAGTTCAAATCAGTAAATAAAATACTCAAGTCCCCATTCTGTATCAGCAGCTTTAAACCACATTCACTTAATGTAATGTTGTAAATCAACTGTTAAAGTTGTCAAAATTGTTCCCATTATTCCATAATTTACCTTCTTTCTACTTTCGACATGTGAAAGTTTCATCATTTAAAGTGGATTGAAGTCAAGATCTTGCCGTTTCAGGAGTACCGTAATTTTCGCACTATAAGGCGCACCTGACTATAAGCCGCCACCCACCAAATTTGACACGAAAGCGACATTTGTTCATAGATAAGCCGCACTGGACTATAAGCCGCAGCTGTCCTCACTGTATTATGGGATATTTACACCAAAAGATATTAACCGGTAACACTTTATTTGACAGCGGCATCATACGACTGTCATAAGTCAAATGAACCACCATGAAACTTTGAACCAGTTGGCTGCAAAGCTTCATTGCTTCAAGATTCATTTGACCATCACTGCTCCCTTGGGGGAGACAGTCAATCTCTGCTGCCACCTGCTATCAACTCTAGTTGTTGTCCAGCATGCCTCCTAGCATGCACTGCAGCGCTACACATGTAATAACAATCAAAATTCGTGTTCTTTGGTAATTATTTCTTCAGTTATTGTTGCAGTTGTTTCATTCATTGTTACTTACGGTATTTGGTAACTTTTTATTTGACAGTGCTGCCATAAGACTGTCATTACACAATCATAATTATGACATGACACTGTAATGAGCACTAATGAATGATTATAATAGATGTCATTTAGTGTTATCCGGCAAATAATCTCACTTTTGAATGGATGTAAAAGATCCGAGCTGGACATTAATCGAGTTAATGACATAATTTGCCGGATGACATTTAATGACATCTGTCATAAGCATTCAGTAATGCCCATGATAATGCCATGTCATAGTTATGACGGTGTTATGTCGCCACTGTCAAATAAAGTGTTACCTATTAACCCAAATAAATCAACAAATAAGCCGCAGGATTCAAAATGAAGGACAAAAGTAGCGGTTTATAGTCTGAAAATTACGGTATTCTAGATAAAAAGTTAATATGGTTCGCTACGACAGCCTTCCAGAGAAGTCTACTGCTTTAAGATGGTGGCTGTTTAGTAACGCCGACCAGTATCATTTCGAATCTAGTTCTTTATACATGTGATATCTACCGTATCATTATGTGGGCATAGTTTGTAGCGGCTGTCGGCCGGAGTCAGGTATTATTGTTTTTTTTTAATCTAGCGGCATTAGTTGAGCCAGAGCCGTGAGCTGAGCATGATGTTTACTCTCGGTCCGTTCCTCATTGTGTCCCGAAGACTGCACAACTCTAGTGTTAACCATGACTGAGAGTGGTGGTTGCAGTTGTTATGTTCTGGTGTTTTCTGTTCAATAAACTGTCACTTGGAGCTGTGTGGTGAATGGGCCATGTCGCCCGCCACAATACTGTACACAGTGATGGAAAAGCGATTAGGCATTTACCCCTTAATGGCATCCTTTTACTATAACTACATTAAAGCGGCATCACTACAAAAGTATTTTTGTATTGTATTGTGTTTACGTTACACAAACCCGAGCAACACTGGGCCACACTGCTAGTACTGCGTAATTGCTGTGAAAGGGTAAGTCTATCTAAGCTTCAGACAACACACAGGAGACAAAGTGTTATTAGATCTATCGCCTGCCAAGTTCCATCAACCCCCCTGACAGCTGTGACGTCACAGAAGTAGCCGCGGTTATTAACCTGTCAAGGTGGATGACAGAAGTGGGAAGATTTAATGGACGCTTTCATCCAACATGTGGATTTGTGCCCTGTGTCCACAGTGTGCTCTTATTAGGCGTGTGTGTGTGTTCGTTCTGGACTCACCAACAACATACAGCTGAGCCACACGGTCTTTGATGCTGCAGCTGTTTCCAGCCACACAAGTATATCTGCCTGTGTCTTCTGTTGTGACATCCGAAATCACAAGGGAGCCATTGGGCATCTTCTGGATCCTGAAATGAGGAATGAAAATTTTGACAAAAGCATCTTTATGTAAAAACTATTCAATTCCCGTATTTTTTACACTATAAGTCACGCTTCTTTTTCATAGTTTAATCAATTGGAGCAACATTTGTGTGAGAATACCAACGCAATATTATATCAATTCATTGGATTTAGTGATTGGGAGTGATTCTGATGGTTTGGGAAACTTGTTAGCATGTTCTTTATGCTATATTTATCTGAATAACTCTTAATAGCTTTGTTACATTAACATACTAGGCACGTTCTCAATTTGTTGTTTATGCTTCATGTAACGTTAGCATACCCTGCACTTATTCATCCTGTTGTTCTCTATTCTATTTTTGTTTTAAATTGCTTTGCAAGATGACATGTCTGTTCTCGGTGTTGGATTTTATCAAATTAATTCCAAAATACGACCTATACTCCGGTGCGACTTAAATATTATCTATATTGTTATTATTATTTGTTTTTTTCCGTCTTCATTGGGTACGTACGGTACGGGTAAATACGGTACATACTAATCAACCCTAAATTTAGATTAATGGGTGTATGAGAACAAGAAAGCACAACGGGGGTGGTTTTGTGCAAGATGTATTTCTACGGTTTGCATGTGAACGAGTTACTATCCTTTTCTGGAGGAAGTTTCAAAGTCTTCAGAAGTTGCCAGTTACACCGCAAAAATTTGCTTTGTTAATCTGTTTTTGGTTTAAAGGTGCTATGAAATAGTGGCCATGTCAAAAAATGAAAATAACTGCACTAATGCAATTTCAGATGTAGAAAACGAATTTGGCAGTCAGATCTACCGTATTGGCCTGAATATAAGACTGTGTTTTTTGCATTGAAATAAGACTGAAAAAGTGGGGGTCGTCTTATATTCGCGGTCTAGACATTATACCCATTTACGACGCTAGATGGTGCCAGATATCATTGAAGCGATGTTGTGTCATGACAGAGCTCAGCTACTCTCAAGTTTGACCAGATGGCATTATTTTATTGCAATGTTTTTCCTTATTCAGATTTGTTTCAAGACTACAGTTACAGTTAGACTTCACTTTGATGGTTAATGCAGTTATTGCAATTTTGTTGTTTTATCACAATAGATTGGTTTATTTACATTTCAAAAACCAGAAGCCATTCATTTACAAATGTGATTGCACTTTAGTTTACATATTTAAATGTTCAGATATTGAGATTTGAATGAGGCAAAATAACATGCTTTTTTTCTCAAATATATTGTTATAATCATTTCAGATGTACTGTAATTATTTTCTGTATAAAATTAATTTGCTGTTCAAAAATTCTTTTTTTAAATTTGAGTCTTGAAAAAGAGGGGGTCGTCTTATAATAAAGGCTGTCTTATATTCGAGCAAATACAGTAGTTTTTTTTTTTTTTTTTTTTTTTTTTTTTTTTTTAACCATTTCACAGTTATTCCACCCCAAACATTGAATCTGGCAACAACATATTTTTGTGTAACTCTGGTTGTGACATCACAACTAGAATTGATGATTATGTGTAGCTTTCCAGTGCCGTGCTAGCTATACATGTTGACAGAATGACAGAACAATCACACAGCAAAAAGAGAATGGAAAGCCTATTGATAGCATGCTAGTAGTCTGCAAACATCTGCAGCTCATTGCAGGTATGACATCATCTTCTGTTTGGAGATTTTTAGTGGGTGGGGCTGAGAAAGGAAGCCTATTAGGGTCTAATTTATTATTTAGCGTTTTTTTTTTTTTTTTTTTTTTGGTCACTTTTTTTTATGGATTTGTGTCGAAAATATGTTCTGCGATCATTTTAAAGTCACTTGCTGTTTTGTTTCATAGCACCTTTAAACAGTCAACAGTCCTTAAATATAGCAACAACAAAAAAAGTTGCGTAATTGGCAGCACTGAGTTGGCAAAAGAAGAAGAACATTTATATTAAAAACACCCACTGACAGTGATAGACATCCAATTTATTTTGACTGGGAGGGGCTGGCAGCAAACGTGAATCCCAGTCAAAATGGATTTTTTGGGGCCGGGGTGTACGATGTAACATTTTGGGGCATGTAAGTGAACGCCTTCCATTGGCCGCTAATTGCATTGATCAATAATGACAGTTAACGTTTAATAATAATGAGTAACTTCACAATTGTTCATAGACTTGCAATTTTAATAGAAAAAAAGGGAATCAAATTCTATTTAAGTAGGTTTAGGTATATCCAAGCCGGAACTCTGACATTTATCAGCAGTCTAACAAAGCTTCTTTTAGTCGGACATTAGAAAAAACTTTTATTTCCAGCATTAAGAATAACACATAAAAGACTCCACTTTCTCAATACCAACAAGAGGTGAAAAGTACAGATTATTCCACATTTGAATAAAAAAAATTGTAGTTGAACACCCTACAATAAATGTCCAAACCAAGTGAGTTGATGATGGTAAATCTTTTTTACCTTCTGTTCTTACTGATATCCAGGGTCTTATCTTTGACCATCCAGTGGATGTGAGGCTCAGGGTTGCCGGTGGCCTGGCAGTGCAGTATGGCCGTGTGCCCTTGGTACACTGTTGTATTATCCGGCTCCACTTTAAAGCGAATGTACACTAAGAGTGCACATGAAAAGGGTTACATAGATGTGCACACACATTATTTTTAGACTTTGTTCCCAAGTGGGCAAGTACTAAAAGGCTGTGGTGACTGTGGTTGCTGAAAGTCACACTCTGCTGGCCAAATGTAATTCATTACCAGACTGTAAAAAGGCCACCAAGCGCCAGTAAATGCTGCCGCTGACTGAGAATGATCAATGAATGTTTCCTCATTAAAGTACCCTCAAACATACTGAAACCACAACTATTTGCAACATAAGAGTGGTGACTAATGAAGTTTCTCTTGAAGATCCCTGCTTACGCAGTGATGAATGAGAAGTTTACCTGCCACTGTGAGGGACACTATGGCTCTGATCTCCCCCTGGAGGCTGTTGGAGGCGATGCAGGTATAATTGCCGGCGTCACTGCGGGTCACTTTGGAGAAGTGAAGCTGACCATTTTTTTGCTCCACATGGGGTGGCAGATCTCCTCCGTCTACCAAGGGGCAATAAAAAAACAGAAAAAAGTAGATTTCAAACTAATTACTTTGTCGACAGCTGCATTGCAGGCAATAGTTTATGAAGTTCAAAGTAAAACTACAGTAGATATGTTTCCATGGACACTTTCATTCGAATTAAAGACAGGTATGAATAATATGTACACACCCGATTCGAAATATTCTAACCCTATCCGGCCAATTCTGATCAAGATTCTATTCCGAACGAGAGGGGTGGTTCATGCCGATTGATAATCCGATCGGCGTGCATGAAAACACTTTATTCCAAATTTTGGAACAAACCGTCCACACTCGTCACGTCAATATATGTGTTTCTGTGATTCCCAGAAGATAGTAGAAGAAGAGCAAGCGGAAGACAGGGTAGGCGCAATTTGCACAAGACTAAACTGGTCTGTATAAGAGACAAACACGTTGCTGGGCATATTAAAAGATCTTAAAAATGTAGAAAGACTTGATGGTAGGCCTGTCGCGAGAACAAATTTTAGCGGTGATAATTTATCTCATAAATTATTGCGATATGCGATATTATTGCCCCCCCCCCCCCCCAAACAAAAAAAAAATCTAAACCAATCTACAATAACACACTGAGAATACAGTATATATTAATAGATCAAGTACACCCATTTAAACGCAATAACTGTTTACTCAAATTCAAATATACTTTTTAAGAAATCACAACTAAAAAGAACAGACCATGCCTCTTTTAAGTAAAAGACAACAATATTGGTACCGCACAGAAACACTGTGTAAATAAAATGTCTTTTTCAATAAACCAAAATTGCACTTAATAACTTAAGCATTTAGGCAAATGAAAACTTTTCCCTTCATAGCTTCTGCTATGGCGTTCCATGTGTAATATTCTGATTGGATGTTTTCCGGGGCACCCTGAAGCGCACGCAACGGTGATGTTGTTTTGTTCATGTGACGTGGCAGTGAGAGACACAGACACAGATCTAGCCAAGACAAAGTCTAACGAAGTTTTATGTGTATTTTGCATAGCTATTTTTAATTGGGAATGCCAGTTCTCTTTGCATTGAGCTCTATTCTTTCTGTGAACATTATTTTTTTTTGAGAGATAGGAATATCATTTTTGTTGTGCTTTCACTAAATGATACTGTAGTTTAAATGATACTGTAATTTAACTGTTCCGCCCAAATGCATGATGGGAAGTGGGGCGACCATGACTGTCAGTGGTGGCCGCAAATGGTATATAGTATGCTCTACGTTATGTTCAATTAAGTGTGTTAAAAAAAAAGATCGTCTCCTGTCATTCTTCCCCACGTCGTTTGCCACAAGACTTACAGTATATTTGTTGTGAAAGAGTTGCTAAAGCCAATAAAAGGCGCGGTCCAATAAACGCCTGTGTCCACTCGCATTTCTCTGCCTTTTCGCTCTTAGTGCTAAAACAGCGTCATTGTAAACTGTGTGAAGCAACGCATGAACGGGTCATTCCGTGCATGTGTTAATTGCATCAAATAATTTAACGTGATTAATTAAAAAAATTAATTAGCGCCTGCTAACACGATAAATTTGACAGCACTAGTTTTTTTAAGCCCACAGACGGTTCATTACATTAGTAGCTCATTAGAGCATAGGTCTGCTTGTTTTTGTGTCACGAAGTGTGAGACAGGCGTGAAAGAGGACATTGCCTCACTCGAAAGGTTGGATGTCTTTTTTTCTTTGTGTTTTGTTCTATTATGTACTTCATTACAGGTATGAACGGTTAGGTTAGGTATACGAAATATTTCAAATGTGTTTGGCTGTTGTTTTATTCCTGTTTTACCCCAATAACAAAATTTAATGCGGCGTGTAATAAGTGATTGGAATGGATTAGGGCATTTACATGGAAAATGTGTCTCTATTTACGGATTTTCAGGTTATGAGACTACTTCCCGAATCAATTAATGTTGTAAGTAGAGGTACCACTGTACGTCATTTTTGCTGTCATATCAAAAAGACATAGCAGACATGGACTTCATGTTTGGTTTATGTTTTAGACCTATTAATTCATCTACAACAACAAGAAGAGAATGCATCAAAATACGAACGGTAAGTTTTTGTTGCAAAATTGACGATAAATCTTCTTAAAATAATTTTTTCCGACTGACGTTCTGATGCATGAACACGCAAGATCTAATATTTTTAGGCTAGGTTCATACTGCAAGTACGCACAATCCGTTTTTCCGACTCGAGTGAGGCATTAACTTGACGGTCTGAACGGGACAAGTCGCATAGAAGTGGACCATTTCAAATCTGATCTGGGTCACTTTCGTACTGTATGTGGTCTAAATCCGATCTGGGCCACATTTTTCCAGAATGTGGCGCGGTCTGAACTGTTAAATCTCCCAAATAGGAATTCATGCAGCAATTATGTCAGCAAAGAACGAGAGCGGCAGGCAGGACGGCAGTGATGTAGCTGTGCATTAGCATTAGTGCCTGCCTAGCTTGAACTCTGCTTTAACGCAGGAGGCGGGCTTGATCATAGTCATAAAAAAATACAATGAAGTTCAGTTTCTCTGTGCGCCAAATTAGCAATATTTCAGAATTGCTTACATGCAGAGTCGGCCCAATTGACACACACGAGGGTTATGTGTGTGTGTCATGCATAGGCATGTGCAGGTATGAGATTTTGACGGTACGATAACCGTGGGCAAAAATACTGCGGTTTCACGGTATTGCAATTATAGCTCCAGAATGTGTTATTTTGAGATGTATGGGTTAAAAAAAAAAAAGTTTCCCATTGAACAGGATTTTTAAAAAAATTTTCAGAACATTGCAACGTTGCAAATTGGAACATGAATACTGTTAAAATAAATTATCAATAAAAAAAAAACCAAATATTTTAAATGAAATTAAAATAAATATAACTTATAGACGATACCCACAGCCACAGCTCAAGTTGCTCAAGATTAGAGTAAGAACAAAATAATTTTCATAAAAAAGTAAAAACACTTCTGAATATTTTTTTTTTTTTAAATTCTACTGCATGACTTTTTTTGGAGGGTGGAAAAGCTCAAGTGAAGTTTTTCCATTTTCGGCCACTGTGTCAGCTCTAGTCTACATGATGTCACGCCTATGTGTTAAAAAAGAAAGAATTCATAAGTTCATAAGTTAAAAATGTAAAGGTTAGTTTAAAGTGTAAATATTGTTGTGAAGAAGGTTTCATCTAAACAAAAACAAAACAAAACAAAAAAACAAAAAACAAAAAAACATTGGGAGTGAGCCCTCTCCTTGATCCAGCGAATGTGGATTTGTGCTTAGGGCAAGAGCATCTTTCGCAGTCAGCGATCTTTGATGCTATCCCCTTTTCCACTTCATTCAAGCGAATCAAGCTTGTTTTCTCACTCTGCGGCTGTAACACTCGACGAAGTTGCTCTCCCAGCTAAGCCTAGGCTAACATTTGTCTTTGTAAGCTTTTAGTTAGTTTGTATATTGAATTTGAAAGGAAAATGTGTGTTTTGTTTTTGGCGAACTTTTCATGGTGCTAATCTGTTGAAGTTACTCACACATGGAAAAATACAATTGTACAACGTTTTAAATGTATTCATTTTGTATATTCCACTTACTATGATTTGAGAGCTCAATAAATTGAAGAAAAGTACGCTTTATGTTTGGATTATTTGTTTTTGGGTTCACTGGCTGTCTAGCCCATAGCGTCACTTTCACACACAGCAAGAAACGGGAGGGGGTGAGCGCTGCCGCGCCAAGCCACTTTTGGCTGCATTTTTGACATATGAAAAATAGTGAATACCGTACTACGGTCTGATGGAAAATTTTAGTGGTTTTGAAACCGCGACGTTTTCACACCACGGTAAACCGTGAAACTGGTAACCGGCATATGCCTAGTCATGCATGCACAGTGCATATTTATTTGTTTTGATGCTTCTGCGCATGCGGGTCAGTTTGCTCACCGCGTGTTGGACTGCGAATTAGTGTGTATGTGCAATACTTGAATGGGCTCAATGGACAAAGGCAGTCTGAACGGGCATGCGAAAATAACATGACAAAAAATCGGAATTGTGCATTAAGACCTGCAGTATGAACATAATTTTTAATCCGATCGCTGATTGGATTGAAGAAATTTTGTCCTTGTCAACTTACCCACTGATACAAAGATTTAATTATGGCCACATGTTAAAGCACACCTGCTTTTGTCCAGCGGATGGTGGGAATTTCTCTTCCCTTCGCCGAGCACTGGATGGTGATCTCATTATCAAGCTCCAGGCACTGGGAAGGCTGGGGGGTCGGGGTGAACTTGAGCTTCTCTGAAACAAGTTAAACAACACATACTGTATATTACACGCGTGCTTAACACAGATGGAAAGGGGTGAAATATGTCAAACTCATTCAGTGTGTTTCATTTTCCTTTTTTCAGCGAGTTGGCTGTTTGACAGTCACTATTTTAAACACTTCATCCAAAATCTAAACTTCTGAATCTTAAAAGATCCAGGTACACCTGAAAACCAAGTGTGGAAACTTATCAATGAACATTTTCTAAATAGATCAAGCAGCCAGCCATAACAATGATATGTCAGATCATCTACAGAAGCATTCATCTTAGATATAAAGTAATACAATGGAGGTCAGACTAAAGCTGCTGTGCGTGAGTCATGTTTAACACCTCTGTGGGTGTCCTCAAATGCTTCCTATTTTAAGAAACAAACACACAAGCCCACAGGCATTACCACATTTGTTTTACATTTTCTCAGAGCACTGTATTTCTGATCTTTCTTGGAATGACTCCAAACACACTGTAGGTAATGTAAATCTTGCTGTCTTACCCAGCACGCTGACTCTTGCCTGGCCAGACAGTCGACCACCCACTGTTTTGGTCTCACAGCCATACATCTGTCCGTCATACACCTCGACACTGTTGATCCTCAGGGTACCATTGGGGAATAGTTTAAAACGGGAATCCTGGCAAAAAGTTAAAAAGACAAGTCCAGCTAAATTTTTGGAACATTGTAGGGAAAACAATACAATATTTTTTCCACATTGACTTTGATTATTTTACAACTAGTCAACAGAAAAAGCTTTTGTTGTGAATTGGAATGAGTTTAACACTAGTAGACATCCAATCCATTTGAACTGGGAGGCTGGCAGCGAATGAACGAATCTCTTCCACTTCAAACGGATTGAACGTCTATGGCCATCAGTGGCAGCAAATGCTAGACAACGAGGTAATTTTGGGGCAATTCAGATCATTACCTTATTGATTTTCAGTCACTTCCTGAAGTTCCTATTGATTCTGAGGCATTTTATGAGTCACTTCCTGTTGATTTTGGGTTACAGAACAGGAAGTGGCCCGGGAATCTCCCAAATGAATAGGCAGTGACTCAAACTCAACAGGAAGTGACCTGTAAATGCACTAAAATGAACAAAAATTGACCTACAAATGGCCTGAAAATCAGAAAGAGTGACTGTGACAGCTCTGGTTTCGAATGGATGAATGTTTGTTCAACCCTCCCAGTCTAAATAGATTGGGTGTCGAGCACCATCAATGGCAGCTATATAGTTAACTAAGACACTATTATAGTGGAAGATTTTGATAGCAACTTGTTGGGCCCTTTTGTTTTTTTAAAACATTGACACTTTTTTAAAACGATATCTCGATTCTTGGCAGGAACATATCGATAAGCTTTTGGGATACAAAGTATCACGATATATCACGATTTCGATATTTTGTCACACCCCAAGTAGCCACAATTGCTAACGTCATGAATATTAATGAGCAAAGGTGACGTGTTGCTTGTGGTACGCCATTCATTTAAACAGGGAGCGTTGGGTGTGAAAGCTCATCTTTCAGTGGCTTTATCGGCTCTAGATGTCCAGTCGATTTTAACTGGAGGGTTGGCAGCAATCATTCACTGATGGCATCAATGGCAGCTACTGCGGTACAAAGTATTTGTGTGCTCTTTAAAGTGTTTTTCAACTAGTGTGCCGTGAAAAATCATCAGGTGTGTTGCGAAAAATTATCCAATATCACTTTTTTTTTTTTTTTAATTGTCGGGTGGAGTTGCAGTAGGAAGGAAGGAGTAGGTAGAAAGTTCTCGATCGTGTGCAGATGAGCAAGGTATTGCTCGTGTCGCGTTCAAAAACTGCTCGGTTTTTTAGCCATCAGCCACTTTGCTTTCCGCAACAATGTGGACCCCAGCACGTCTACTGCACATCATTAGACTCGTCAAGTGTTGATATACACTAAAGTGTCCTTTCCATTTTCTTTTCTCCATATGTGACGACCGTCAATCCTCCCCCTGTGTTTTATTCCAACACATTGTCGAGGACAGCAAGGTAGCTGATGGCTAGAAGTCTGAGCAGTTCTTTAACGCAACTAGAGCAGCTATCCAACAGCGCTATGGTGCCAAGCAAGCTTAAACGTCATCTCCAAACGAAACACCCGTCGTTTCAAACTAGGGACTATTTTGTTGGCCTTTGTGAAAACACAGAGGAACAGGCTTTTTTGGGGGGGGACTACAAAGAATGAGAAAGCCCTCAAAGCCAGTTAGCTTGTTGCTGAATTTGTTGCTAATCCAAAAAGTTGCTAAATCCAAAAAGGCCCACACTGTGGCAGGGACATTAATACTACCTGTCTGCAAAGTCATTGTCAGTGAGATACTCGGCCCTAATGTGGTTAAAGACATTGCTAAAGTCCTCCTGTCTGATAATACTGAGCTTTCCAAGCCTAACTGCTATAAAAAATAAAAACAGAGACTGAGAACTGTTGAAAAAGATTCCTGCCAGGATATCAGCTTTGCTTTCATTTAAACAGAAGAACTTTAGTTTCACACTGAGTAAGTATAAATACTGAGAAATTATTTTATAATTAAATATACTGTACGAAAGTAATTTTGGAACAATTTTGGTGTGTGGTGTGCTGCAAGATTTTTTCCAATGTAAAAACATGCCGTGACTCAGATAAGGTTGAAAACCATTGCTTTAAAGGGTTAAATATATGTTTAATAGCCTACATTTTGCAGTATACTAACTATACTGTATGTTGAGGTAGATCAAAGAGAAGGTCAAACACACACACAGTAAAGCCCCCACAGCCAATAAATGCAAGAAAAAAAGCTATCACACAGGTCAGTGTGGAATGTCAGCGTAACGACTGACCTCTGGCGTGATCATGATGTTGTTGCGAAGCCATGTGACCTCTGGTTCGGGAGTGGCTTTGGCGTGACAGTGCAGATAACCCGGTTTACCTTCTTCCAAGCGGCTGTCTTGGGGCCTTGTTATCCACACTGGGGCGGCTGCGGGAGAACCAATGTATATCACGTGGGCTCACATATTTTACACTCCTTCTCACATGCGCAGTATAATTATAACAGCAATATATTTGACTGGATGACAGGAATAACAAAAAAACAAAAAAGGGGAACAACTATACAGGGTGACCCAAAAAAAAGTTTACACTCAGTTGACTGCTTGTTTAAAAGCCATTGAAACATACCTAAATGGGTTGTCATGCTTAAGTGATGCATTAAGGTCACTCAATGCAGCTGGTAATCTCTCGTCTCTACAATTCCTGTGCTTCTGCTGAAAATGAAGAGAACTTTAGCTGTACCTGAATTGCTGCGTGCCGGTCTGACACCTACTGAGATTGCAGCAAATCTGAGAATATCCAGATGTGCAGTCTACAAAGTTAAAAAGAAGCTGAAAGATACTGGAACAGCCTCACGAAAACCTGGGTCTGGAAGTGCCGATCTGTGCGGACCAAAAAAGTTGATTGACAAGGTGATATGTGGCCACCCCAGAGTCCAGATCTCAATCCCCTGGATTATAGCATATGGGCAACTGTGGAGGACAGTGCCTGTAAGAAGCCACAAACTTCTGTGGCAGCCTTTGAGAGGTCCATTGTTAGATCTTGGGAAAAGATGACAGCATCCTACATAAAGAAGCGTTCCGCAGGCGCCTGGAGGCTGTTGTGACACTTAAGGGAGGACACATTGAAAAATAGAGTTTACTGTACATGTTCTTTACAATAATGTATAATTTGTGATTAAATTCTAATTCTAAGATGAATAAACATGGCATTTAAGTTGTATTATGGCAGTGTACTTTTTTTTGGGGTCACCCTGTATATAGTTTTGCCATGTTTGCCAATTCCTTAAAATTATTTAAAATAAATTTTAAAAAAAGAAAAGGAAAAAAGGAAAATAAATTGATTTCTGTCGTCCTTAATCTTTCATTAAGGACTACATAAATTATATTCAAACTTTATTTTGTCAGAAACAAAGTCGATGCACATGATTGACTAACAGGCGACACATAATGGTGTGGTATTTGGTACTGAGTTTGATACCTGTGAGCTGGGGTGACTAAACTTAATGTGGTCATTGTTTATGGATTTAAAAGGAAGAGATGGGTGGAGTAGCCAAATATTTTCACCAGTGTGACTAGTGGGGGGGTTTGTGGTGCATCAATAATCGAATCGGAGCCTCTGAATCGTAATCGGAATCGAATCATTAGGTGCCCAAAGATTCCCACCTCTAATAATAATCGATTTTGAATATAACTTACAAGCCATTTACATAACTAATTCGTAAATTTTATCCTTTTGTTTCATATACGTGAGCAGTGTGTAGGTTTCGTAGGTTTACATTTACAGTCAAACATAGCTACATTAATGCATTGGTGCGAGCGGGTATTGTCCATTCCGGTATGTTTTTTTTTTTGTTTTTTTGTGCCAATTATTTTTTTGTACCATGAAGCAAAAAAAGGTTTTAAAAAATGAAAATTAATTTCCGTGTACACCGAAGCTTTCGTATCTCGAGGTACCTCTGAAAATGTAACAGAGTAAATGTAATTCATTACTTCCCACGTCTGCTTACAGCTAAACAAAAAAAGATTTAAAACACACGAAATGTATTGAATCACATGTAAGTATCCATCCATCCATCCATCCATCCATCCATCCATCCATCCATCCATCCATCCATCCATCCATCCATCCATCCATCCATCCATCCATCCATCCATCCATCCATCCATCCATCCATCCATCCATCCATCCATCCATCCATCCATCCATCCATCCATCCATCCATCCATCCATCCATCCATCCATCCATCTCTTCCGCTTAGTATGACGCTCTTAAAAATAAATAATGTGCAATGTGAAAAAACGTGTAATGTAATGGGTTTGTTTTGGACTCACTGGCAACAGTGAAGGTAACTTCCTGTGTCCTGCGACCAGCCTTATTCTGTGCTACACAGGTATAAACTCCAGAATCGCCTGCCTCCGTCGGACTGAAGACCAGATCCGAGCCATCCTGGTACACTCGTCCTTCCGTGGGCACCCGCTGACCTTCCCTCTCCCACCAGACTTCAGGCTGGGGTCTTCCTCGTGGGGCGTTACAGCGGACCCGCTGCAGGGTGTCTGCTGTGAAAACCTTTGACATTTTGGACACCATATCATCGATCTCTGTCGTGTAGAGAAGAGAGACAAACAGGAAAAAAACTGTGAAATTAGGCCATGATTACATGACAACCATCTAACACAATAATGCAAAAGTGGCGTTTTGCAGTTATTTTGATTCAAAGTTTAAACGACCATTATGTGTGGGGAAAACTGAGTGCACATGGAAGCGCAAAAGTGCATGAAACCTCCAATTTGCCGATGTAGTATGCATTCCCAACATTAAAAGTGGCAGCACCACCAACACCTGATTCCTGCGTGTAACCCATCCTTTCTGCGCTTTCCTCTTTCGTCCTGGTCAAATAATGTTGTTCTCTGCTCTAGCTGAGTTTCTGTAATTAGAGTAGTCAATTGTTTACTAGACTCTTTATCAGTGTATCATTCGTTCATTCCATATCTGTTTTAGAATCGAAAATCGGAAAGCGGATAACGACTTATTTCTCGTTTTCAAATCAAAACTCGGAAAACAAATAACGGTCTATTTTTCGCTATCAGCATTTCTTTTTAAACTTAAAAATAGAATATGGAAGAATGAATTTATTATGGTATTTTTGTTCTATTCGTTTTTGGTTTTGTATCATTTTCGATGTGCTGTGACCCGGAAGTTGTTGACCCTTTTTTCGGTGAGGCAAGTCTTTAACCGCGCCGATTTTGAAACCTGTTCACAGAGATAGTCCGCCATCCTTAACAAAAACGTTAAGAGATAAGAACTAAAACGTTTGCTATCGTGCAGCTCGATTCACCCATCAATGGAATCACCCGGTAGAAACTGACTGACCTACTTGAGGGTAAAAAAGTCAACAACTTCCGGGTCAAAACGAGAAATGAAATAAGTCGTTATCAGTTTTCCGATTTTGGATTCTAAAACATATGGAACGAACGAATAATACACTGATAGTTCTTGAATTATGTTGAACGCAGTTAGGCTATGTACAAGGTTGCCACTTGCAGACAATGTTTTCATACACCAGGGGTCTGCAACCCATAGCTCTGGAGCCGCATGCGGCTCTTTGAACCCTCTGATGCGGCTCAGTATTATATTGAATAAATGATTATGTGTTTCAAATTTATTCTGGCACTTGCGAGATTTAAGTAACACCTTAACCATATACACCATATAACCAACATATATGGTTGGTATTATGGTTGCTCACCAGAAGGTGTCCCCCCCAAGTCGTTGCACCATTCACAGGACCAAAGACTTGTTGCTACACTTTCCATATAGGAATCGCAACCTTACTTAGTTCACTCATTCAGCTCATTAATTCACCAACTATGTAAAGTCATGGTTACCACTCAGAATGTGTACCCACAAGTCTTTGTGCTATTCACAGGCGCAATGCCTATTAAAAGGAGTCAAACATGCAACACAGAATACATACAGTATATACTAGTATATATGTATATATAAAATCATTTCAAATGTCTACAGTATATGTATGTGTGGCTCCAGTGATGTCATTTCAGTGGAAACCGGGTCAAAATGGCTCTTTGAGTGTTAAAGGTTGCCGACCCCCGTCATACACTGTCGAACTGTCTGCGTGCACTGGCGTCGTCAGTAGAGGTGGGAATCTTGGGGCAACTAACGATTCGATTATGATTCAGATGTTCTGATTTGATTATAAATAGATTATTGATGTACCCCCCCCACACCTTTTAATGTTTTGTACATTAGTTCCAAAAATCATCTCAGGCTAAACCTAAGTAATATTTTAGTATTAAGTTAACAGTTAAAAACAGTAAATAAAATACTCAAGTCCCCACTCTGTATCAGCAGCTTTAAACTACATTCAAATAATTTGATGTTGTGAATCAAACACTAAAGTTGTTAAAATTGCTCCCGTTGTTTGGGGGTTGGGGGGGGGTTCCAGCCCCCCACAAACATTTAATTTTTGTAAACAGTAACCATCAAAATTATTGAGCACTTTGTTCGCAGATTGGTTGACAATTTTCCAGTAACTTTAATACTGTTCCTCATATCCCCCTGAGTAACTGGGGAACAAAGGCAACAGTAGGAGACAGAGAATATAAGTTGTTTTAAGTAAGGGAATTAAATTAACAAGGGTCTTTGTGAGGTGAGCCATATAAAAGCTGGCAGCAGCTATACAGTCAATAGAGTGTGATCTTCGCTACAAAGACTCCCAAGACCACATTGTATTGTACGATACATGATGGGGTGTTCTTAAAGATCATTAATACTTTATTGGCCAATGAGACTCAAGTTGGTCAGCGGCCTTAAACTTTTACAGGCAGTGATCGGAAACAGTTAATGAGAACAGAGGAAAATGCACATATTTCAGAAGATGAAAGAGAGGCTGAGCTGGGAAAATAGGAGCCGGGGTAGCATGGGTGGGTATTCGCTCTGTGAAATGAATGAGGTGGAACTATGATAGAGAAACTATTTAAACTTGTCACCAAATAATGACTTCTATTGTGACACAATCCCCTTTAATGCCTGGAGGGATTACCATCAGATTAGGTGAATTAAGGTATTTAAATGGGGCTGCGGTTCACTGGGTTAAAACTGCAGATGCAGTCATATTTCATTTAAAAAGAAAATAAGAGGTTTCAAAGAGAAAGAAAAGTTTTCGGGACGGTAAAACAAAGAAATACCAGCCTTAAGCAGGTTCAAAATATTTGACTTGTATGCACTTACATCTGAAAAGCGAGTCTGATTAGTAAAATGATTACATTAGCCTGATCTCACTGAGATATAGCGTATGACAGTTCTCATACTGTCTAGACAATGTTTTGACTGCCGTCTCCGTGCTAAGTCATACAGTATTTTTAATGGGTTTATTTACTGTATGTATATATATACCATACACAATAGATCTATGTAAATTATTATTCACTTTAAGTGTAAGTATACTGTAAGCAGACTTTTAAGATTGTTAAAACAAGTATGTATCTAAGTGGACATTTAACAATTTATTAACTATATGTATTTTCCGTAAAAAGTTGGTCAATGCCACTGTATTTCAAGGAAATTATTATCTCAAAATGGCAAAGAAAATGCAATTATGTTTTCATTGGATCTGATTTTCGTGAAGCCATAAATTCATATTTTTTATTACAGTCTTTGATGTTATGTACGGCCTCTGACAAAATTAGCTCTTTTCATTCATTACTTTGTTAAGGGCAAGGAAGGAAAAATAAACAATATATTGCTAAACAGCATCAGCCTAAAAAAAAAAAATGTTGGGCCTTAATGTTATGATCACTAACGTGGACGGATAAACACATCAAATGGGAGAAGTAAGGTGTTTCAGCATGTACAGTATGGAGTGAGGAGGATACAGCCGGGCCGGATATCGATAAGGAAATGAGATTATCTGGTGAGATACGGCTCAAAGTGGAAGAGCCAACACAAGGCAGCACAATACTGTACATAACTGAAATGCTCTCACACTCTCAGATAACACAGTGTGTTTAGGTGTTTATTTCGAAGCAGTTCTACAGCTGTAAATTTGTTTGGAGTTGTGTTTACCTGCGATGAGAAGGGAAGCCTCGTGTGTGACTTGAGAGCCGCTGACGCCGCGGCCAACACATTTGTACAAGCCCGTGTTCCTGGGTTTGACCTGGGTGATGAGCAGCGATCCATTGGACAGCAGGAATATGCTGGAAGGAAAACAAATCCCATATAACAACCACCTATTCTCATTATCATTCGCTGATGGTAGCTTAGTTTTGCATGCAATTTCAAAACACTACTTGTCGTACATTTTTTGTCCAAATGACATCTTTAATACAGACAAACACACACTCAGGGCGGTAAGGGGCAAAAAAAGTGGTATAGAGTTTCTGCCAAAAATGAATGGTTCGGCCCAAATTTGCTCAAAACCTTCCCATTCATTTCTAATGGCCAAAATTTCCCATCCCTTTTAGTGGCACAAAAAACGTCCATTTGATTTCCAATCCGGAGCAGCAAAAATCTACATTGGCACACCCAAATATCAACAGGAAGTGACCCATTATCAACAGCAAGTGACCCTGATATCACCCATATCAACAGTAAGTGACCCGATATCAGCAGGAAGTGACCCTGAAGTGACCCTTAAAAGCCCCCAAATCAAAATAACATGACCTGATATGTGACCCTGTGATAAGTGACCCTGAAATTGCTGAAAATCAATTGGAAGTGACCCGATAACAACAGGATGTGATCCCGGAATGCCTCCAAATTAACAGGTAGTGACCCCAAAATGCCCTCAAATCAACAGGAACTGACTCGATATACGAACCAACAGAGCAAAACAACCATCACAATTGCTCCATAAATTGAATTTTCTAGTTCTTCTTGCTATTTGTTTAAGTTTGGTCAGCAAAAGAAGCCCCACAACACAGCGGGAGCTGGCATGATTCTTAACCCTGCTGATCCAGGGGAACATCTGGTGAATCAAGTTAGTTCTAATTAAGGCAAAGAAAATGCCTCTACAAAACACAGTTAAATCCTGCATAGCAAGCCATTTTAAAAATATCTTTGATGTAGGAAGCCCATCCTAATGGCCCAATTTGACCTCTGGCAGGGTAAACAGACATTCAGTGGTAGCAATGGACAGGGAGAAATTAATTACAGGCTGGCTGTGGTGTCCACATCTGGTAAGAAGAGATATTGGCAGGAAGTCAACGCGGAAGAAACAGTAGAGAGAAGGGTATTGGGATGCCTTGTGGCAAACAGTGAGAACACTGAGTGAAACCGGAGTTCATACAACATACTCACCACCGGCATCTAATACTGGTGTGTTAGTGAGTACTTGTGGGTCCATTCAACCGGCAGAACAAGACATAGCTTCAAAGACATACTTGCTAATAATGTCTTGGTATGATGACTATCGTATTTTTCGGAGTATAAGTTGCACCAGCCATAAAATGCCCAACAAAGAGGAATAAAAAAAGTAAAATTCGGCATTCGCTGCTCAGCCTTCTCCGCGTACAGACTCACTCTGAGCTCCTGAAGCACTCTCTTATCTTAACCAAAAAGCGCTCAGGGCCAGCAAGCTCGACTCCAAGTATGGCTCCAAAGAATCTGAAACCTGGAGACTTGGATGAAATAAAATCCTCCATACAGAAGTTGGAGGTCTCCTTGACTGGCTTGATTCAAAACCAGAATCAAGAAATCGTCAGAGAGCTCCAGTTAATTCGCGCTGAAAACGAGAAACTCAAGCAGGCGGTCGAGGAGAGAGATGTTCACATCAAGAGGCTGGAAATTTTGGCTGACGATTTCGACCAGTGCCGACGTGCAGATGAGCTCATCATTTCTGGATTAAAACTGACGCCTAGCCCAGGGGACACAGTGGCGCAACTGGCAATTGCTAAGCTGAAAGAGTACGGAATAAACATGGAACCGCTGGACATCCGTCGCTGCCTTCTGCTCCCATCTGCGGGGAGAGGACAGGCGACGGTGCTCATGAAGCTGGCAGACCACAAGACCAAGACTGTCCTGCTTAACCAGCGCCGCCACCTGAAAGGGTCGAAGATTTTTTTGAATGTTTTTGATTTTTTTGAACTTGCCGAAATTGCAAGAAAAGCACGTCAACTCAAGAAAGCTGGGAAAATAGTCAACACCTGGGTCTCGGATTGCAGGATCCTTGTCAAGACGCAAGATCTGAAGATAAAAGCTATCACGAGTTTTGACCAGCTAACTATAATAGCTGGATAACTGTAAATACTACACAGCGGACCAGTATAACAACTCGTGGATGTGGACGGTAAGCTGAAACCTATCAACGGCAGGAGTCTCTACAAGAATCTTGAACACACTAAGGATTATCTACTAAAGATAACAAAGGCTCTGACTTTAATTTGCACGGACATAACTTGACACAAATGAATCGGGCATCTAAGGGGGGAGGGGGTGTTGCAATTATGATTGACAATCTCCTTGAATGTATTACAATTGAGCTCCTAACCCCCAATTGTAAAAACATAATTATCTGCTGTGACTACCGAGCTTCTGATTCAAATGTCTAGTATATGGAAAACATACTGTATAAACGAATAATAAGCACGTTTTCGTTGTGGAGACATTAATCTTGGGATAAAATATGTACAGCATGTTGTTTGATTTTATACATACATGACTGATGAAACTGTTACAGTGACCTTTGTGTGCGCCAATTGTTGCCGCTACTCACACCAGCTGTGATAACACATAATCACTTTTGCCACACACATAGCCACAACAAAATGTTCCACAGCAAACAGATGCAAAAATGTCAAGGACATGACTAAGCCATAACCTTGTACGCTCCGAAATTAATTGACGCTAAGTTACTAAACTCAGATTGTTGATTGTGTTATTGTACAGTTTTGATGTATGTTCCATGCCTGAATGTGCGTCTTTAGTTGCATGGGGGACGGGAAACTGATAAGCATATGCTTCATCTCGTCCGCCTTTGTCTTCTTCTTCGGTTCCTTCGGGCAAATCATATCACATTTTGTAATTGTCAATTATTGTCAATGATACCAATGATGATGACAATAAATTCAATTCCATTCCATAAGTCGCACCGGAGTATAAGTCACATTTTTGGGGGAAATGTACTTGATGAAATTCAACACATAGAACAGATATTATGCCTGTCGCGATAACAAATTTAAGTGTGCGATAAGTATTCTCATAAATTTTGCGATATTATTGCCCCCCCCCCTATTTTTTTTAAACAATTTACAATAACACAGTGCGAATACAGTATGTATTAATAGATCAAATACACCCATTTAAACGCGATAAATATTTACGCTAAGATTCAAAAATACTTTTTAAGAAATCACAAAAAACAATAGACCATGCCTCTTAAGTAAAAAACAACAATATTGATACCGCACAGAAACACAGAATAAATAAAATGTGTTTTAAAAAAAAATGGCACTTAATAACTTAAGCATTTAGGCAAATGAAAACTTTTCCCGTCATAGCTTCTGCAATGGTGTTCCATAGAAATGTAACGATACAGTTAAGTCACGGTTCGGTACGATTTTTGGTACGGGGGACATGATTTTTGATCCAATTCAATACATTTAATACTCTGTAAAAAAAAATATATATATATTTTTTGTTTCGTTTTTTTTTTGTTGTTGTTTTTTTTGCTAACGAGCAAAAATTAAATTGCCATCATATCAACATGCATTTTAGTGCATAATATTTGTGTGCTTACTTCTTACTGATCTGAAAAAAATTTGTATAAAAGTGCTGAGAACAATCTTTACTGTTTGTAAAGTGAGGCAGGGCACACTGTTGATTGCTACAGCTCTCTTAGCAGCTAGGTTTACTACATGAGCAAGACATCCTATTTGTGGTCCGAATCCATTTGTGTCACGTACTGAATTAACAATATTTGCAACATTATCTATAGTCCCTGGTATGGATTGATTTGGCCTTCTTAACTTCCATTCAGTCATGACAGTTTAGAATTCATCGATTTAGTATATGGACTACGTGTCCCATAATCACTCTGGGCTCACGTAGCCAATGGCATGGGACGTAGTCCATCTAGTTTGCCATTTCATGATATCTAGTGTGTGCACGCATTAAAAAAGTTAGCAAGCGCCGCTGAAGTCACGTCTGCTCATTACTACACAACACCAGAATATGACAGTCGACTTTCATAAACAGGGCGAGTTTGAAGCACAGCGCTCTTAATTTCATTCAGCCGTTCGTTGTCAAAGCAAGGTTGTTCGTAGCAGCAATGTTTTGGCGGACTTCGTTGTAAATATCCGGTGTTGTGCCGAAAAATAGCCGCCCCGTGTGAGATGTCACTCCTGACGGGACACCCACACATCAACAACACCGGCGCGCCATAGATGGACCACAGTCACTCCGGAGCACTAACGCGGCCGGTATACGTTGAACAATAGGATATAATGGGAACGATTGGCTCCGGCGCTAGTTTTTGCCAGACCTGGAACGAAGATGCATTTTGCGCAGTTGGTAACGAGAAATCCGAACTTTTAACAGCACGTCTGCCACACGCGCGCACGCACGTGCACGCGAGGCGATAAATCGCAGCGGAAAAATTACCGCCTTCATTTTTATTTATCGCGCGATAAATGGAATTATTGCATATTGCGACAGGCTTAACAGATATGTCATCTAGAAAGGCAATTTAAAATAATAATACAAATAGAGAACAACATGCTGAATAAGTGTACAGTATAATAATGTTACATGATGCATGAACTACGAAATGTGAACGTGGCCTGTATGTTAACGTAACATAGCTATTAAGAGTTATTCAGATAACTATAGCATAAAGAACATGCTAACAAGTTTACCAAACAATCAGTGTAACTCCAAAACACCAAACAACATGTGAAATGATATAATAATTTGTTAATAATTTTACACATAAGTCGCTCCAGAGTATAAGTCCCACCCCCAGCCAAACTATGAAAAAACTGCGACTTATAGTCCGAAAAATACGGTAGTTAAGGAAGATTACTTTAAGCCAAAGCCTTGATTAATTTAAAAGAATTTGTCAGAGTTTGGCCGAGTTTTTTTTAGTATACAATGGTTTTGTCATTTTGTAGTCAAGCTTAAATCAGTGATGGTCATCCCCCTTAATGAGGATAGGCAATTAATTCTCCACCTCAACTAGTGTTCCATTTTAATTTGATGTAAATGCTATCACAAACTGCTGCTTGTGTTTGATATGGTACACATGTTTTGTTATAAATATGTAAACATAGTATATATTGACTGATGAGTGAACAATATAGACCACTTCAAGATAACTTTTAAACAAGAAACGACTGAATTATTGAGCACACAACCTTACTGCACTTCTTCAGATAAAGACTTTCCCAAAAGCTGTATTTCTGTGTCATATTTTCTCTGTTCATCGTGCAGGATAAAAACAAGCTCTGACACTGACTTTGTTTTGCTACAGCAAGAGAGGACTCATAAATGGAATGGTACCTTCACTGGATAACGCATTCAAAATATCCACAAAGACAGACAGACACATTTTTATAGGAGCATAAAATACCTATAAAATGTTTTCATATATCTGCCACTGAAAAAAAATGTATTGGCAAAATACCTTATTTTTTTATTTATGTACATAAAGCAGGTAGCAGCAAGTGATTATCTGTAACAGAACTGATAATTGAATGGTAATATTGTACACCACATATACAAACTTAGTCATTTTTTGCATGTCATATCTGCCGCCCTTGTTTTGAAATCCCCTTCGTTGTGCTAGATTGAGTGTACTGTATTTATTTTGTTGTCTATTGGCTCTCTGCTTACTGCTTATGTTAGTGTTATTGATCCCCGTCGACCTACTGTCACGGACCCATTGTGTTATTCCCCCTTTTCTACGATCGCCTGAATTTCCTTGAACGCATCCCTCCGTTGTTTTCTGCTTTGAAGTACAACCCTGTTTCCGCAGTAGCGGACCCTAACATCGGCCATAAAATAAACCACACATTTCCAAAGATGCAGGATGGACTCTCTTCCTTGGCTCTACGATGCCGTAGCAATTTAATTATGTTATGTTTTGAGTTTAATGTAGCTATTGCCGGCTTGCTATGTTTATAATTGCTACGTATGCTTCCTGCTTTTCGTCTTATTGCGAAGAGAGAGGATGTGACGATCGGCCCACCATGATATTTACGTCATCAGCCATCGTGCTGTGACCCGGCAATTTAACGCCTGCTGTCACGCACACCACTTCCCGGGAAAGTCCTGGACATCATACTAAAATGCGACCTGTGAAATGTCCGCGTAAACTCCGTGTCATTCGACCCGGGAAATTGGTTCCACACATAAGGGCTACCCATTTAAATCCCGCGATTTTCCCGGTATTATATTATTATTATTATTATCATTATATATACTCTGGACCAACTGTGGAATTACTAACACATTGTTATATCATTTCACATGTTATTTTGGTGTGAAACTGATGGTTTGGTAAACTTGTTAGCATGTTCGACGTACCCGACTTACGTGATTTCGACTTTACGATGCCGGAGTCTCGTCCGCCATTTTGTCTCCAGTGTTTTTTTTTTTTCTTCATGTAAACAGTACCTTGTTGTTCCTCACAGTATATTATTTTTTACTTTATTTCATTAATATGACTTCTGCGCTTTGGCGAAATGTGTCTTTGATTATAATGTTGACTTTTGTTTTGTGATGCATGCTTTTATTTTGGCATAGGAATTGTAGGAACTGCACGTGAGTAAAAGCGCATCCACAGATGAAGAATGTATTTGTGCACACGAAGAAGCACCCACGCGTACAAACGAGGAAGAGCATATTTGCTCCCATGAAGAAGTCACACAGCTGAATTAGAGCAAGAAGGGAAAGATTACAGCTTAGCCCTCTGTGTGGCTAGGACTTAGCTCCAACATCTTGGCGAGGACGGTACAATGATGTATAATACATGTTTTTGGATAGTTATTTTGAGATTTATGGGGTGTTTAGGGTTACTTACAAGGTTAATTCCGACTCACGCCAAAATTCGGGTTACGTCGCAAGCGTAGGAATGGACCGCGTTCGTAACCAGAGGACGACCTGTAGTTATCTGGATACATTTTAATAGCTATGTCACGTTAACATACTGGGCACATTCTCAGTTCGTTGTTTGTGCGTCATGTAACGTTAGCATACCGTACACTTTTTCAGACTGTTGTCCTATATTCTATTTAATATTTTAAATTGCCTTTCAAGATGACATGTGTGTTCTTGGTGTTGGATTTTACCAAGTAAATTTCTCCGAAAAAATGCGACTTGTACTCCGGTGCGACTTGTAGGCCGAAAAATAGAGTACAGCAAATGTCCAAGTCTTATGCTAAATGACGAATAAACAATTAGCTGGCTAAATGAAGCCTCGTCATTTCCTGTTTAATCACTGACAGCTGCACCAAATGCCTATGTAGGCCAATAAATTGGACACAAAAAGGCACTCTGTTTACTATCACACACATTATAAGACAGCTGCAGTTTCTCTATGTGCGACTGCAAGCTTCAAGTCAGGCTGCAGCAACAATGCAGTGTGTCCCATCTTGTGCTGCATACTGCGAAAAATGTAAACTGACCAGTAAATATTTAAAAAACACTAAATCATAAAGCAGGCGAATATTTTTCCCTCCCCACAGCTGCCCACATGCTTGCTGTTTGACACATGTGATCAAGAGCTTACGTGTTTATTGGGGGCATGCTGGTAAGCTGATTGCGGCCCGAGGGCTGTTTTTTTTTTTTTTTCCAACACTACAGGGCTGCAAAGTCTCTTGTGGTAGGCTGGAGAGAACACTTAAGTTAAAATGAAGTACGGCAGACTGCAAAGGAACTTTACAGCTTTCTTATTTCAGAAGCAAAAGCATTCCTTAATGTGCGATTCATCTTAAAACTGAGCCGCAAAAGCGAAATAGAAGCTGGAAGTACGACTCTGGGGTTCTAGCTTATAGGGCACAAGGGAATGCCCCTCAGCCACATAGTTTATTAAGTAGAGGTGATGCATAGGCACGATAGTGGTGAGGTAAGGCTAGGGATGAACAATGAAAGGATACCGCAATAAAAATTTACCGGGTTTTGTTAACCAGCAGCTCACTTTCATGGTACCATTCCAGAGCAGGAGGCGGCACGGCGGTGAACTGGCAGTGGAACACAGCTTCTTCATTCCTCAGAACCACCTGGTCCTCAGGAGTAACCACTGGTCGAGGAAAGCTCTTATCTATAAATGAAAAACACAAACATCTTCATGATTACATCTGCAGGCATTAGACCATCAAACTATATCGCATCTGTGCACTTATTAAAAGCTGCCAACAGCGGCGAAGGCCTTCAGGTGCTGGTATGTGTCAACACCTAAGGGGCCCCCAAGAAGACTTAATTAGGTCACTGGGTTTTTCATTGACCCATGTCTTATCAGAACCATCATTCTTATGAAAGCTGGAACATATAATAATATTTTTGTAAAGGAGGGCAAATTCCACAATGAAATTTGTTGACATACTTTTTTTTTTGTGAGGAAGCCTGGTCATGAATACACAGTATTTCACAAAAAATGACATTTTTAGCATTGCAGCATTGTTGTTAGCACTGTTGTTTGCTAGCTGTACCTTGATGTTTCACTTAATAAAAATGAATATCTACTGTATAAATGGAAATCAGGGCTCCATTAAAATAATACATCTTAAACATGCTTCACTTTGCTTTGGAACAGTACACAGTAGAAGCTCTAATATGATTGTGACTCACAGTGTCACGCTGTCTGTTTCTTATGCTTTGTCATAGGGCTGGGCGATATGGCCTTAAGCACGTATCGCTGTAAATTGAGCAGATTTACCTCGATAACGATAAATGACGATAAATTCGCCCAAGCGGACTATTATATAATTTGAAAATCTGAATCAATGCATGAAATACAGATTAACCGTTTCTTGTTGATTTATTTACCAGCTTTCAATTTAATATGTTTAACAATCGTACATGCAGTCTAAACATTAAGTATACAAAATTTATTGTAAACAATAAGAATTCAATTATGAACATTTATCACAGCTTGTATGGGTTGAACAATGTACATTGTCAAAATCAATATGCCTGTGCAAACATGTCATTGTAATACAAATGACTTACAGCTTTAACAGTGCACTTCAAAAAGACAACTTATTGTTAATGGCTGCTGTGACATATTTACTTAACACAAGTGTTTACTTTAAGGTTTCAGTTTTTTTTTTCCCCAGTGCATTTTTTTAATACAAGCAAGCACACGTGAACCCCCACACAGACACACACACACACATTAAAGCTGCATTGATCTAATGACACAGAATTAAGCACATAAAGAAAAATAGCTGGGGCCATTAAACAGTCATATTAAAATTTTCACTGTTGTACTTTATGCTGAATGCTTTAGTATCACAACAGCCATCAGAAATCACACATAGACAGAGATACACAATATCGTGACATACTAATTGCTAGATGCAGTCCGTGCCCAATCCACTCATTAAGTTCAGCTGTTTCGCCAAGGTTAAAGCCACTATCCGACTCCATCACGTTTATTTGTAGCGTTAGCCGCTAGCGTTAGCCACTAGCGTTAGCATGTCGCTTGGCTACTAGTAGAAAGCATTGAAAGCATCCTCTTTGGAAATCGTGAGAACAATGGAGGACAGCGGGTGAAAGCCTGTCTGGATGCCGCCAAGAGTCTATTTAATGTCGGGTGAACGTTTGGCGAACCTCCCCTTAAGCCACACTCCATTACGTTTCCTTGTAGCGTTAGCCGCTAGCGTTAGCCACAGGGCTCTTGTTTGTTTGGCTTCCTGATAACCACGTGACTCCATACGTAAGCACACTTTCTGCTTTCTTAAAGGGGAATGAACATTGCCGAACAACACAGAGTCAAAGCGGGATGAAAAGACTATATTTTCTTGTTTTATTAAATTACCGAATTTACCGTCATGGTCAAAATTACGTCGGTCATCGTGAAGAATTTTGGTGCTGGTAAATTTTCGGTTTACCGCCCTGCTCTACTTTGTCATAGACTTCACTACCAGTTGACGGGACACGGGGCCGATCCGTATGGGGCCCATTTTCAAAAACTTAACATTCAAATATTTTCAAAACCAAAGCCGCTATGATATACACTAGGGCTGCAGCTATCGATTATTTTAGTAGTCGATTAATCGATGAACTAGTTAGTCCGAATAATCGAGTAATCGGATATGGAACATGAAAAATTAAAATACCTGAGCTCAGCCTAAAACAGTATAAAAAGTAAAATGAGGATCTATGTACAAACAAAAGACCAATTGGCTAACTTACATAGCAAAAGTCCGCTAGCTTAAATGCTATAAAATGCTAACGTTTTTTTACAATGCTCTTAATAAATGGTTCAGACACATATTCCCACACAACAAACAGCTGAATATACCTATAAACTAAATTATGAATGCAAAAAAAAAAAAACCAAACAAACAAAAAAACAATCAAACAAAAGCTTATGTTGGTCTTATCAGGGAGCAGCTGGATTCACCCATGTGAAATGAGGCAGACAAGAGAGCAGGGTATCCACCCAAATCTATAAGACTAAAAGCAAACACTTTGAAAATAAATCATTACAACGTCAATTTAATTAAACGAATACTCAAAGCAGCAAAATTTAATTCGAATCTTTTTTTTAATCCATTACTCGAGTTTATCGATTAATCGTTGCAGCACTAATATATACATATATGAGTCTCCATGAGAAGCGACATGAAAAAAATTCAAAGTCATTCCCTAATAAAATCCCGATTAATTTTTTTTATACAAGTACACCAAAACTTAAAATGGTTGTAAAATTCTCAGATTTTACGCATTTGCACAAAATTCACCAAATGCAGAGATAATCACCTATATTTTCAGGATCAATAGCAATATTTAACATATCATCTCGCGTTTTTGCATAAAATAGCAACTTAAATTTTAAATTATAAGTTTTAAATGAAAGTTTTCAATAGCTAATAAATCACTCAATTTTCAAATAAGAAACTTAATACTTGAGGAAAGCATGCAGAATCATCCTAATTTTACTCAACAAAAGAAAAATTTGCATTTTTTTTTTTTTATAAACAATCACTATTTATTTAGGTTGTGGTAAGTCTTGTAAATAAATTATCAATCGCGTAATTTCTATAAATATGAACGTAAAACAGTAGATTGTAGAGTAAAAGCAAAAAACGGGCAGTTATTGTTTATTTTATGTGAATATTTCAAGCAAAAGTTACGAAATTACTCGAGATAATCAGTTAATCGTTGCAGCACTAGTATAAATTGAACTTAATCCAAATGAATTTGATTACCATAAATGTGTTTGTATTAAAAAGGTCATAAATATATGGTTAAGAATTTAAAAGTGCTGCAGGGGGGACGCCAGACAAGCGTCAGCACAAAGCGGAAGAGATGAGTAGCGCTTATGACAACTCATGAATGATTGAAAGTATTTCTCATTTAGATGTGACCTTATTTGACACATTTGAAGGAAATTACCAAAGAGGTGTCTCATGTAGGATAGTTACTCATTTACGACATGAATTTGTTTCATGTTACCATCATCATTAGATTCGCCGTTTCCCACATCAATAAATTTGCAGCATTCAAGAGCTAGTGTTTCATTTCTGCTTTGCCACATGACCAGCAATCTATAAGATTAAAGGCCAAATTAGCCTCTAGAATACTCATATTATACTTTTGGCCACCCAAAAACGTTGTGTCTGCATTGAAATCCTATTTAAATCTGTCAAAGGTGCCTCAAAGTGAAACCTTATGGCAGTACTAAGGGTGGTTAGAGGGTAACCGGAAACTCAAGCATGATCTATTCTTCGCCCACTCTTGTGCTAGAATTACGACGCATGTGTGTGTGTTTTGCAGGTGGCTAATTAGTGTGATGTGGGCATCAGGTTTCTCAGAGAGATGCTGAATGTACTATACTGTACTTCTCTCTGTGGTATACTAGAGATAAGTGCCACATAAGCACAGGAAATGAGGGTAAATCAAAACAAGGGCAATGAAAAGTACAAATAAATACATGATAAATAACAGTACACACTTCTTGTTTCTTTATGCTGTAGATTACAGCGCCGTAATAAATCTTCCTATTTTTCCAGCATTTATTACTAGTTATTACTTTTATTACCTGAACGCAATAGTGTCAATGTCTGCGTACTAGGGATGGTCACTTCCTTTTCCTTTTGGGGCATTTACGGGTCACTTCTTGTTGATTCTGGAGTATTTACGTGACACTTCCTGTTGACTGGAAAGCAAGTGACTCAAGAATGTCCCTAAGCAACCTGTAAATGCCCTAAAATCAACAGGAAGTAACCTGTAAATGCCCACAAAAGACTGGCCGTGAATATTCTGGTTTCAGTGCCATTGACGGCGCAAGACTTCCAATCTAGTCAACATGAATTGGATGCCTCGCGCCGTCAATGGCAGTCGGTGAGCTAACGTAGACACTATTCTACTAGAAGATTTTGGTAGCGACTTGTTGGTTCGTTTTTTTAGTGACACTCAACCCTCCACTTAGCAAACTAGTTTCTCCTCCCATCAGATAGAGGTCGAGCAATTGAAAGAATTGGAACAAAGCCTGTAAAATGGGGACAACCAGTCCAAAACCTGGTTTAAAACGGCACTTTACCTCTTCATCGAACCCCTGGGGTTAAGACCCACTGCTCTACAGTAATGTGCTCGTCTGTCATGTTCATTCGAAATTGTTGGAAACCTTTTATTTATTTATTTATTCATGGATGAAAACTTTTGAAGTTTATAGACGAAAATATTTTGAGAATTGTCGACTAAAACTAGACGACGAAATTGTTGGAAACCTTTTATTTATTTATTTATTCATGGATGAAAACTTTTGAAGTTTATAGACGAAAATATTTTGAGAATTGTCGACTAAAAATAGACGAAATTTGCCTGAGTTTTTGTTGAGTAAAACTAGACGAACACATAAAGCGGCATGGAAAATGAATGAATGAATAAAATAAGACTAAGACTAATAAGTATTTTCGTCCAAAAAAGACTAAGACGAAAATTAAAATGACTGCCATAAAAACACTGATACTGATAAACTTTTGGGCTACAAAATATGGCGATATATCACCTGTTCGATATATTGTCACACACCTACTGCGAACGGTGTTCAATGTAGAACTTACCTATTATGTTGAGAGTGAAGTTACTGTTGCTGCAGACGTGGCCGGCTGCATTTTTGGCACAGCAGTAGAACAGACCATTATCATCTGGAGTGGCGCTCTTGATTGTAAGCGTCCGCTCCTTGTTGTTGATCTGATGGCTCTTCTCAGTCAGCTTCATCCCGTCTTTAAACCACTGGCAGGTCGGACTGGCAGGAAGATGTGAAACAGGGTCAAGGAAGTGGTGTTTAGGAGGTGTTGAACATTGACAAAAACATTTTTTAAGAAAGAACATGAGGCTATGACAGAAGGGACATTATATGGAAGACTCACCGTGGGTGTCCATCAATGTGACAGCGCAGCGTGACCATAGCTGAGCTCTCAATTTCCCCTTCGGGCTCCTTTAATGTCACACCCCCGCTTTCTAACCCTGAAGAATCAGAAAAAAACAGACTTAAAGACTTTAAAGTGGGCAGATGGACAGACAAAATATAATTTATGTAGGGGGATTGCTGGGAGTTAAATGGTCTCCGATTCATTTCACAAAATAACTGCTCGGTACCAGTGTGGCAACGACTGTGTTTTTGCAATGAGTTTGTACGTAAGACTTGTAAACTTGGCTCTGGTTTAAACATTCTAGTACTGTGTTCAGTGTAGTTTCTACATTGCTGTCATTTCTGTAGCCTGTGGCTGACTAATGTTTGCAGCAACCGCTGTTCATATCATGTATTAAATATGCATGGCATCACCTGGGACAACAGTGGAGAGGAAAGAGGAAGCAGATTGCTTGCAAAGGGCAGAGTGGGCACTACAGGGACACCTGTCAACATTAATATGCTTTCATTTAATAGGCTAAACCTAACTCCACCTTGTCTGAGCCAGACAGTACTCTATCTATAGTGGTATCTAAAGAGTGATAAACCCAAAAATTCCTGCACATCTCACGCTCATCTACACACGTGTTTATGTGCATCTGTGAAGGACATGTTGGTGTGGAGTGATGAGTGAGATACAGCCCACGCAGCAGTAAGCAAAAGAAATTATACAAGTGCCCTCAAGCGTGCTTGTTGTGTGCACATGTCTGAAAGTCTTTGAAAACTATGCTAATTGTGTGTCTCAGTCAAGGTCACTTCTGACAATGGCGGTTATAACTTTGCGTATAGGGGTTAGAAGAAAGCTACAAGGACCTCAGGCCAGAGACACTGAACTTTTAATTGGCGCAAAAGAACCTTAAGAATGCCAATAAAACCAGATGGGTGAAACACAGTGTCAGAAAGACTTTAATTCAATGACTATACTTATAATCATGCCAGACTAAGTGTCAGGCTAATCTTTATTAACAAAATGGAAAAAAGGCATTTGTTGATACCGGTCCAGAACAACAGGTGGGTACTATACAGATGTGGTTTACAGCATATGAACTGGCTTTTAGCAGTTATGACTCAGTATTTGTTCTTCAGAATGATTGAACCAGGAGTCACTTACTGTAGAGTCAGTGTTGTTTTTGTCAACAATGACGATACGAAAATATTTCATTGACGAACAATTTTTTCATGACGATGACGTGACGATGATGAGGTAAAAACGTGGCTTGGTGGATCGGAACATAACGAGATGAATGCCTATTTTTGTCTGACGAGAGACGACAATGGGACAACATTTCGACAGTTTCTGTCATATGCTCACAAAGCGTGACATTTTCATATCGTACGTGGAATACGTCAGCTTGCTTCATAGCAGTGTTTGGGTCAGGTAACCTTGGTAAGATGAGCTGCACCTCTGTTTCACTCTCTTCACCGGAGTTTAGGATGTTTTTCAAGCTAAGCTGCGCTCCAACTTGCTTGTTTGGAAACACATAAGATTTGTTTTCTTATCTTGGCAAGAGAGAATATGCAATTTTGCTTTAGCCTTTACAGGGAACCTAGGACTTAAAGACTTGTATGCTCTAATAAGCCATAATTGTTCTCTTTACGAAAATATGTAATTAGAAACACATAAAATATTGCCATGGATTTAAACATATATAATATTTAGTACATGTTTTGACCTACGGAGGGCGCCATGTTTTTATACCGCCAGGTTACTGCAATTCCTTCTACGTGGCGAGACGTCCAAGAAATGCACTCATCGGTTAAAAGAGGTGAGTGCCGAGTACTTACTATTTGTGTTTTAATTAAGTCTTTTATTACTTTTTCAATGTCTCAAAATACTTTTTGCATGTGTGTCCCTCTCATACCTTTAAGCAGTTTAGTGTTTTCTTGTGGTAGCTTTAAAGCAGATTGTTGATCTGTTGACAACATTAGTCACGTAGCATATTTAACCCACCCTTATTTGATATTACTACGTTGAAGTATTTTCTTAAGGCATCTTTAGTATGTTGTCTGAATGCATCCAAACAAAACAAGCTGAAAGCGCACAGTAGTACTTTGGGTGTCAAATATGCCTCTTATTTCGCCGGTGTAGCACATTTTGGCAGAACACCGTTTTTTTTCCCCTACTCTCGTACCGTCTCATACCGTCTTTGCTGTTCATTTTGCTTTTGCTGCTCATTTTGTGAAATATCGTCAGTGCTGTCATGCTCATTAATGTTCCTCTCGGGTTCAAATTGAAAGGGCTGAACAGATGACATGTTTATGTCGCTAGAGTCATATTCTGGAAGCCCCGCAGCGTAACCATGTGACGTCACCGCCCTGCGACGTCAACAAAAATGGCAACCTACTAGTTAAACTAATTTTACAAATGGTATAAAAACCAAAAACATCAAGAGGGATTTCAAGATCAAATTATTTTAACTCATAATAACGTTTATCTTAACAACTACGACTCTTTCTATCTGTGGATTCCTTTAAAAGTCTTGGCTGAATGATCATAGCGCACTAAATGTAACTTGTTACTTTAGCATAGCATTCACGTTAGCATTAGCATCAACTTTAACGTGGCGATCATCCTCTGAAACGCTCAGACAACTTTTGTTTTTTTACATACAGTCCGTGGCGTCTAGATGAGTATAATGAATTGAAAATAATGTACTGCTTTTCCTGCTGATTGTGTAATACCATCACCAAGTTGGCGCTGTCCTTGTAGATGCTAAAATATGTACTCGTCTGTCTGTTCGTTTGAAAGTGTTGGAAACCTATTTATTTTTTAACTAAAGCTTTTGAATTGTAAAGACGAACAGATTTTGAGTAACTGTCGATTAATATTAGACAAAATTTGCACGCGATTTTGTTGACTAAAATTGGACGAAAACGAACACATTTTAAAATGACTAAAAAGTACAAGACAAAATTTAAAAGGGCTTATAAAAACAACAATGTTTAAATTTAATCTAGTTCTCATAGAATTGTGTAGAACTGTCCTAAATGTCTTGCTATGCCTAGTGACCTAAAGTCCACCTCTGAGTGATTAATTCATTGACTCAGGTATGTCCCAAGACTGTCATCCTCACATTACAATGAATGCGCACCAAGTGTGTACATGTAAAGGAACCTTAGCACACCGTTGACCTCTGTGTACAGAAACCCATTCATATTCACAATAAACCATTGACACACTTATTAGTTCAGCTATTCTATTACTTTGGTTCTAGCCCGAACTGGATTTCTTGACACTTGCACATTCAACACTTGGGTCCCGAGCTCAGGTTTCTCCAGCTGTCCACTTGACAAACAGAAGGCACTCTTTCACAACCTATTAAGAAGCACACATACTTGCTGGTAATCCGTCTCAGAATGGCTGACTAAGTGTCTAAATGACTGAGCGCTCGCCTGGCCTTAACATCATGATGAATGGTATATCATTATTATCATGTTGGAGGAGGAGGAACAGGAAGCCAGATCAACACGGGGAAGAATTGAGATGATAATATAGTGAAGGCTTGTTTGTTACCATTTTCCGAAAAAAGCATGGCAGATTGTGTTATCCAGGCAAGATATTCTGGGTTTTTAATTTGACTGGCAGTACCATATGTGTATGTAAATGAATGTTGGACCCGTGCTGTGAAATGAATACATAAATACAAAATTAAGAAGGCCGTGGAAACGCGTGGTGTCAGATTTGATCAGCTGTGCTCGACAAAAGGCCAACAGGCCACTACTTCAAATTCAATCAACACAGAAAGATGATCTTGCTGTCACATTGTGGAGAGCAGGGGTGAGCAGCTGCATTTTGTCAGTTGACATGCAAATATTAAAAGAGAAGTATGAAAATATGACAGAATGAGAGCTAGTGGACTCGTGCGAGTGATCAGTAAGGATGTCTTAATGGCAGCGCATGGAATGAAATGTAGGTTAGGGACACTTACAGTGATTAGTGTTAGATGGCGTGTGTTTGCTTTTGTTCGTGTGGTTGAGTGCAGAACAGGGAGTGCAAAATGATTGTTTTTGATGCCGATTTCCACAGCATGCAACATATTTCCCAAATATTCTATCTTCACGTTCCACAGAGTCGGACGATGCGTCGCCAGCAGGACCAACAAATATGTTGACAAAGGCGAGGCATGGCCCTGACGCCTCTGATGGACGCGGTCTCGCCATGGAGACCCAATGACCAGGCAGGACAAAGGGACGAAGGGGGGCTGAACCCCTATTAGTGAACACAGAGGGGGATAATTACTCTGAATAACTCTCAACTGACAGGATTTGCTTACCCACCATTGAGCGCAAGATAAATTAACTCTCTCCCTCTCAGCAAGGTGGGGGAGTTGGGGTGGATAGATGGGGGTAAAAACCTCCAGTGGTACAGTACATGTAGACCAATCTGCCCCTCCCCCTATAGCTCATATTTACAACTATGCACGCAATATAGCATACACATGAGTGAACGCTGAGGCAGAATTAGCGCCGAAGGGGGTCTTTAAGAGTTGCATGTAGCTTTATCACCCGTTAAATGTATGTTGGGGAAATATGAGCGCATTTGTCATAACATGGTCTGATCTATGTAAAGCGATCCATAGAGAAAAGCCAACCTGCAGATGTTGACAGAGACAAATGAGTTGATACACAAAAACAAGTACGGCATACACAATGATCTTGGAGGATTTATTACTGAAAGCTATCTTATGAGTAATAACTCTTTCAGTGTCACAGACGATGATAGGCGTCCAATAATGTGGCTCTTTTCATCCTTCTGATGTGAATTTCAATTAGTTTGTCACTAGTAGATGTCTAATCCATGTTCAAATGGTTTGGACATCTAGCACTGTCAATCGCAGCCAATGAGTTATGCATTGTAACAGTCATACAGTATTTAAAAGTAACCACTGGATATCTAAAGGACTTTCTCCATCATGTTCTATTTTTCGGGGGTGTGGCTATAATGACACCCTGTAACACATTTAGGCAACACGCATCACCTCTCCCCTATAAACCTCAAATCATAAACTTGGTGATTATTTCAGCCATTCAAATTTGGCAGAGTTGTTAACAACACTCTCATGAGGTGTGTTAAATTATTCAGACATTTATTCTATAGCTTAACAGGGTCTTGAAGTCAAATGGAGGTTGACCAGCTTCCTAGAGCAGATTACGTTTGACCACTAATGTTTCACTGTACTGTAACAATACTGCACTGTTAATCTTCACACGCCACTTTGCACTGCGATGAACCAGCCGATAAAAACATTTCAAGATTTACAATGGAGGACTTAATATTTTTATCTCTGACATCAATTTTCAATTTTTCATTAATCTAATGCCACGGAATCCCTTTGAACAAAAGCCTAATCCCTCATGTGTAAATTTAATAGAAGAAATGACTAAAAGACAAATGCAATGTCACAATGAGGTTGCATAGCATCATGCCTTAACAGTCCTTATTGCACGTTTGCTTTATGACTAATAGAACTTATATGTATAATATGCAAGCCTGTCGCGATAGCAAATTTTAGTAGGCGATATACTGTGTATAAATTATTGCCGATATGTAATATTATTGTCATTTTTTAAACCAATTCAACCACTAATGTAGCAACAGCCTAATAAATCACCGTTAAATGCAATAAATTCTTACTATTAAATATAAAACACTATATTAAAAATCCTTTTAAAAAAATGCAGAACGAGTCATTTGAACGCTAGCGAGGTGCAGAAATCCTTTAAAAAAAAAAAAAAAAAAAAAAAGCAGAACGAGTCATTTGAACGCTAGCGAAGTGCAGAATATAAAATAGGTGAAAAACCCAAAGCCATTTTTGTTCTCTGTCAATTAGAGCCCATCAAAAGTGTTCATTTGATCCAAAATGTGTTTCATCTTGTCCAGCAGAGTGTGCATTTTAGCAAATTTGAGGCCAAATTATTTATTGCAAATCAAGATTTTTTGTAATGGGTGTCATTTTAAAGCTATTCTGAGTGGCCGTTTACACTGCTGGCCGTTTACACTGCTGGCCAAAAGTATTGGCACCCCTGCAATTCTGTCAGATAATGCTCGATTTCTCCCAGAAAATGATTGCAATTATAAATGCTTTGGTGGTAATATCTTCATTTATTTTGCTTGCTATGAAAAAAAAACACAAAAGAGAATGACAAAAAAATTAAATCATTATCATTTTACACAAAACTCCAAAAATGGGCCGGACAAAAGTATTGACACCCTCAGCCTAATCCTTGGAAGCACAACCTTTAGACAAAATAACTGCTACCGGTATCCATCAATGAGTTTCTTACAATGCTCTGCTGGAATTTTAGACCACTCTTCTTTGGCCAACTGCTCCAGGTCTCTGAGATTTAAAGGGTGCCTTCTCCAAACTGCCATTTTCACATCTCTCCACAGGTGTTTTATGGGATTCAGGTCTGGACTCATTGCTGGCCACTTTAGAAGTCTCTAGTGCTTTCTCTCAAACCATTTTCTAGTGCTTTTTGACATGTGTTTTGGGTCATTGTCCTGCTGGAAGACCCATGACCTCTGAGGGAGACCCAGCTTTCTGACACTGGTCCCTACATTATGCTGCAAAATTTGTTGGTAGTCTTCAGACTTCATAATGCCACGCACTAGGTCAAGGAGTCCAGTGACAAAGGTAGCAAAGCAACCCCAAAACATCAGGGAACCTCCGCCATATTTGAGTGTGGGGACCGTGTTCTTTTCTTTGAAGGCCTTGTTTTTTCCCTGTAAACTCTATGTTGATGCCTTTTCCCAAAAATCTCTACTTTTGTGTCATCTGACCAGAGAACAGTTCCAAAACGTTTTTGGCTTTCGCAGGTAAGTTTTGGCAAACTCCAGCCTGGCTTTTTTATGTCTCTGGGTCAGAAGTGGGGTCTTCCCAGGTATCCTACAATGGAGTCCCTTTTCATTCAGACCCCGACGGATAGTACGAGTTGACACTGTTGTACCCTCGGACTGCAGGACAGCTTGAACTTGTTTGTATGTTAGTCGAGGTTCTTTATCCACTATCCGCACAATCTTTTGTTGAAATCTCTCGTTAATTTTTTTTCCGTCCACATCTAGGGAGGTTAGCCACAGTGCCATTGGCTTTACACTTATTGATTACACTGCGAATGGTAGACACAGGAACATTCAGGCCTTTGGAGATGTACTTATACCCTTAAGAGTGCCCATGCTTCCTCACAATTTTGCTTCTCAAGTCCTCAGACAGTTTTTTGGTCTTTGGCCTTTTTTTCTCAATGTGCAATGTGGTACGTACAAGGACACAGGATAGAGGTTGAGTCAACTTTAATCCATTTTAATTGGCTGCAAGTGTGATTTAGTTATTGCCACCACCTGTTATGAGCCACAGGTAAGTAACAGGTGCTGTTAATTACACAAATTAGAGAAGCATCACATGATTTTTCAAAGGGTGCCAATACTTTTGTCCAGCCCATTTTTGGAGTTTTGTGTAAAATGATAATGATTTAATTTTTCCCCCCCCATTCTCTTTTGTGTTTTTTCATTGCAATCAAAATAAATGACGATATTACTCCCAAAGCATTTGTAATGGCGTACCGCACGCAGGCTATTTTTAGACCGTGACGTCGCATCATAAAGCGGAAGTAAAGCCGAAGTGGGACATTATAGACCCGCCCTCGCATAGACCCCACGTAAAAAGTGCTACTTTTCGCCGGTAATCTTTCAAAAACGAACATGGCGATCACGCATTGCTTTTTTGGAACTTGTAGAAACGACTCTAGATATTACGACCATGAAGGATGTTTTCTTCATACGTTCCCGGAAACCAAAAACTCGGGAGGAAAAAAATGTGAAAACCGAATCAACTTGCGCGGACTTTAACACCAGCTCGGCGAATCCATTCACGTTTCATATGCAGTAAACATTATGTTGGGTTGGCATGGTCTTTCAGAGGACAAAGAGGTAAGCCATTTTTATATTTTTACTTTATTTTTTTTAGCGTAACGTTGTGCCGTACTGCTTCTGTCTGACAATGAATGACCTGAAAAAACTACAATGGTATCTGACTGCAACTGTTACCGTTTCTGTTATATATATATATAAAAAAACAACTTTAGTAAGGGGGAAGTGTAAATAAATTATAGGATTAAGATGTGTTATCAGTGAAAACATTTAAAGTGTTCGTTGGCTGTCACTGAGTAGCATTTGCGACAGCTACACAAAGCTAACTAAATTACCCCCAAGAACGGTAAGAGACGTAGGACAACCAGAGGATATATAAGAAAGACAGGGCTGATGGCTGTTGAAACCGGAGAATGTCATTTTCAGTCGCGTCGATTAAAAAAAAGCTAAAGCTATGCTTAGGTTGGCTCGTTTTTTTCGTCTTTTTCAGCCTTCGACGCTAAAGCCATCTCTTTAACTGAACATTTTTATGTTCTTCCACATCTATGCCAGTCAATTTGGCACCAGGCACATCATTTTCGGAGAGAATTGGTAGGTTTAGCTCTGTAAACATCTCCTGCGTACACAATTTCCATTCATTTCCTATTAGGGACAAATGGTGGCTTGTCCTTGCATAGCAACCGTAGCTAATTCCATGAATATTAATGAGCGGAAGTGACGTGTTGCTTGCGGTACGCCATTGTGATCATTTTCTGGGAGAAATTGAGCATTATCTGACTGAATTGCAGGGGTGCCAATACTTTTGGCCAGTAGTGTACATGGTGAAGCTCCAAGAATGCGACAAATTTCATGTTTTCATTCATATAGTTCCGTCTCCATTCGAACAATGTCACAATTCCATGTGAAAACGATGTAGTATTCATGCCAGGCCCTAGGGGGCAGTGCAGATTTACCAGTACAAGGCAAAAGCCACTTTTGCACTTTGACACCATCCACCTCCTCGGCCAGGAAGACAACATACCCTCCCACACCAAGCAATGGCATTTTTCTTTTGCTCCAAAAGGCACAAAAATGCAAAGGTTAAGCATATTTAAATTAAAAATATTATAAAAACAGTCAATTAAAGTCGACATTCCGCCATGTTTGCCGTTTTTAATGTTTAGTAGCAGCGCTGCGCATGCCCAAAGTGACGTGTGCGAGTGCTGACTTCATCGGCGCGAGAGCTTGGTTGCGGAGCAAGCCCCACAATCGAATCCTTCCACTTTGGAGCCAGGAATCAAAGGTTTGCGTCTTTGCCTTCCGTTTTCACTGTCACCATATAAAGGCAAGGCCATTCCACAACACAGTTGTTCCATCTTGTTGTCGCAGCGTCACCATGTAAACAACCCCTTAGTGTAGAATTTGAAGTATATCAGATTACCTCCAGAAATCTTTATTACTTGTTGAATATGATGTGGTTTTATTTTGAAATGCTCACCGGAAGTATGTTAGCCACGCCGCTAATCGTATGATTTACATTCAGTAAAGAAAAAAAATAAAAAGTACACTTGTCTTCTATTTTTGCCATGCATGTGGTGTCAGTAATAGAGTTCTTCTTTTTTTGCATCGTTTGCAAATGCTGTAAACCAGCGAGTTTTCATGTTTGTGTCAACTTTTGCATTTTGGAGAAGACTACTCAAGTTTTATAGCAGGCTAAAGTGGTTAGAACATATTTTTTTCCCATTAGCCTTAATGTAGCAATGCTGATGTTTTACAATGTTTAATATAGACGCATTTCCTTATTTTGTGTGTTGGAACTTTAATTCTACGGTGCGTTAATGATAATAAACATCTATGAAAGGAACTGGAGTCTCATATGCAATCAACATGCACAAGTGCACGCAGCCCATGCAAGCGGCGATAAATTGCAGCCAGGAAAATTACAGACCTAATTTTAATTTACTGAGCGATTAATTGACTTACTGCATATCACAACAGGCTTATTACGTTCAATCATTAATCAGGATGAGAGCTGATTGACAATTTGGTAAAATAATTTAATTGTATTAAAAAAAAAAAAAAAAAAAAAAAAAAAAAAAAAAAAAAAAAAAAAAAAACAATCATTGCAATTGCAATTTAGCAAAAATGTTCTTAATAATGACAAATATGAAGACATTTTACGCTGTTGTAATTAGTGGCCAATGATTGTCAACTATACAACAGTCAGAATGAGAAAAGCAGTTAAAATAGTTTTCTCTTTAGTACTGGTGAAAACCTTCTTCGTCCAGTTTCTCTTTTGAGAGATTACATTACTATAAATCAGTCTTTGTAACAGTGTTGTTTTTGGCAGCCCTTTTAATTTTAGTCTTAGTCTTTTGAACAATAATACTGATTAGTTTTAGTCATATCTTAGTCATCTTAAAATGTGTCTTCGTCTAGTTTATGTTGACGAAAACCAAGACTAATTTCGTCTACTTTTATTTGACATTTACTAAAAATGTTTTCGACTGTAGAAAACTTCCTCCAAAAAAAAAAAAAAAAATTTTAATAAATTAATTAATTTAAAAAATTTTTAAGGTTTCCAACTATTTCGCATGAACATTGACAGACAAGAACATATTGAAGCGTCTACAAGGACAACACTAACTTGGTAATAATACAGATTCAGCAGGAAAACAGTACATAATTTTCATTGAATAATAACCACCTAAACGCCACGAACTGTATGGAAAAAAAAAAAAAAAGTTGCCTGAGAGTTTAATAGGACGTTCGGCGTTAGCATTAACCGAATGACAACGCAAATGATATGCTAACGCTACGAGTTACATTTAGTGTGTGCATTTGCTCCCAAAAATGTATAAATATGTTCTATTTTTAATTGTTTCAGTGTCCCAAAGACGCATTTATACGTCTTTTAAGTTTTTTTTTTCCCTTCAAAAAAGACATCAATGGGTCGTATTTCAATTTAGCTCCAAAGCACAAAGCTGAAAATCCATTTTAAAGCAATAAAACCGACCACTGGAGGGCAGTAGTGCCTTTGGTAAGACCCGATTCAATGGCAACGAACGGGCAAGCCGCACTGCCGGGCGCCGGCGGAAGACAACCGAATAGATGCCAGGCGGCGGATAACCGAGCAGAACGACCGGGACCACTAGTGCAGCTGACGATGCCTTTTGAGTCTGTGCTGCTCGCGAGTAGAGCCCGCAGAGACTAAAAAAAAAAAATCATATTTATGAGACAGACGGCGATGAGGGAAAAGTTTAACAGGCTGTCACTGCCAGAACAGCGTCATCTTTCAGTTAGTTATGTGTTAATAAATTGTTACTTTGCTATCAAAAGCTCTATTTGTCTTGTTGTTTATCTTATTTTGTAAAAGGAAAACATTATTCAGATGTTTGGGATGTAACTAAAGCAAAAAATAGCTGTGTTAAAGTCAAAGTTATGTTTGAAATGCATGCTTTCACAAAAAGCTCAAGTTCTCCATTATTTTCATCAGAAATTGGAAAATTACACAAACTAAGCTATTTTCTCATGCTGATTTCTAAAGAATGGAAAAAGAGATAAACTAACTTTTTTCTGCTGAAAGAAGACAGTCTAATCTTTCTTTTGGTGGGTTCCATGTTTATATAGCAATAGAACAGAATTTTCTGTAGGCCTTGCAAAATCAGTCAAAATCCAGTAAAACGGCCGGGAGCGAAGGGCCTTGCTCCGGTGAAAATGGCTGGGAGTGAATGATTTAAAGGCTAAAGCACCATTGCATATTCTCTCTGGCCAAGATAAGAAAACAAATATTACCGAGTGTGCAAGCTGGAGAGACTGGAGATGACACTGGTGAGTCGGGGGGCCGTCGCGAGTGACACAACCAGAAACTGCTACCAAGCAGGCTAACTACTGTACACATAAAATGTCACACATTCTGAACATGACGGAAACTATTGTGCATTTTCGTCTCGTTCTCTTCTCGTCAGACGAAAACTGGCATCCGTCTCGTTACGTTTTAGTCTCCCAAAACACATTTTTAGCTCAATATCGTCTCACCATCATCGTCATAAAAAAAGTGTCCGTTGTTGAAATGCTTTCGTTATTGCCATCGTTAACGAAAACAACACTATTTTGTATATATATATACCTTTTTCATACGCGTGACTAATTTAACATTTTATTAGTAGCACAGAGTAATAGGGAAACAGTTAACTACCAGCCCTAACAATCTTGTATCCATTGCTAACGCACCCCCTTATAAATCAAACTGAAAACTGGACATTTTATTAGTAGCACAGAGTAATAAGGAAACAGTTAACTACCAGCCCTAACAATCTTGTATCCATTGCTAACGCACCCCCATCTAATCTCAATCTGAAAGAATGAGATTGGACACGTGTTTTGATGATCTGGGTGGGCTTTTTAACTAGTTTACACATATTTACATAATGCAAGTAATGCACTGTTCAAAGAGGATTAGATACTGATCTATAAACAAATGAAGTGTTCTAAATATTTTGTCCAAGTCATAGATATGTTAATGCCTCCAGATATAGATGATTTAGCATCATGAGAACTGGTGTATCATGTTTGACTTGTTTGCTGAGGTTTATTAAGACACTATCATCTTGACTTACAACACATTAAAGCTGCTTTATCATTAGAGAAGCTTCAGAAAAGTGTTTTTTGAGCAATGACACAATGCGGTTTATATCACAGGCCACAAACATCTAGTCAAGACACACTATAGAATCAAGCTTTGCCCTTGTCTTTTTCCCCTGAGTATGATAGACTAGTTTGTAGCGAAGAGGTCTTGTTTTCTTGTCGTCATCCTTTGAAAACTGACAAACTTGTTTTAATGAAGGGGGACAAAGAAAATTCTAAATGAAGGCACTTTAGCGTAAAAACTACTACCAGAGGCTACTTAACAATAAATGACAATTTGGTTATGTAGCCCCAATAAGGTTTTCTATATCAATTACTTTTTTTTTAATCAATGATGTTCTGCTATACACCTAATTATGGAAAATGGTGACTGTTCTGTGTTAGAGGGGCAACAATAATGTCCAGACAAAAGAGACAAGGCAAATGAGTGAGTGATGCAACGTATGAAAAAAGATTACAGGCAACAAGAAACACATGCTTGGCAATTCTAGCCATTTTCCATTAAGTAATGGAGAGGAAGCCTCAAAGAAAAAGGCGAGAAAGTAAAAACACTCAGCTCTTTGGCCGCCATTTTACACTCTTGTTTTGCTTTTCTGATCCAGAAACTGGATGCACGTCATGGTCACCATGATGAAACCTTCGCTACTAGCAACTTTCACACAGGATATCCAGGCGCTTTCATATAGGGGTGTGACAAAATATGGAAATGGTGATATATCGTTATAATTGTATCCCAAAAGATCGGTCGATATGCTCCTGCCAAGAATCGAGATATACCGTATTTTTCGGACTACACGTTACAGCTGAGTATAAGTCGCACCAGCCATAAAATGCCCAACAAAGAGGAAAAAAAAACATATATATGGTGCACCGGAGTATAAGTTGCATTTTTGGGGGAAATTTACTTGATAAAATCCAACACATAGAACAGATATGTCATCTTGAAATGCAATTTAATGTAAAAATACTATAGTGAACAACATGCTGAATAAGTGTACAGTGCAAGAAAAACGAAATGCGAATATACTGTCCTCACCAGGACGCTACGGCTCAAACCTGGCTATACAGCGAGCTAAACTCCCAAATGACGATGCTGAATGTCCGCATAATTTGCTGAATCAATTTCGTCCTCAATACCAAACAGCTTCGCATCAACGTAAATAAATGATAATTAGGTGCTATTACAGTAATGACACAAACGGTTAGCATGCGTTCGCTACCATTAGCACATTGTTCAAACAACCACACAACTGGCACCAAGTGTCCGATCGCGGGTGGAAAATACACAACAACAACAACAGAAAAGATGATACACACAGGTGTTGCCGCTGTAGAGATTTTTTTCAGGCATTAACAATGAACGTAGGTTCGCAGCCGTGTTTCTCTCTCGCTAACTCGCCCACTCACTGAAAGCTTCGTAGCTGTCCGTCTTCTTCTGGTGCTCTTCTTCGCGTAAACAAGTGCGAGTGTGCACCCACGTGGGCGTGAAAGCGCCACAAACTAAAAGCATGCATTTCAATATAGAAAAGTCAATAATACAATTTAACACACATTGCCAAACGCAGAACACGAACGTGGTCATAGCTATTAAGAGTTATTCAGATAACTATAGCATAAAGAACATGCTAAAAAGTTAACCAAACCATCAGTATCACTCCAAAACACCAAAATAACATATGAAATGATATCATAATGTGTTAATAATTTCAAACATAAGTCGTTCCTGAGTAGAAGTCGCACCCCCAGCCAAACTATGAAAAAAATTGTGACTTATAGTCCGAAAAATACGGTAGTATTTATAGTAGTAGTTAGTATATAGTAGTTAAAAAGATGTCAATGTCTTAAAAAAAAAATAAAAGGAACCAACAAGTTACTACCAAAATCTTCCACCACAATAGTGTCTCAGTTAACTCTAAGACTGCATTGACAGTGCAGGTGGTTTTCAGGGCATTTACAGGTCACTTGCGGTTCATTTTAGGGCATTTATAGGTCATTTCCTGTTGAGTTTGAGTGCCTATTCATTTGGGTGATATCCAGGTCAGTTCCTGTTCTGTAACTTAAATTCAACAGGAATTGACCCATAAAATACCTCAAAATCAACAGGAAGTAACTGAAGATCAACAGGTAAATGACCTTAAATGGCCCAAATTTACCTCATTGCCTGGCATTGGCTGCCAATGACGGCCATAGACGTTCAATCCGTTTGAAGTGGGAGGGATGGCAGCAATTGAACGAATGTTCACCCTCCCATTTCAAATGGATTGGACGTCTACTAGTGATGAACTCATTCCAATTCACAGCAGAAGCTTGTTTTTCCGTTTATTGGTTGTTGGTCAGAAAATCATTCTAGGATATTCTACAAATGTATCGATAATCGTTGTATCGCCATATCGTCAGATCATCGTTATCGTGAGCTTTGTATCGCAAATCGTGAGGTACCAAGAGGTTCCCACTCCTACTTTCATATACTGTATATTAGTTAAAACCTGGCCTGAAATTGAACACTTACATTTGATGTTGAAAGAGGCATTGTTGGAATGGAGCACCTCTCCCGTGACTGTGTTTTGCGCCACACACTCGAAGTTTCCTGCGTCCAGTCGGCGGTCCACAGCGCTAAACTGGAGATTGCTGCCCTCCTGGTAGCGCCTCTCGCCGTTGTCCAACGGCTGCCCATTATGGAGCCAACGGTAGCTGATGTCAGTCGGATCGCTGACCTCGCAACGGAGCATGGCGCTACGGCCGTGCAGGGCATCCTGAGACTTGGGCTCCCTTGTGAACTGGATGGCAGCCTGGATGGACAACACTGGGATAAAGAAAGAGGAACAATAAATGACAGGAACAATCGGCCTTGTGGGAGAATGTCTTAACATGTTCGCAATGTGGCAGGAAAAATAGTTCAAGTTCATGAGGCCGTGAGGTGTCAAAATGAACGCAGCCACTCAAATACATTAACACATACCCACGCACGTACAGACCATACCAGTCAAGGGTCATCAGTTTGCAAAGACGGCACTCAAATGTGACACTAAGTGGTGTACGCTCATACTCCCGCACACTTGAATCTTTCATGACACGACTACAAGGACTGTGAGATGCATGTTTTCTGCTCTATTTAACCACATCTCACTGGAAGGGACCAAAAGACCAAACCGAAACTCAGAAAACACAATACAATCACTGACATTTTAATGTGTGACATTAATTTCCTTGATAGATGTGAATTTTTTTTTTGACTGGATAGAGCATGTGAATTAAAGGATGGTTGCATTCCAGTTCACGAATATACTTTTCACAACACTAAAGGGGATGGTGCCCAATTGGGTTTCAGAAATTATTTGTTACATTTATTATTGCGGTTGTCGTAGCGATCCGAAGTGTGTAAAGTAGCAAAAAATTTTACTTACGTAAGAGGAGTGTGACTTCAAAATCATTTTACTCAAGTAAAAATTGTAATCCAGAAATTTACTCAAGCACAAGTAACAAAGTATTAGGTGAAAAGAATACACAAGTAATGAGTAATGTTGGAAGAAACCGCTTACAGTGAAATATTTTTTAAACAATAGTATATTTTGTTTCTCAGAACAATGTAATCTCTATGAACCTATTAAACAAAATAATGTTGACCCAATATGAATACTACTGTAGGATTCGTGTTCATTTCATTTTCATTGTTTTCATGTATTACTTTAAAACTTTATAGACAACATTTTAATGGCTAGGTATTTATTTTAAAGGGGAAGTTCAGACTTTTTGACATTAGACTTTAAGTGCATGTGACACGAAAAAGCATGCTTATTTCATAATACACATGGTATTCTATGCTATATTTACGCTATATGCTATATTTATTTAGTTTTTTTAATCCCGCGCCATGAAAATGAGTCACTTCCGGCTTCGGTCTTGCATTGAGGAGGAGGGTGCTGTGACGTGTACGGATGAAGGCGTCCTCTTCACTATACAGCCATACTGTTGTCTATGAGGACTAAGGATTCAGCTGATTTTGCGGATTAATACGTTTATTTTTCGCATCACGCCAGCCAGTTTCCCATTCACCATGGATATTGGCCAAAACAAGCCCTACTACTGTGGGACCATTGGACTTACGAGGAAGTGAGTAAACATCTTGTTTTGTATTATGTCAAATACGAATACAGCGATTACAAAGTAAACACTACAAACTTTCTTTAAATAAAGGACTACTTACGTTTGATCATTGATAGGTATGTAAAAAGCTCTCCTCGTGCACATTAGCTGCACGTTAGCTGCACAACAACTGCAGACGACCTCCTCCGGGGAACGAGCTGTAAATTGCTCTCTGCCGGGCGGTTTGCCGAGCCACAGAGACAATCGACAACCCAGTCGTCATGTCAAATAATCAGAGCTAGTTATGATTTTCCGCTTTGAAGACTTTGAAACATCACTCTGTTTGGGTTAGCATGTCAGCTAGCTGTCACGCCTCTTGGTTTGTTTACATTCTCCGAAGCCAGGGAAGGGAAATGACATATGTCCGATTTAGGTGTCATAAAATATCGTTCGGGAGGTGCGACAGTAAAGGTGAAGTCGACAGTTTTGACCATTATGGAGTAATTTTGCCATGTCGTCCTGAATAGGTGCATTTTTATCATTTCATATCCCAGTTAGCACAAGACTGTTATTTGACAATACCATGCCATTTATTTAGCGATTGGGGAAAATACTTGGATAAAAAGAATATCCTGTAAAAATATTGAAGTAAAGAGACAGAAACAATGACATTTTGCAGATCTCTTCGTCGCGTTTTCCTCGTTGTGAATAGTTCCCCCTCGACGGGCTGACTGGTCCTTCTCAAGCCATTTATTTAGCTATTGGGGAAAAATACTTGGATAAAAAGAATATCCTGTAAAAATATTGGAGTAGAGAGACTGAAACAATGACATTTTGCGTCTCTCTTCGTCGTGTTTTCCTCGTTCTGAATAATTCCCCCTCAATGGGCTGAATAGTAAAACCGATGAGCCCAGTCTCCCGCTGACGTCATCCACCTGTTGGGGACGCTAGTGCCCTATAATGGTAGGCGTGGCTAACCGGCAGATTAAAAGACTAATTTCTCATCATCTGCGCTTTGCTAAATTGTTTTATATAGTCGAATCGTCTCAAAATATGATTCTGATTAACATAATAATGCTATTTAAGACTTTTTTTCTCCTGTCATATGCTCTTTAATCTTCGAGTTGGCGAGGGTATAATTAGTCCTTAGAGTTGATTGAATTCCGTGCAGTTTGTCAGTTATTTGTTAGTTTCAGGGCTCCGGAGTGGCTAAGCTAGCTAGAGTCAATACTGGTTGTAATTAACTCCATCGACTAATAAAACCCCTGCTAACCCGAAGTTTAAGCCTTATGTGAAAAACTCTGATCTTCTCCTTTAAATTCATTTCTTGGAAAGTTAATTACATGTGATGGCATTTTTCTGTTGTCATTCCTATGTTGAGGCAGCAAAGAGCGAAAAATTGGTAAAAAGTAATTGATAAATTACTTGAAAAGTAACTTAGTTACTTTGATCATCAAGTAAAGTAACTAGATTGTTTTTTGGAGGCGTATTCAGTAATCAGCAATTAAATCACGAGATCAGCCTATTTCCACCTTCGCAACATTTCTCGTCTCCTTCCTTTTCTCAACATCCATACCGCTTCCACCCTGGTCTGTAGTCTAATAACCTTCCGGCTCGATTACTGAAACTCACTGCTCTTTGGTCTCCCTAACAAGTCCCTCCAAAAACTGCAGCTCCTGCAGAACTCAGCAACACACCTCATCACTCGGACCCCCGCCACACACTACATCACCCCCATCCTCCGTCAACTTCACTGGCTTCCCGTCATACAAAGAATCAATCACAAGATCCCCATCATCACCTTCAAAACACTCCATGGCTTGGCCCCTCCCTACCTTTGCAATCTAATCTGTTTAAACAATCCACCCCGTCCACTTCGCTCTTCCACTATCCTCCCCCTTTAGGTCCCCCGTGTCCGCCTCTCCACCTTTGGTTCCAGAGCTTTTAGTCAGTGTGCCCCCCAGCTCTGGAACTCCCTACCCCCTGATCTTCGACCGGGCTGGAGACCACTGACTTACAACAACTCAAGACACTTGCAATAAGAAATCCTTCACCATTACTCAAAATTGTGGAATTGCCTGGATCACAATAAACAACAATGGGATCATGGCTTGACGTCTCCCAGAAGGTGCGTCTGAAATTTTATACAGCGATTCGGCCACCTACTTGATCATCGAAAGCCGGTACAGACTTTATGCCAAATAGTTTATTTTTTACCACACTTTAAAGACGCCACACGATTGAACAGGCTTTCATAATCATAGGAATTCCAACTGCAAGCTTGTGTGTGATCATGTGACTACTGTTACGTCCGATTGGTATAATGGACTCATGTGATTATTCCCAAGATGTCTCATTGGTGAAACTGGTAGCGCCATTGTCGGCATCTCTGACAAAAATAAAGTAAAATCTAATATGTACAGTAAAGAGGAAAAATATAACGTCTCTAGTGTAGCCCAAAGTAGTGGAGTAAGAGTAGCGTTTCTTCACAAATCTACTCAAGTAAAAAGTATGGTGAGGTAAAAGTACTCTTAGAAGTAAATTTTTCTCAAAAAGTTACTCAAGTAAATGAAACTGAGTAAATGTAACGCATTACTACCCACCTCTGGTAGTGATATAAAATTGCACCGCATCATACCAAGTTGTGTTTGTCACCTTATTAAACTACATATTAGAAACATCCTTCCATATCGAATGGTTAAGTTTTTTAACCATGTTTGAACTCTAGCACTAATCTCTCTTCATGCTCCAAGAGTTACCATAATGGCCCTCTATAATCTGTCAAAGCAGTCTTCATCAACGAGTTAGCATACCTGATGTCAAGTTTGTTATCATAAGGAACGGTCCACTGCTAAGAGTTGATGAAGCGTACAACCAGCAGTGTGTGGGTGTTGTGTGTTATGGGGGAGGGATGTGTCACCACATATTGGAAAAAGTGGAACCTGGAGCTGAGCCACAAGAGAAATCTTTCAATAATAGTAAATCAAAGAGATAATGGAAGGCGAGGCAATACCTCAATGTTGACCCTCAGTACCCCTTGCAACCGCAGTGTCCTCCCTATCGTCAGAAGAACCCACTTGATCAAACCTAAATTTGTGAGACAGCTGCCAGCTGGCAAAATAACATGCCAAGACACTTTTGCAACCTTTGATTCTTGGCGAAGTGATATACAGTAATTGTATGAGTGGAGTGACATCAAATAGTGTAACTTCTTTTAAAATATTCAGCACTGTTTATTAAATTTTTAGATGTGTAGAAACATGTCACAATGAAAAGACATTTTTATACTAATGATTAGGGGTGTAACGGTACACAAAAATCTCGGTTCGGTACGTACCTCGGTTTTGAGGTCACGGTTCGGTTCATTTTCGGTACAGTAAGAAAACAAAATGCAAAATATAAATGTGCTAGTTGCTTATTACACACCTTTGTGCTTTCAACAATAGGAACATTAGCCTATACAAAGCTAGAATTCTGCTCAAAAAGTAGCGGGTATTTAAAGATGATCCAACAACAATTTGCCTTTCAGACCCCGCGTATTGGTCAGCCTTCTTTCTGAAAGAAAAGAAAAAAGAAGTCCTGTGCTAAAGAGAAAACTAATCCCAATGACAAAGATTTTAACTTGTATTTTACAAATGAAATGCCTCAATGAAATCATTTTTTTCCCTTATGAACGGTTTTCAAAAGCTTTATTGGTGGATTTTCTCAAGTTAAAGCGCCACACAGAAATTAATAAATGTAATTGTGTAAGCAGGATCTGTGTATCATTCTTATTATTTAATTACAGGTGTTTTAGCTCATTTCAATTCATTTTATTATTATTTTTTAATTATTTTATGATATTTTACAAATGTGATGTAGTATTGATTTATATTGTATATTTTATGTTGTATAACTTTAGTTCCTATGTGAATATTAGTTCCAACTTGTTTTGTTGTGGTAGGAGGGTTTTGTATTGAGTCAACTGTGCCCCGATCCACCACTCAAGAGATCTGATGGACTCAAAAAGTGGGTTGCGATTGCATATTAGTTTGAAAATCGACCGGATCCACCGTATTTTTACAAGAGTGACTTCTGGTCTACCCGATCCTAGCTACCGGTAGTAGTATTGACGCAGGAGGGTCGCGTCTCGCATCAAACAATAAACTCTGCCGTTCTTTTCGTGTGTGTCGTGTTGAGCCGCTTCTGGTACGCGTCTAACACACGGCCGCACTGCAACTGGTGTGCATTGGCTGATTGACTTTAACGCCCGCGTTTCGCTGTTTTCGCGGCGGCCACGTTGTCGCCCCGTTGACGTTTCTGGGTTGTACTGTCCTACTGTGTTGGTCCTCATAGTAGAGAAGACGGAGTAAATATAATCTACACAAAGAAACTGTAACCCGATCGAATCACATCCTCGAAAAGTAAGGGTTACATTACGTCAGAAACTCGTTCGGTACGCCTTCGTTCCGAACAGAGCACCACGTATTGAAACGGTTCAATACAAATACATGTACCGTTACACCCTTACTAATGATAAGGGACTACACTTTTCTTCCTTTTTATTGACATGGCATTAGGCTATAATAAATTACTAGTGTTGCAGTTTGTGCATGTACTGTACATTACAGTCAAATGCACCAGTAGTAGTGGTACTTTTTTGCCATTCAGGTCTGACGGAGAACATCCCTCGTTACAACACAGTCATGGACAAATCTCTTAAGAGGCTGTGAATTTGATCTGTGTAAAACTGAGTGAGCGTCTTAAAATCTATTTCAAAGAAAAACAATACGGCCTCCGTGCCAAGCAGACTACCAGGATGAGCGAATGCCAAATTCCCTCCGGCTAAGCTACTCCAGCACAGTGTTTGTACATTACTGTACACTACAGTATGCTGTTTAGAAATGCAGCAAAGAAGCGTTGGAATGCAGTTGATTAGAGTTGTCCGATAATGCCTTTTGTAAGGATAACCGATAACCCGATGATGTCCAATTCAAATCTGATAGAGATTAATGCGGTTGTGGTATTAACATATTATTGCTAATTGTATTGTGACGCCCCACTGGATGCTTTCATAATGATGAGGCGACAAAGAATTACAAATACAGGCATGCAATCATAGGACTGGACATGCCAATGCAATGACAATTTTCAAAATGCATTTTGCTGGGCTTTGCATTAGAATTATTTGTTTTTATTACTTTTCTTAGTAACTATTTCTCTCTGGAGTCAGAGTAGTTATATGTGATGTGTTTATAATTCATTATTTTATTTCATTTTTTGTTCATTTTATTTTAGAGTGAGTTGGGTCTTTTCCTCAGATAACAAATCTCAAGCATCTCAGTTATAAGACAGTTTGAGCTAATACAGGCTTGTACGTTAATTTAAAACCCGCATAAATACTGGTTGAAAACCAATGCTGATATTATCTTCAATGTTTTTGTTGGCCAATATTAATGGGGTACCAATCTTATCGGACAACTCAACAGCTGATGGTTTATTTCATACCTGTTGATGTAATAATGTACATATTAGAGATGTCCCGATCGGACGCCGATATGGGCAAAAAAATGCCCATCGGTATCGGATCGGAACACGGGAAAAATTCCGATCCAGACTTCCGATCCAGTTTTTTTGAAGTCCGGTCCGGGTTTTCCAGCGCACCGATTTACATAATCCATTCCAGTTTTGGCTTCGGTTTCCCTAAAAATCTTGACTTGAATCTATCATCAAAACAGTTTTAAAACTTTCACATGTCGAAAGTAGACAGAAGGGAAATTATGGAATAACGGGAGCAATTTTAACTTTTAACAGTTGATTCGCAATATTAAATGAATTGAATGTAGTTTAAAGCTGCTGATACAGAATGGGGACATGAGTATTTTATTTACTGTTTTATACTGATTGTTTTGATACTGAAATAGTCGTTGATTTAAACCTGAGAGGCTTTTAATACAATTTTTGTAACTAATGCACGAAACATTAAAAGCATCTAATAGCTTGGGGGATTTGTGGGATTTTCCACTGAGGTTGTTGGTGTGTTTTGCTTTTTTAAGACAGTTTACAATATTATTTGCACGTTTTACTGACTGACAATGCCATTTCTGTTTGTTATTTATAATGTTTTGTGTTTGTCACTGAATAAACAGGTCAGTTTCTTGTTACCAACCGTTGTGTGTTATTCAAACTCACCTAATTCAGCTGGCTAGTTGTTATCAAGGGTACTAAAACCTTTTTCAACATGAGTCTGACAACTAAGTAAGAAGGCTAAATAACTTTAACACATTCTCAGATAGGTCGGTATCGGTATCGGCCAGTATCGGTATCAGATCGGAAGTGCAAAACAATATCGGTATCGGATCGGAAGTGCAAAAACCTGGATCGGGACATCCCTAGTAGAGCTGTCCCGACTAGTCGACATAGTCGACGTCATCGGTGACGTAAATCCGTCGACGAGCACAATATCCCGTCGACGGTTAATGAAGGGTTAAAAAAATATATGCGTGGAAAGTTCAGAATGTCGGATGCTCTGTATGCAAGCGGGAAAAGCGGCACAAAGCCAAAAAAAGCGCACCAGTGTCCAAAACATTGACTTATTTCAAAGAAACAAAGGAGGGTACACTCTTCTGTCCTGTCTCTTCAATGCCAAGCTTGGCTGCACGTCGGCCGTGAATGAACACCTCAAGCGCCGTCACCCAGTTTGTAAAAATTTTTTTTTGTTTTTTCATTTTTTGTACACTAGAGGGTGCTGTCGCTTTACTAAATAATGATGTTTCATTGGCAATGGGCCTATAAGTGCTTTTACTTTTAGTATTGTTCTTAATGATAATTGAAAGGTTTATTTCATGTTATGGTTTATTTTATGGTATACACAATTATATAAGGTTAAAAGGTCATAAATATATACAGTATATACAGTGATTGCACTGAAGGAAGAGATTGTCAATGATAAGGTAATAATTTAAGGTAAAGGCAATTCAGAAAGGCAATTCATTGATATATAAATAAGGTTTAAAAGGAAAAAGGTGAAAAGTTTTTGTTAATTTCTAATTGTGTTGTTTTATTGGTGTGCACCATAGCTCTTATAGTGTGTTTACATCAAGGATGGAATAAAAGTTGTAAACCATCAGTTTAAGAGACCATCTTTCCAATCGGGATGCTACACTAGTTAATTCTATCAGCATTTGAACTCATTGTTTATTGGTGATTTACTATAGTTATTTACGTGTTTATTTGTACTTTAATAAATAATTTAAGTGTTCCAATATGTTTTTGTGAATTGATAAGAGTCAACAAAAATTCCATTGCTAAATTAGTAAAAAAAAAATATATATTTTTTTTAATTATTAGATTAGTCGACTAATCGTAAAAATAGTCGGCTGACTAATCGGGAGAAAATTATTCGTTTGGGACAGCCCTAATCCCTAGTACTTACAGTATGTGTGTGTATATAAGTATGTAAGAGAACATAACATAGTGCACAAAGGGAATGAATTCCAGGAAAAGTCCCTGCAGAGACAGCCAGCACACAGAGATGAGGTGTTTACGCCAACCACAGGATGATTGACGAGATGAGAGTGATGAGACGTTGGGAGGCACCGTCTATCACATCTGAGGATGTCTGCCAAGTTTACAGTTTTGTATCTCTAATCAAGAAGGGCAGGCGACATGACCTACATCTTTCAAAAACACTGCAGTCCTGCCTGTATCAAAGCGACACTCATGAAGACGCTTCAAAGATAGAAATTTAATATGAATGAATATATACAAATCATGACTTTCTCTGACTAAAATGATTCTTTCTTTGCCTGTTTAAAGACACAGAAACCTGTAATGTGACTCATGCTGTCTCACTGAGTACATATTGAAGAATGAAAGCATGGTGTGAGTGCACAGAAGGACACACAAAGAGATAAGCAGGACAAACAGCATCCTAACTTCTGAAGAAGCTTCAAAGTGAGGGGAATTGAAAGGGAAATTTTGAGCGATAACGTGTGAGCTAGGATTACCAAACCTTAGCATACGAATGTTCAGAAAACGCAGATAGAACTTGAAAATTTGAAAGTTAAAATCACAGACGTTATTGACATTCTCTTCCGATGAAGTCCACTCAGACGTCATAGGTGACTGGAGAAAATGTTATCTAATATAGCCTCTTATTTAATGTGTGCTTTATAAAACATGAGTCATTTAATAATCCCCCATTCAAAAAGCTGTTGTCAGATACTGAAGCAAGCAGGCAAGCCTGCTGATCACAGCTCGTTGGGGAACTGAGGAAATGCAACAATGCAGAAAACAACGGCAACAGAGTACAGGAGATAAATTCAATGCCAAAGTTTATGGGGGGAAAAAAATAATCCAACCATTTGCGGTACACTGATAGTAGAGTCCTAGTTCTATTGAATCAAAATGAGTCAACAGGTGGTTGAGTTGCAATCTTAGAATGGCTTCCAGATGCCCCCCACAGGCCACCCATGCCCTACCCTTTGTTTCCTTAATCTGCTGCTATGGTGACACAAAGCCCTGAAAATTAATGGATGGGAAAATTGGCTTTGCTTCTACAAAAGCTGAGTGGGTACTATTATCGGGATCAATATCCACTTTCCGGGAATTGCTTACAATAATACAGTAACGCACCGGTGAGAGCAGCAGGTCCTATGCAATATTAACATCCATTCTGATGAAGGTACAAAGTGGAGGTGAAAAAGTAGGTTAAAGACTGATAGCAAAATCTGCTGAGAGCATAAAATGTCTGCGCACAGGGATTCTCCTCTTCGATTCACTGCACTGGCAACCCCATTAAGCGTGCCTTGCCTATTTGAAATGTCAGGTTAAGGTCTCCCTCAAGTCGGCCTGATGCGTGAATTCACTGTGAAAGGCTCAACGTGAGCCCTTATTGACTTCAGTGGCGCCTGTTAGCGAACACAAACAGGAGTTGCAAATTTCATACTGTCATTGTAGCTTTTTCATACATATTTTCAGGCAAAAGAATCAATATCTAAAATGCACAACCGACTTGTTAGTAAAAACTGAACATAAAAAAACAAAACAACACAGAATTAGGGCCAGTTTACAGTGACGCTCCGACCGAATCAACAGAAAAGGTTTGCAGGCTTACATGCACACGACGACGATTTCCATTCGAACGACGCTGCAGGTTTTAGTATTTTAGAATTGTACTATTATTGCCATGGACTAGCATGCAATGCAGTTTTACGACACCACATCCGCTACACACATTTTCTTGAAAACATACTCCTCAGCTCAGGTGGCCTGCCTGTTGAACAGACGTTGTTTTTTAATATTATCTAGCAGCCAAATGATAAATGCAGTTTTCTGTTTGGACAGACGGAATTCTTGAAATTATAACATATATACAACCTCTCAGTTGTTAATATTATCTGGAAAACAACAACTCACATTTTTGCCATGTTTTGGACATTTTACTGTCTATACTAGCTTCTAAATAAGGCTGCAATCACAAATCTATTAAATCGATTAATAAATAGTTGCCAATGAATTTGATAATCGATACAGTTCTAGACTACAGTATGTCAGGAAGCTGTAATAAAATATTGTTTTTGCAGGAAAGAGTCATCCATTTTGTCTTCATTGCTACTTACAACATGCCGATAACAACCTCAAGTTAAATTGTGAAGGCAATTGAAATAAGTGACATTTATCCGGTTAATCGTTGAATTAATTTCCGATTAATCGATGATGAAAATTATCATTAGTTTGCAGCCATTTTATCAACAAACAACAAAATAAAATGAAGATTTTTTTTTTGTATTTGTTGAAGAGGCTCCTGAAAAAGCCACTGAATACCAAGTTAGACATTCAAAACGTTTCTCTCCTCATCATTTTTATTCATTCAACATTGTCTCACCGCTCGCTGTCGACTTTCAAAAGTGGACATTTTAACAGAAAAGCAGTCGCTTTTCAGATTACAAGAGGATGTTGAATTCTGCGAATGCACCCACGGAGGAAAGGGACTGGAGTAGGATTCCCAACGCGACAACACGAACGAGCAGCACGGCTAAGCGAGCATCGAGTGCCAGCCACCAAACTGGGCAAGTTGACTGGACATGCTCGTTGATGGCAGTGTCTCCAAAATGTCTTGCCAGTCGTGCAATCAAAACACATTACCGTAATTTTCGGATTATAAGGGGCACTTGACTACAAATTCGAATGGCATTTCTTCATAGATAAGCCGCACTGGACTATAAACCGCAGCTGTCCTCACTGTATTATGATATTTACAAAAAAGATATTAACCGGTAATACTTTATTTGACACCTCATCATATGACTGTCATAAGACCAAATGGACCGTCATTAAGCCTTCAACCAATTGGTTGGCTTCAAGAAGCTTCATTTGGCCATCATTGCTCCCCAGCTGAGAGACAGTCAAGCTCTGCTGCCACCTGCTGTCAACACTGTTGTCGTCGAACATGCCTCCTAGATTGCATTGCAACGCTACAAATTTAAATAATCAAAATTCGTGTTCTGTGCTAATTATTTCTTCAGTTACTGTTCCAGGTGTTTCATTAATAGCTAGTTATGGTATTTGGTAACACTTTATTTGACAGTGGCACCATAAAACTGTCATAAGACCATCATAATTATGACATGACACTGCCATGAGCATTAATAAATGCTTATGACATATCATTTTGTGTCATCTGGAAAATTATCTCACTTTTGAATGAATGTTAAAGATCCGAGCTGGACATAAATGGAGTTAGTGACATGATTTGCCGGAAAACACAAAATGACATCCGTTATATGCATTCATTAATTCCCGTGATAGTGTCACGTCATAATTATTACGGTATTATTGCTGTCTTATGACGCTTCTGTCAAACGAACTGTTACCTATCAACCCAATAAATTAACAAATAAGCCGCACTGGACTATAAGCCGCAGGCTTCAAAATGAGGGGGAAAAGTAGCGGCTTATAGTCCAAAAATTACGGTATTATGCATTTCCGCCTTTGTAGTTGGAGTATTTTCGCATATATTTAATGTTTCTCCACTGACGCAATGCAATTTATGTTATTTAAAAAAAACTTTTTTTTTTTAACTAACCAAATGTTACCGGATTCAGGGTGGAAGAGCCACTATGTTATATATATATATCATATATCATATTATATAGCGATAATATAATATCATACAGCGACTGCACATGTCCAAAGTGATGTGCAATATGTGGTGATGTCATTAGAACAAGAGAGTCCGCAGCACTTTTCATCTACATGGCAGTGAAGCAAGTGCCACAACTGAATCGTTCCACTTTGGAGCCTAGAATCAAAATCTCACGTTTTTGCCATCAGAACGCAAGGCCAAGCCGCAACACAATCGTTGTGGTTTGTTGTCCCCGCATCACCGTGTAAACAGGCCCTTAAGCGTGAGTTATGCTTCTGCATTGCGGTGACGGCGTAGCGACTACGGCGTCAATGACAATCCGATAGTTCAGCGGCAAGGGAATGTGCTGCTCTGTAATTCACCGCCAAGCCACTAGAGGGGTATGGCTTTGTGTTTGTACGGTTTTGGGGGACTCTTGTCGACTTCCTCTAGTTTACGTCTGGTTACACAACAATGCCAACAGAGATTGAAGGCTTGAATGTGGATCTTAAGCTCATCAACATTGAACAACAAATGTTGATCATACAAATGTTGAGGCGCAGGTGACGCAGAAGACTGTTGCGTAGTGGTCGTTAGCACAAGTATGTTTGTAAATGGTTATTTCGTGCTGAACCGGAAAAAACAGTCTGAGCGGACCAATTACAGTCTATTTGGGTCACATCCCCAAGCGTTGACGTGACGCGTAGTCAGGTGCACGTCAGGCTATGGCGGAAGGTCGTAAATCGGGTCTGCCTTGACGGCGTAGGTCTGCCACAGAAGCATAACTCAGCCTTTAGACCTCTTCACATTATTAGTTAGCACATTCAAGAACGATCAAGATCTTGGAGTACTTATGAGACTAATCTGACCCCATAGTTTTGTGCTGATAAGGGAGGCTGAACAGTGGCTTTTAGTACTTTAAGTGCATCGAACAGCAAAGATTTTATCTTTTTTTTTTTTTTTTTTTCCCCAAAAATGCACAGGGACGCTAATGCATACAGCTCTAGGAACACTTCTCTCTTTAAAAGCATCTACTCTGGCAACTGTAGTGCCAGGAGCAGCAGTCAGGACAGTAAACGAGATGGTCCAAGAAAGAAGACAGGGATTGCCTGTGGCCAATTCATTCTAACTGCAACATTGGAGCAGAGTATTTGAACGCCTACGATTTTTACAAGGCTTTATTAAATCGGTGCAGTCTGTCATATAAAGATATTTAGTAAGCTGCAAATTTTTACTACCGCACTGGAATGTAATGTAACCAAGGCAATCATTTTAGTCAGACGGGATGTAAAATGCACAAAAGAAATAATGGGAAGATTCTTTTTATTTAGAATTGATAGAATGAGAGCCATTGAATGCTTTGGAATGATCATAATCCCATAATCAAATCTTAGAAATCTATCCTGGGTGACAGCCCTCACAGAATTTTCAGAGAGAAGCCATAAGCCATCCATCACTCTGCAGGGAAGGGCTAGGGAGTTCTCAAAAGCTAAAAGGAAAACCTCAGATGAAAATCACTGATAGCTTCATTCTTAGATGGGTTTTCAGACCAAGATGCCTGCAAGATAAATTGGGAGTGGGAATGAGAGGTAACATTATGGGAGAAACTTGATCCTATTGGCAGATCTTTCATGGCCTGAAAACAAACCACTGTGTGCGTGTGCGGTATATGTGTGTGACACAGTCGACAGATTGTCTTATATTCTATGTTAGTGGAACCGCCCTGAACAAAACTAAATAGGTATGGCATTGGCTACTCACTTAACTGTTAATTGTATCATGACTAGGGATGTCCCGATCGCATATTTTAGTACCCGAGTCACCTGATTTTGAGAATCTACCAATACTGAGTCCCTATTCGATACCGAATAAAAGTGTTGTTAGGAGAAAAAAAACAAACTAATTTCAAACACGTTTAGGGCTGCAGCTATCGAATATTTTAGTAATCGAGTTTTCGACTGAAAATTCTATCGATTAATTGAGTAATCGGATAAAACTTTTTTTTTTTTTAAAGGTAAAGAGCAATTATAAATATACATGAGAAAACAAGACATTTCACCTAATACTGAACCATTTTCAGACAATCAATGTCTTTAATTTCAGTGTACATTGCTTTCACTCAAAAAACTTCTAGATCTTATTAAAAAAAAAAAAAAAAAATCTTAATTCTTACCTAAAAATGTCAGTACGCATGGTAACACACATCACGTAAAAGTAATTTTCCCCCACGTGTTTCAATTGAATTTCCATTTGCGTCAAACTATTTTTAAGTTTTAGTTAAGTTTTAAGTTTAAGTCTAAATTGTAAGTCGGGATTTTGAGGTTTTGCAGTGTTCAAAAGCAATTTATGATACTTTTTGTATACCTGCACAATAGGCACCAGTGCTACTTGTTTTATCCATCAATGACTACTGGGCTTAAATTGACAACATCTCAGTTATCTTTATTATGTGTTTATTTTACAACCTCATCTCTCTACGGCACTGTTGTTTTCACAGATTAAATAATGCCTGTATGAAAGGAACGTTAGCCACACATCAACAGTAGTCATGATTAATAGAACCTTAGCCCTCAGCAGGGCTAAGATTACGTTAGGAAGGTACAGTAATGTTACATTTTATTTAGCGCTAAAATAACTTCATTTTACCTTGTCCCGAGTATCGCTCCGCCTTTGGTGGAGCGGGGGCGAGGCAGGCGGGTTGAGCGGTGGCGCCCAATCCGGATTTCGGGGGCGGTCATTGGACGTGATGCTTAGAGCTGGCAAAATTAAATGATTCCTTGAGACGAATAAAATTAATCGGATCAATTTTTAAACTCAAATTATTATTTGATCATTATAATTATTACATAATTTTCGAGTTACTCGAGTATTCGTTTCAGTTCTAAACATGTTACTGTCCTACCGAAGTATTTTTAAACAAGAATAACGTAGATAAATGCTTGTCTTCATAAAGTGTCTTTATGTTCATTGAGTGAGTCCACTCAAATCCACTCACGCTGCTGAGAAAGACTCATTTTAGGGCTGCAGCTATCGAATATTTTAGTAATCGACTGAAAATTCTATCGATTAATCGAGTATTCGGATAAAATAAATATATTTTTAGGTGAAGAGCAATTATAAATATACATGAGAAAACAAGACATTTTCATTTTTTTCAGTCAATCAATGTCTTTATTTTCGATGTATATTGTTGAAAACAGCCAACAATTGCATCTCAGATGTAACTAGAATAAAAAAAAAAAAAGATTAATTCACTGCTTTCACTCAAAAAAACTTTAGATCTTATTAAAGAAAAAAAAAAACATATATATATATATATATGTGTGTATGTGTATATACATATACCGTGGGGAGAACAAGTATTTGATACACTGCCACCACTGTGTGTGTGTGTGTGTGTGTATATATATATATATATACATATATAAAACCTAAAAATGCCGTTACGCTTGATAACACACATCATTTAAAAGTTAGGATTTTTTCCCACGTGTTTCAATTGAATTTCTATTTCTGTCAAGCCATTTTTAAGTTCTACTTAAGTTTTAAGTTAGTCTAAACTGTAAGTGCTGATAGGATTTTGAGTTTTGCAGTGTTCAAAATAAATGTATGATACAGGCTGTATTGGAGCACATTAGGGACCAGTGCTACTTGGTGTTTTATCCAGCAATGACTACTGAGCTAAAATTGATAGTTTATTATTACTGTTTATTATTACTACTATTATTGAGTTTTTATTTTACACCCTCATCACTCCACAACGCTATGTTATGTTAAAGCCTGTATGTAAGACACGTTAGCCACGCATCGACAGTGGTCATAATTAATAGGGCTAACGTTACGTGAGCTAATGACAGTAACGTTAATCTTATTTATTAGCACTTAGCGCTCTACTGCTTTAAGATGGCGGCTGTTTACTAACGCTGCCCAGACGCGGCCGAGTCTGTCATTTCGCATCTAGTTCAACATACATGTGATCTCTATGAGACTCATCAGATACTACCTGCTACCAACGTATCATCGTGCGGGCTAGTATTTAGCAACGTCGGCGTCGTTTGTAGCGGCTGTCGGTTGTAGTTTTTTTTTTTTTGTGCTTCTTCCTCTACACACGTGACATCAGCGCGTTGTCCAGCATTAAAAGTAGTCCGAGCAAAACGTGATGCTTAGAGCTGTCAAAATAAACGATTGCTCGAGGTGAATAAAATTACTCGGATCAGTTTTTTAACTCGAGTTACTCGAGTTGATCGAGTATTCGTTTCAGCTCTAACTCATTTACACAATGAGTTGCCACATCACACTACCGCTAGTGTTTAACAAGTTAAACGATGATTGACAGATCTGTTGCTCTGAAGGTAGCGCTACCAAGCTTTTCTGGCAAGATCAACGCTTCGAAGCTGTCACTCATTATTAACTTTAACAAGCAAACTCCAGCTGCACTGGTGAGCAAGAAAAGCAGTAAGAGGGAGAGAGAGTTGGCTGTGCGAGCATGAAGCAGAGAAACATAAATATATTTTTTAAATAAAAAATCCAAACGCGATCCTTTTCACTTGATTCTGATCCTCTAAAGAAATGGCGCTATCGGCCCAATTTCCGATCACATGATTGGATCTTGACATCCCTAAACATGAGGAATGAATCTAAACTACAGGAATTTAAATATAGAATATTGTGGAAACAAAATGATCCTGGAAATAAGCTTTTACATGATATTCAATATTTCTGATATTCTATTTTACCTGAAAATTTGTCATGATTGTCATGATCTTCAACGGTCTTCTCTTGACAATAAGTTGGCATGTGTACATGCAATAACTCGCCTTCTCACAAACGTAGCCTTGGGAATGCTATCCTAGCAACAAAGCTCAAGGTACGTTTGACAATGTACGCCGAGAGACTGTTGCTACCCTCGGACACACAAGTGTTGATAAATGAACACATTGTAGGCAGTGATGTTCCTGTGACGCTGCTAAGCAAAGCAAAATAATGCAACAAGTAAATAATGAAGCTCGTTAGCCAGTATAGTTTTTTAAAAATAAGCCGCTTTGTTATTTAAGAGTAAGGGTTCAAAGTGAGTGAAAAAAATAAGCTTTATAATCCCAAATATATGGCATACTGAAACAAACAAACAAACAAAAAAATAACGTTACAGGGTCCTTAAGGTGCTTTTTTTTTTTAAACACTGATCTCCAGCCAATACTATGGTTCCTCACAAAGCTGTGTGTCAACATTGGCTTGGTATCTCCAGCATGAACCTCACAAAGAAATCACCAGAGCATGAAGCTGAAATGTAGCCTAAACAAAGAGGTCAGGCGTCCTTATTTATCTTGACAGCAGAGACGTTTAACAGGAAACAATCAGACCAGGTACAATGTCTCCGTCAAGCCATTGTAACCACAGTGACAGTTATGCTCACTATAGACCGGTCTCATTATTGATTTGGGCTTTTGTGAACTTGACAAGGTTTTACTATAACGTGCAAAACAAAGGAGGCCTGACCTGGCGTCTGAATTTGAACTAAAATCTTCACACTATTAGTTTGGAGTGCTAGCCATGAAAATATTGAAATGACATGAAAGAATAACATCTTCAAAAGATCCACAAAACCATGCATTGCATGCAATAACCATGCGATATTTAGCCTCAAATAAACATTCCCAAATGCACTTTGACTTTATCCATCGAATTAGATGCCACCTTAAAATGTTTGGTTTTAACGATGAAAGAACTGTTCTATTTCATTGACACTGCATGAGATGTTTTCTAAGGTTTCATAAATCGGGACATGGTACTAGGAGCTTAGAATAGCTCAATATAGCTCAACCTTGAACGAAATGATGAAAAGTGAATGTACAAAAGAACAATTCCCAACTGCCTTATTTCAGAGCGGCAGTAAAACGATGCCTGCTGGTACTATTTTATATCTGCAGACTGGATCGCCGTTTTCATTCCACTACTCCTAAAGGGAAATTCAATTGAGAGAGGATAATTTCTTACCAGTGCCACGGGTATGCATAACCTGCTACCAAATTGCAATCCCTGCTTGTATTGTACTCGGTAATTGCACTGGGTAAGTGATATGCTTTTTGTGGAGGGGGAAAAAGGCCATGCTATTATGACAAAGCTAAATGAGATCACCTTCATTTTCTGCATGGTGTTCTCCTTTTTACCAATGACAGCAGGCGGCGGCCTCTGCACCAAACCAGACAAAGGTCCGAACTCCCTTGCTTAATACCAGGCAACACTAACATGGCAACCAATATGCAAGATCTCCTGGTGGACTAGACCCCATCTGATTTCTTCGCTCGATTTCAGCAAACATAATGTATGTGATCTACATTTTGACAGATGTACTGCAGATAATAGACATGACAGCCTAAATGTTATGTTTAGAAGTTTTGCTTGTGAACTTCTCGTTAAAGCTCCTGAAACTATATTTTGACACGTCACCAATCAGTCAAAGGAAGTCACAGCCATCCTAACAAGTCTGAGCATGCCTGCACTCCTCACTTGAGAAAGGAGGAAGTGTTCCCACATGGTCTCCATGGCAGAAATAATAATAAAAATACTGACGCAACAATGTGGGAAGGAGGGTGAACAGACATCATCATAATCAACACACTAGGACGCCGTCAGAGGCTTCAAAGTGTTTGTCAGGCTTCACCTATACACATCTAAGAATGTATTTTAATAAGCGACCCACTTCAGGCTATTAATTCCTTTTTACTAGTTGATCTGCTTAAAGCAACAGCAACACGGCAGTTCAGCACTAACTGGGCTGGTTATTAGAAACATAAAAGTCGTTGTTAGCCATCTTTATCTTCCTCCTGTGCATTGAAACCATGGCGGTCTTCACTCTCAGTGTTGGATATGAATGGAATGGGCTCAGATACACTGCACCACGCACCTTCTCAGACTCTTACGTTGTCGCTTTCAATGTCTCTCATAATAAGGCAAATTCACTCCTGAGCTTGTGCCGTCCATTTCGTCACACAGCAGACCGGCTTTTCAAAACCCGCTGATGATGGATTTTTTTAACACTGCTCCACGCTGTCAGGATCCACTGGCAGACTTGTGCAAAAGTTGCTCTTCGCATATGGCCAGTTTTGGTAAACGATCTCTCACCGCTGGTCATCCAAGCCTCCAATTCAACTCTGAGTGCCCACAAAGCTAGGTCATATGCATTTCTTCTAGCATTTTCCATGATGCGGGTCTGCTAATTTTACACATGCACAAAAATGAGGGTCTGCTACTTTTATTCATGCACAAAGCACAAAGTTAATGTAAATTACTGGTAATAGTGCAAACTAGCATCTTCCTTGACATATATTCCAAGGGTCTCACGCTTACATTTTATGCTCGAAAAATAAATTTATGCTCATAAAAATCGTTAAACTGGCCGCATCATTTCATACTCCGCAGAATTCGAAGTGAGGGAAAAAAGTAGCGGCTTGTAGACCAAAGTTCCAGCATTATCACCTTTTCAAGAGTCAAGAATCTGCATTGGACAAGAAGCTGTCAAGAGTCAAGAATCTGCATTGGACAAGGTGATGATGCTGGAACTTTTGTTTGGTGCTGTTCCAGTGAGATTTACAAAGATGACTGCCTGAATAAAACATCAAAATTCCCTCAGTCCTTGATGATATGGGGCTGCATGTCAGGCAAAGGCACTGGGGAGATGGCTGTAGTTAAATCTTCAATAAATTAACAAGTTTACATTGAAGTTTTAGACAGCTTTCTTCTCCCTTCAATTGAAAATATGTTTGTCATTTTCCAGGATTAAAATGCATCATGCCACAGAGCTAAAACTGTTAAAGCATTCCTTGGAGAAAGACTCATCCAGTCAATGTCATGGCCTGCAAATAGCCCAGATCTCAACCCTATTGAAAACCTGTGGTGGAAATTGAAAAAAAATGGTCCACAGCAAGGCTCTGACCTGCAAGGGTGATCTGGCAACTGCAATCAAAGAGAGTTGGCACCAAATTGATGAAGAATACTCATCAATTCCATGCCTCAGAGACTGCAAGCTCTCATAAAAGCCAGAGATGGTGCTATTAAATACTAGAGATGCGTTTTGATTGTTATTTCTTTGTTTGTTTCACATGATTCCATATTTTTTCCCCTCAGAATGGAGTGATATTTCCCTGCACTTGCTCTATAAAAGTAACATTTACTGACCACCACAATGTTTTTTATTAGTTTCTTTTTAGTGTTTCTGAATGCTAAAGAGTTGCACTTTTGAACTAACTCATTATTTTTTCAAGCTTTTTATTCTACATGATAAAATGTCTGAAAGATTGCTCGTTTGAGATAGGTGATTCCATACTTTTTGCTAGGGGTTGTATAATAAATATTAAAGTTATTATAAAATATATGTATATTATATACTTTAATTATTTAAAAAATATTTTTAGAAACAATATGGCGGGGGGGGGGGGGGGGGGTGTCATAAACACCATTATCAGTCTGGTTGAGTCATTTGTCAACAAAAGATACTTGACTAGCCTCATCTTGTCTTTCTGTTCTTAGGGAAAATATAGCCAGAAGTCACATTTAGGGTGTAGCTATTAACGTTAGCCTAATGTTATCAATAGTTTAGTTAGCTTAGCAAGATTGAGTTGGTGCGGGCCAAAAAAAACAACTTTAACTACTGATAGTTTACGTAACGTTAGCGGACCTTTCTCTTTGTACGATGTACATGACAATAAATGTCATTTTTCCCTATTCTAATTAAAATACTGTGAACGTCTTTTTAACTCTAACATCGTGGAAATGAAACGTGACGAACAGAACATGTGTACTTTAAGTGGCTGGCAAACCCAGTTAGCCAATATTATCTCAGCCTTTAAACTCATTGGACATCTCAAGTCGGGGCCATTCGATATCATTCATAACATTACAGTCAATAGAGAATGTACTTTGAAATACCTATAGATTGCTCAGTTTTAGTCTAATTTTAAACAGCTTGGTTCGTCAAAAAAACATGGGATACAGAAATTTTACAGCAGGTTTTTGAGTACTTATAACGTTTTCTCAAAATCCCGCTAGAATCATAGCCACGTTGATACCTAACCAAGTCATTAATAAATCTGTCAATAATTCAGCCAGTTTAGAGTATTTTAGTGGAGAAAATCACTCACTCTTGGTATGATAGCACATCAGTAAATGTGAACAGAATAGTTTTAAGCTTATGCGAATTGATTTTATTTTACAATATGACGATATCTATATCTTACTTTCAGTGCTTGAGAATTGAGAACTGTTATAAAACACTGCAACACAAAAACAATGTTACACTCTTTTTTACTATGGTAGTGTTTGCTTAAGTGACAGGTGCTGTACATGAAGAAATATTGCCCAAATGTGTCCCTCCACACCTGCCTTAATAACTGTCAAGATGTATGTCAAAGCTACGCCTAAAATGCAGCTTGTCTGAGGCTGACCAGATTTCAACACCCGCTCATAAGAGGCCAAATGTTGAAAAACAGGTTATCTAATTTTACCCCATGTAAACGTTGAATGCTTGAGGACAAAGGAAGGGTAAGCAAGTTGAGGGGGAAAGTACAGCGAAGAAATTTGATAGTAAATTACAGAGAACAACTAAATAACAGTAGTGGATAACCTTCGTGGCATGCGGAGATCTGTTCTTCAAAGGAACCGTGGGTATTATTACCCATGCTAGACAACCCTTCTGATGCAGCCGCCATCCTGTAGCACTGCTTTTATGAGACAGTGAATTTGGAGGCAATTATTAGATTAGCTTGGATTAGGTTTTGCTCTGGTGAGGGAGACTGGGCTGTACCGTCGAGGGTCTCAAAAACTTGGCACTAATCTGATAATGAGACTTTTCAATGGGAACACTGAAAAGAAAGGCTACTATTCCTACCTCTCAACTTTTTTCAAGTTTCAATATAAACAAGTAAGCCTAATGTGGGGTGTTTACACAAGGAAGTGTTTAAACTATGCTGCAAATGGTTTTAGTATTAAATACAATGTAAAGCAAAGTACTGTTGAAGATCTGATGTTACGCTCTGACTTTTCCAAAATTAGGAGCAAGCAACGGAAGACTTACCTTAAGTGGAGCGAAGACGTTCTATCATTTGCACCCAGGCTAAACACGCAAGCCTGATAGATGTTACGGACCAAAGAGTCCACTTTTTAAGTAAGCATTTTAAGAATCAAAACTGGCTTCCATTTTAAATCTTTTACTTCGGGGTTTTGGACTCATACTTTACATGCGTAATACGACTGATATCAAATTCAGCAGAGGAAAGTTGAAGTACTGAAGAAAGTGTAGCACTATTTATAGCATCCCTTTTCGATTTACTGTATGTTGGGACAAAAAATGCCAATGTTTTGAACGAGCTCCCCTGCGAAACCAAACAAGTTTACAGCAAGCTAGTTTGGCAATGCATGTCCAGAGTCATATTGTCTTCATTATAATTCATGAATGAGGTTAAATCTCTTGCAGCAGAAGCATATGGCTGGAAAGTCTGGCTGTCAGAGCTGCTCTGTTCTCCACAGGCGGTATTGGCTGGCTGTAGTTCTGTACAAGCATGAGTGCTAACAAAGAATGTGGTGGCAAACTACTTCTTGAAGGGCAAGGGAGCGGGCTAAGATAAGGATAAGGCATAATTGACAGCAGTGATGAATGCATGGATGCTACTTAAAATAATGCTAACTATTACTATATTTATAAAATAAAAATGATCAAAAAGGTTTCTCAGTATAATTACCGTATATACTTGCTTATGGGTCGCACTCCTAGTTTGTGGTTTAAAAAGTAGGTATTTGTAGGTGGTGCCACAATATGTGAGAATTTTAGGAAAATTTCTGGACCAATTTTCGATACCAATATGACTGTAAAAAATAAAACTCGGTACATTTTATTCACTATTTATATTTAGAAACAACTTACATACATAGTAACAACTAACTTCACAACACAAACAATGCCATTATGGGAGTTTTCAGCCCCTTTCACACATACCTGAACACTGTTTAAATACTGTGATTTAAGCGGGTAGCCCTTATGTGTGAAAGCAATTTCCCAGGTTGACCAGCAAGGATATTAGGCGGAAGTTTACTGGGTAATATCCTAGTATAATGTCAGGGACTTACCCGGGAAGCCGCATGTGTGGAAACGGGTATTGAAGTCCCGGGTCACAGCGCGAAGGCTGATGACGTAAATATCACGGCGGGCTGATTGTCATTTCCTCTTTCTTCGCAGTAAGACGATAAGCGGTAATCAAACATCGCAATTATCAACATGGCAAACTGGAAATAGCTTCATTAAACTGGTAACATACTAAATTAAATTGCTACTGGATCGTTGAGCCAAGAAGGAGACAGTCCATCGTCCATCTTTGGAGATGTGTGGTTTATTTTGTTGCCGATGTCGACCAAAAATGATGTCATGTCCGAGTTATGAAATCCCGTCCCCCTCCATCCCCGCACAAAGCGAAAAACGGGACAAGTCTGTAAGTGTCCCACCCGGGTAATTCCTGGGATATCTCCCTATGTTTGAAAGCCATGCCATGAGAAAATCCCACGTCACCTTACACAGGAATTTACCAGGATATACAGTAAGTCTAAAAGGGACTTTTGTTTCTTAACCTTAACTACTTCTTAACGTCTTAAATTTCTTAACATTCTTCTGGTAACTCTTCCTGATCATCATGGATGGAATCCCTCAAATTCATTTAAAATCATCATCACTAACTACCACTTTTCTGTGCGACCCTAGAGTACCCTTTTGAGGTCACTTGCCGACATTGTTGTAAGGTCAAGATGGCTGCATGAAGCACACAATTGCAGCTTCGTCCGTGATGGTCTTTATTTCTTCCTTGAGCAAGTTTTGTTTGCAAGTACTGTTTGAATAAAGTACAAGGCATATGATTGTTGTTTGTTTGAGATGTATTTTTATATGAGACAGTTGTTATTTTAAGCGAAACTTGTCTATATAGTATATGTAGCTTTTGCTAAATTGTATCCTTTTTCGGTTTTACAATGTCTAAATTGGGCATTGGTCAGCACCAATTTTTTGGGGCGAAAATTTTGGTTAAAAAAATCGCGACTTATTATATGTGAGTATATACGGTAGGACTTGCGCACTAAAGTTCTAAGAGCATTTAAAGGGGTATCTAAATTATATGATTACGGAATCATTTGGTGATAACTGTATACAATAGCCCTCCAAAGGCCATTGTGAGCATCTTTCGATCGGAAAATTCCTGAAAGTTAGGCAGTACATGGTTGTCATCTCACTCTTTTTAGTGCCTTTGTTACCTTCTAAATCCAACACAAACTACCGCCACACTACAGAGATTGCATACACATGCAACATAAAATGTGTGAGGGAACCATTAGAATATTTTACATTTCAAACACAACTTTAATACTTTTACATTCTGTGGATGGCAGTGTGTTTTGCAGTGGGCGACTTGCAACATTTTTCAACACTTCTGATGATTTGAATAACAGTGGTAGGGCCAGGATGTAGCAGACCCCCGACATGCCTTAGCAATTACCTTTGAAGGCAATGTTTGTATTAGCATACAGAGAGCTGCATGCACTCCACACATCATTGGGCAGGTATAGGGGAAAAAAACAAACATATCTTCTCATTTCCATTCAAAAACATGAAAACAAAATTATTTCAATGAACGATTGTTAATTGATGTGACAATGTGGATGACTTACAATGTGGAGTTTGCATGTTCTCCCCGTACCTACGTGGATATTATCTGTGTACTCCAGCATTCGCACCACCCCTGCGATGGTGAGGATAAGCATTTTGGATAATGACTGAATCTTCAATTGATGTATTAATTATTACTATCATGTATGACACACAACTTTACAATAACTTACAGACTCTGTTACTTGGCAACAAGCGCCACTTGTCATGTTTCCACCTATTCAACGCGAGCTGAACACGGCAATTATGCTGCTTCCTTGAACAATTTAACTGCTCGGCAGTTGCCCTTCACACCCCCACGGACAAAAGGTGATTCCGTTCACAGTGCCACCGTGACACAAGTACAGCAAATCAGGATGTGTTAACTAGAATTATTGCTTGCTGGCTTTTTCATCTGTAGTCAACAAACACAGGACATAGAATCTGAAGTCAGCAGGTTAGCCATCTAACCAGAAAAGATTGGGCTCTACAGGTGCTCCCTTTGCAGGTTGTACCTCTAGTTACCTCTAGACAGCACCCTATAAGTCCCATGAGTAAGTGCTTTATGTACATGAATTACTGCAAGTGGCATTTCACTGAAGGTCAACTACATGACATCAAATGGAAATATTTCGCCTTTCACTTTGTTGCCCGTTGCAACTACTGTATAAGTCTTCATCTATACAAAGGTTCCGTTGTGTTTCTGTGAATTAAGTGCAATGATTTGTAAACCTGTATTTTACAAGAATATAGTAGCAAATAGAACAAACCTTATTGTAAATAAGGACACTGATGGTAAAATTCACTAAGAATTAAATCAGTCAACAGGTTACTATAAAAAGATGAGGGACAGGGTTAATGTAAAGAAATTAATGTCTATAATTAAACAACACCCTAATCATTAGAGTTGGGCATCGTTTCAATTTGAACGGTTCCGATTCAGATTCCACGTTTTTATTCCGGTTCCAAACGATTGTTGATTTCGATTCTTTTATTTGGCAGGGTCAAAAAAATTGCATGGTTTTGCAAATTGCACTTTTCCATATTTTTTTAAAAATTCTATGAACTTTACAATAAGAAAACGATTTAATTAAAATATATTAGGGCTGTCAAACGATTAAAATTTTTAATCGAGTTAATTACAGCTTAAAAATTAATTAATCGTAATTAATCACAATCAATCGCAATTTAAACCATCTCAAAATATGCCATATTTTTATGTAAATTATTGTTGGAATGGAAAGATAAGACACACGACGGATATATATATATATATACAACATACTGTACATCAGTACTGTATTTGTTTATTGTAACAATAAATCCACAAATGGCATTAACATTCTTTCTGTTAAAGTGATCCACGGATAGAAAGACTTGTAGTTCTTAAACGATAAATGTTATAGTTACAAGTTATAGTAATTTTATATCAAAACCCCTCTTCATGTTTTCGTTTTAATAAAATTTGTAAAAAATTTCAATCAAAAGTAGAGTTAATATAATAATAAGAATAAAAATAACAATAATAAAAATAGAGTGAAAAGTTTTACGTGTATTTTGCATAGCTAAATTGATATGGAATGCCAGTTCATTTTGCATTGTTGTTTAACTGTGTGTCAGAACAGGGCCTCATTTCTATAGACTGAAGTGCTTTTCTTTTTGAGAACATTTTTTTTTTTTTGAGAGATAGGAATATTATTTTTGTTGTGCTTTCACTAAACGATACTTATGTTTGTTGTGAAGGAGAAGCTTATGCCAATAAACGGCGCGGTCCAAAGAACGCCTGTGTCCACTCGCCTTTACTGTATAACATATCGTATCTGTACATATCTTACCCAAAATAAAACAAGAGACACATAATTGCCACTAAAAGAAAGAAAACTTACCGAAATATGTGTGGAGCACAAATAGCAATTTGCATTGCATCCTGAATACAGCATAAACGTCTCACAAGTACTAATTCTCCCACGTTTAGAAGACATAACATGAGTATGGAACGGCGCTGCCTCTTCACTCTTAATGTCCGTAAACGGCCTCATTGTAATGTTTGAGGCAATATGCCAGCGGGTCATTCATTGCATGCGTTAATCGCGTCAAATATTTTAACGTGATTAATCAAAAAAATTAATTAATGCCCGTTAACACGATCATTTTGACAGCCCTAAAATATATATATATGTTAAAAAAAGGCATGGCCGATATTTTTTTGCCGATTCCGATACTTTGAAAATGCCGATCGATCGGGACATCTCTAATATCTGCCTTCTCAGGCTGTAAGCTGCAGTGGAGACCACATGTTCACTGGGTGTAGATGAAGCTTGAACGCATAAATATGAGAAAGCGAGAAAAAGTCACAAATATTACGAAGAGGTAATGTAACTGTGAGCGGCTAATCATTTTATACACATGTACCTTAGCTGGGACCTACGACGAAGCATTAGTATATATTAGTGTTGCACCGATACCATTTTTTGGGCCCGATACCAATACCTGGCTGTGCAGTATCGGCCGATACCGATACCATTCCGATACCACTCTGTTTGCAAAAAAAAAACAACAACATATACAGTATATGTAAGGGATGCAACGATACAGTTAAGTCACTGTTCGGTACGATTTTTGATACAATTCAATACATTTAATGCTCTGAAACAGAAAATACAACTGCTATTATTATTATTATTTATTTTTTTTTGCTAACAAGCAAAAATAACAGTGTCATCATATAAACAAGCATTTTAGTGCATAATATTTATGTGCTTACTTCTTACTGAGCTGAAAAAATTTTGTATATACTGTAAGTGCTGAGAACAATCTTTACTGTTTGTAAAGTGGGGCACACTGTTGATTGCTGCAGCTCTCTTAGCAGCTATATTTTATTTTATCTTTATTTTATCAGGCAGTTTCATTGAGATTAATATCTCTTTTACAAGAGAGGCCTGAGTACAAACAAACATTCACAAATATTAACACAAAATACACTAACGGAAACAGTTACAATAATCAGTAAAAACATCAGACAAAAGAGATTTAAAATCACCAAGATGAATGATTGACTGTAGTTTCAGAGTAGTTTGCAATTTTTGCCATATAAGCAAAACATCCTATTTGTGGTCCGAGTCCATCTGTAACATGTCCTGAATTAACAGTATTTGCAGCATTATCTATAGTCACTGGTATGGATTGATTTGGCCTGCTTAACTTCCATTCAGTCATGGCGGTTTCTAATTCATCAATGTAGTATATGGACTACGCGTCGCTCTGGGCTCACGCAGCTAATGGCATGGGATCTAATGTAGCACATCTAGGTTGCTATTTGATATCTAGTATGTGCGCGCGAGAGTTGGCATGGGATCGGACATAAGACATCTAGGCTGCTATATGATGATATCTAAGTGTGCGCGCTGCGCCGCTTGAGTGTTTTCTGGCCACAGAAGTCACTTCTGCTCATTACTGCACAACACCAGCATTATATGACAATCGATTTTCATAAACAGGACGAGTTTGAAGTACGGCGCTCTTAATTTGCCACTCATTGTTCATCATGAAACCATGAGTTTGCTTAGTCTCTCACGGTCTTAACCTTTCTGATCCCATCAGCACTATTACAGCAAGCGTTAGCTTAAGCATGCTAATCGTTTGTGAATGCCATGTTAAAAAAGCAGCGTAACATCACGGATATGCGTTGTAGTGAACATCCTTAATATTGTAGTCGAAGGTGTTATTTCTGTTTGGTTATTTCGAGACAAAGACATACAAATGTCATGCATCGGGATTTGGGAAGTTGGCTCACGTGGGGAGGACAGTTCATTTGCGCTAAGGTGATGCCAGTAGATGGTATCGGCGCCCTAAATGTTGGTACTCGTCGATACCGATTCCACCTATTCAGGCCGTATCGGCGCCCCCTGCCTATACTGGTATCGGTACCGGTGCAACTTTAGTATATATTCTTCTATTGATTATAATTTCATGTAGATGAGGCAAAATAATAAGGGTTTCCTTCTTTATAAAATCGATTCTAAAACAAAAGATGCTTTTAATACTGTTGTTTTTAACGGAAGCGGCAATGTGCTGCGTTAAGTATGTAGTAGCTACATTAGCCCGAAGTAATAATACGACTTATTCTTGTACTAATCCATCCATCCATCCATCCATCTACTGCTTAATACGGGGTCAGGTCGGAGGACAGTTGAAGAAAGATGTAATTTATTGTTTTACTTACCTGTTTCTGACTGGTTAGAGGACTGGCGTAGCACTCAACTATGTTACTCAGCAATTGTATTCCATGAATCCGGAGGTTTTTAATCATATTGGTCGTGCAGACACCTTTGCATGATATAGCTGTGTTGCAAATGTTGCACTCAGCTGACTAGTCATTTTTCTTTGCAAAGTTAAGCCAAACTTTTGAGTGCCGCCGCACCGTGTTCATGGTTGAAATCAAGTAGCAATACACAAACGCACGCTTCATGTGGCTTCTTCTTCGTGGCATTCGACAGCTATTTTTTTTTTTTTTCCAATCGGCGGTCAGGGCATCGAAACATGGAATCGAAATTTAAAAATTCAAACGGTTCCGGGAGACGGGGTCCCGGATCCCATCGATGCCAAACTCTACTAATCATATTCTAGGAATTAAATTCGAATAGTAATTTATGTTGAATGGGGGGGGGTTGATTTTTTTTCTTTTTACAGGTTCTTTTATTCTCTTAACGAACAGTAGATGACGACACACAATTCAGGAACAAAAAGAAAGCAATAATAACCAAAGATATACACATTTAATAAGGAAAGATAAGAAAAACGCTGGCTAGCCAGAACATTCCACCGAGACGTCTGGAGCAGAATTCCTCAACTTTCGAAACCATACCGTTTATATTTGCCGTAACAAACAGTGGAAAAATCCTGGTGACACCTTAGTGCCAGCCCATACCGAGACTAAACCATGGAAGAAAAAGTCCTTGTGCACAAGCAGTACTGTAGATAAACACAGTTACGAGAACAAAGAATGATTATGTGCAACAATGCGAAATGAACAGATATACCGTATTGGCCGAATATAAGACGGCCCTGATTATAAGACGACCCCCTCTTTTTTCAAGACTCAAGTTTGAAAAAAAGACTTTTTGAACACCAAATTAATTTTTGTACAGAAAATAATTACAGTACATCTGAAACAAATGATTATAACAATATATTTGAGAGAAAAAGCATGTTATTTTGCCTCATTCAAATCTTAATATCTGAAGATTCAAATATGTAAACTAAAGTGCAATCACATACGTAAATGAATGGCTTCTGGTTTTTGAAATGTAAATAAACCAATCTATTGTGATAAAACAACAAAATTGCTATAACTGCATTAACCATCAAAGTGAAGTCCAACTAACTGTAGTCTTGAAACAAATCTGAAAAAGGAAAAACATTGCAATAAAATAATTCAAACTGGTTAAACTTGAGAGTAGCTGAGATCTGTCATGACAGAACATCGCTTCAATGATATCTGGCGCCATCTAGCGTCATGAATGGGTTTAACGTCTAGACCGCGAATATAAGACGACCCCCACTTTTTCAGTCTTATTTCAATGCAAAAAACACTGTCTTATATTCGGGCCAGTAAGTATGTTCAAGTGAATATATGGAAATATATATCTACAAGATGAATGCATTTACACATCGACAACAACAAGCAGGCTTCCTCTGCTTTTAAACGTAGCAAGCACTGGAAAGCGTTGAAGCTTGACTAGCACAATGACCTCCCTCTAAGTATGCTGTCACTCAGATTCTGGGAAGAGACCTCACACTGCAGGAGACGGCGCAACCCCCCTGAGACTTCACGGAATGACACCTTTACAAGCTCGCACACTCTGAAGCCACTAATTGGCTTGCCATGACTGTGTGTGAATACTAACTGGACCAGAGGGTGCAAGCTGTTGTTATAGGCAGTTCCCTCATATGTAAATAGCCACAAAAGACACCAAAAGAGAAAAGTGATTATACTTGTATACATGTCTGCCTGTGTGGAATGAAAGGGGCGAGTATTACACTGAACCAACCATGCCTACACCCAATTACCTAGATATGAAGCTGGAGCCCACCTACTCTTTCTGCAAGATCCACTCGTGGTGGGCGATTTTAACATCGCGATCGTAGTTCTTTTCATTCTGTGGTATGAGGCCATTTTAAGGGTGGCCTGCCTCTACAAGACAAACTGGGCATTGAAGTCTGGTCATGACACACCACATGATGATCTTGCCTGATAATGTAAACCTGCACACACTACGAATCGATATAGTGATCTGGATCAATGTATTAGATAATATCGTATATATTGTTTAATCACAACTGAATGGAAATCAATCAAAATGCCAAACATCGACCAACATAATATTTTAAGTATGCCGACTTGTTAAAAAAAAAAAAAGTGATTTTCATTCAGTGGTCTGAAAAGTTTTAGCAACAATATCTTGACCACAAGACCTTTGCCACCATGCGAGAGCTGGCCATCCTGCTCACCCTGTGAACCTCGCAGACATGCTCTGAACACACTGCTTCATTGCTTGTAAAATAGACACAGTGGCCTATTTATAAGGAGGATTAAGTAAAGAAAAAGAGTCAGCAGGAGGGCCTTATTTTTGTGCCAACACTCCCAGCCCAAGGGAGAGAGACCATTACTAGCACAAAACCGCACATATACATGTAGCCTGACGTGATCAGTAGTTCAACACAGAGCTCTCTGAGTTCAAGAGCTATGTTGGGTGGTGAACGCATTGTAAGAAAATCATCCCAAAAGTAGCTTCTGGGCACTGTGACATCATTGGAGCACTGAGATGATTCACAAAGATGCTAGAAGTGAGTGGGGTGACATGATAAAGGTATTTCAAAATAGAGAAAAAAATAAATCAGTTGTCTTCTTTCAGAACTTTCACTTTTAACGTTGTCATCATGTGAATGTGTACGTACACAGCAAAAATCCACGGTGCCGTCACTACACGTGATCATTATCTTCAAAATTGATAGCTTGGTCCGTAAAAAAATGTTAAGTGGCTGAGCCCGCTATCAGCAATAACTACTAATTATCTATAAGTTACAATGTAAAAAGCAGATAAGTGCCACTTTACCACCAGGTGCCCTCTGACATTCAAATTTTACCTCAGGCTTTAGACACACTTTACGATGCCCTCTACCACCAGAATGTTACATTACTCAGCAGACAAACATTGCATAAATGAATATAAGACGTAAAAATGTGTGTAATATGCACCCTCTTCAACAAGATATCCAGTACTACTTTGATCCATCTCTACCCCATCTGGTCTACACCCTGGAGCCATCATTGCATTTCTCATGTGTCAATCTTATTGAATAAAATGTGGTATAGTGGAACAACATGGTGTGTAGCATCCACCCTATACTGTACATAGTACATAATCCAGGAGAAGAGGGAAAACAAGAGGAGTAGCACTAAAACCATGAAGTATGACTGACACATAAGATATCTTTTTGTGTTCATCAAGCACTTCAGAGAGAACTATTGATCTAAGGTGCTTTGCAGCATGAGGTCTAGACTCAGACATGCCTCTCTAATGGCCAATGGGCTTAGAATAGGCAAGGGATGTGAGCTGCATCATAAATAGGGTTGAGAATCGTTTGAAATTGAACAATCCGGTTTCGAACAATTCTCATTTCCGATTCTTTTAAGAGGCAGGGTCGGGAAAAAAAAATAAAAAAATAGCAGGGTAAAAAAAATTGCATAGTTTATATTAATGTCTTAACTTCGCAATGATTTTTTAAAAGTTATATAAACTTCTCAGAGGGCTATTTTTAACTTGTATATAAATATCAGTCTTTGAACTTGAATGTGAAGAAGTTTCCTTCCACAGGAATGCACTTTCACAAAGATATTTATTTTTCAAAAGCCCAAAAACATTTACAGATATTTTTTTTGCCATACATGTACCTTAGCTGAGAGCTATGGCGAAGCATTCGTATAAATTCTTTTATTGATTATAATTTGATGAGCTTTTAATACTGTTGATTTTAACGGAGGCGGCAACACGCTACGTAAAGTACCTAGCTCTTTATACATGTAATATCTACCATAGCCCGACGTAATAATACGATTTATTCTTGTACTATTCCATCCATCCAACCATCATCTACAGTTTAATCCGGGTTCGGGTCACTGGGGCAGAAGAAGACAGACGTAAGTTATTGTTTTACTTACCTGGTTCTGACTGGTTAGAGGACTGGCTCGGCGTGTCAAATACGCGGCACTTGGCACTTATATGAAGCCATGAAGCCAGACATGTTTAATCATATTGGTCATGCAGCCACATAGTTGTGTTGCAAATGTCGCACTGAGCTGACTGGTCTTTTTTTTTTGTAAAGTTGAGCCCAACTTTTGAGCGCCGCTGCACCGTGTCCATGGTTGTAATCAAGCTGTAATGCACAAACACACGCTTCATGTGACTTCTTTGTGGTTTTCTGCAGCAATTTTTTTCCCACTCGGCGTTCAGAACATCGAAACATGGAATTGAAATTTAAAAATTCAAATGGTTCCTGGAGCATCGGAGTCTTAGAACCAGATCCCATCAATGCTCATACCTATTCATAAAGAGAACTGTTTTAATAATACAGTGCAAGAGAAGCCTACCGGTCACCAATTGTGTTAAGTAGAGAAATTAGAAAATACAGTTAGCTGCATTGTTAATTTTCGAGGGCTGAATTTATATTGAATACAATGGCGGGGCAAAAAAATCCCCATCCTGAGTATTCTTCATGCATTTTGGTCTTCCCAGACAGCATCTTACAGGCATTCCCATGCCAACCACAAAAAACTAGTGACACTCCTGGGAGAGTATGGCAAAGGTCAATTAAGGGTAATTTATTTTTCTGGGGGAAGTGATGAGCTTCCTATCTTCAAGTGTCCACTCCCACAGTAAGAACACTCATGAAAGGCATCATTTCCACCCCCATTACCTATGAACATATTTTTTAGCTGCTGTATTTTCAAAATTTTAGACCATTTTGGTTGAGGGCAAGAATTCCAGTGAACCTCGTTTATTTATTTATGGGATATAATTCCAATGATAATTGTTTGTGAAAACTGCTTTGCCTCAATCCCCTCAAAGGCACTGATTCTTCTTATGGTCTTTCTGTACAGTTGCCCTGTTTGGTCAAGTCAACGTCTATACAACCTTTGGTGACCTGAATATAAACATATCTTACCCAATGCCCGAAGGCAAAAGAAATTGAAGGGAATATCCTCTTCCAGTTCTGTTAAGTGTATAACAGGAAAGCATTAAACGACCCAAAAGCTTGGCCTGAAGGGTTAAAGGCTACGGTGTCTGTGAGGGCCAACAGTGAGATGGTTTGATGCCATGGGAATGTTAAAGACGCGTTTGACAAAGCTGCAGCACTAAATTGACTTAAGCCCCCAAGCCAAGGCTTCAACCGAGGGAGCGACAGTCTTCACGTCTTGTTAGAATAGCAGCACTCAAGTGATTGTCACCACAAAAATCAAAATCCGTACAAACATGCCTCTACAATTCACAATAGAATCCATCAAACTCTGGAGATACTATACACCTAATTCAAGCAAATGACATTTACTGAAGAGTTATTTAGATGCTATCGGTGGCCCATGTCTTTGTGCTAAGGGGATTAGCACCAGTGTGCCCACTGCTGAAAGGCGCCTTTGTGCCTTCAATCTTTAGCGAGATGCTAGTGAGGTTCCGATGCCTGTGTAGAGGGTGTCAGTTATCAGGGATCCTGCCATGCCTTGCTAATCTCTGGCTCTGCAGAGCTCCTGAACCCTGGCCAGTCCATTTTTTGCCATTCTTGAGTTTGCTCAAAATAGGAGGACATTGATAGGTATTCACTGCAAGAGCCAGTGGATAGGCAAACCCCTCTACTTGAGGGATCATAATAAATTACAGTAATTTGTATCCCAACTTTGAACAAAAAGACTAATCAATAGATTAATCTTATATATCTATTGACATCGTGAGGTTCTCAGTGACAATGTACTTAATATTGTTAAAAAGATAGCGGGAAAAAAATTCAAATAACACTGCTTCTGTCCTAAAAACTGCTTCAGACAGAAAAATCTCCTATAAAAAACATTTTAAACACAGTAATAGGTTATCCAATAATATGCAAACATTGATGCTCCAAAATGAATGCAAAATGTCTGCAGGGTACACTAGTTAATGAAAAAGTAGGTCACAGAAATGCAGTACAACTACAATGTATTCACCAAGTATGAGCATTGCTTCATCTCTTCATAAGTCTGATGCTTTAATTAAATGTAGAAGCGAAGGGTAAGGAAAAGATAAGCAACAACGCTAATTAACTTGTGATGCTTGCTGATGAAGATTAAGATAGGGTATAATGGCTTGGTGCAGCTTAATGAAGACAGGATTTTATATTTTATTTTATTTAAATGTTGAATTTATTTGCGTGTGTCTTTGCATTTTTCTGCAGGGTGAGAGAAAACCTCCTTTCACTCACGGAGGGGCAATCGTAAATGCTTGGCTGCCGAACTTCACAGGACAGCATCTCATCTCCTCAGGTGTCCTGTCCTTGTTCTGCAGGCCAAGTTCAGCGTCTGGCACGATCCTATGCCAAGGATGGGGACACACACAATCTACCCATAGACTTCATTATCAGTTGGCGGGACACAGGGCTCGGGGCCGATACGTAGGGAGCCTATTTTCAAAAACTTAAAATTCAAATATTTTCAAACCAAAGCCGCTAGCGACCTAAAACCAAAATAGGCACCTCCCATAGGCATACAGTAAGTATATTAGTCTCCATGAGCAGCAACATCAAAAAATTCAAAGCCGTTTAAAATCCCGATTAATTAATTTTTCTAATACAAATATAACAAAACAAAGTGGCTACAAAATTATCAAATTTTACGCTAGGTGCATAAAAATCACCTATTGCAGAGATAATTACCTATAAATATCATATATTATCATATATATATATCATATATTACCTATCAATAGCAATATTTAACAAATACATTTTTGCTCAAAATAGCAATTTAAATATTTTTTTTATTTAGTGTTTAAAGTTTTTAACAGCTAATAAATCACTCAATTTTTACATCAGAAACTTAATACTTGAGGAAAGCATGCAGAATCATCTTAATTTTACTCAACAAAAGCAAAATTCAAATTCTATAGATATGAACGTAAAACTGTGTAGTTTCTTGATTAAAAGCAAAAAACGGGTAGTTATAGTTCATTTTACGGAAATATTTTAAGCCAAAGTTACGGAATTGTGTAATCCAACTTGGCGGCCGTCACGAAACGGGGAGCTTTTTAAATTGAAAATTCTTCTAAGTAAATGGTTAAATCACGGAATTTCTATAGATATGAAAGTAAAACAGTCTAGATTCTTGGTTAAAAGCAAAAAAGGGGTAATTATAGGCCTGTCGCGATAACAAATTTTAGTGTGCGATAATTATTCTCATAAATTATTGCGATATGTGATATTATTGCGCTCCCCCCCATTTTTTTAAAAACTAATTTACAATAACACAGTGAGAATACAGTATATATTAATAGATCAAGTACACCCATTTACACGCTATAAATATTTACTCTTAAGTTCAAAAATACTTTTTAAGAAATCACAACTAAAAACAATAGACCATGCTTCTTAAGTAGAAAAGAACAATATTGATACCACACAGAAACACAGAATAAATAAAATGTGTTTTTAAAAAAATGCACTTGATAACTTAAGCATTTAGGCAAATGAAAACTTTCCCGTCATAGCTTCTGCAGTGGTGTTCCATAGGGATGCAACGATACAGTTAAGTCACGGTTCGGTACAATTTTTGATACGGGGGACATGATTTTCGATCCGATTCAATACATTTAATGCTCTGTAAAAAAAAAAAAAAAAACTTTTTTTTTTTTTTTTTTTTTTGGCTAACGAGCAAAAATTAAATGGCCATCATATAAACATGCATTTTAGCGCATAACATTTATGTGCTTACTTCTTACTGATCTGAAAATATTTAGTATAAAAGTGCTGAGAACAATCTTTACTGTTTGTAAAGTGAGGCAGGGCACACTGTTGACTGCTACAGCTCTCTTAGCGGCTAGGTTTACTACATGAGCAAGACATCCTATTTGTGGTCCGAATCCATCTGTGTCACGTACTGAATTAACAATATTTGCAACATTATCTATAGTCACTGGTATGGATTGATTTGGCCTTCTTAACTTCCATTCAGTCATGACAGTTTAGAATTCATCGATGTAGTATATGGACTACGTGGCCCATAATCACTCTGGGCTCACGTAGCCAATGGCATGGGACGTAGCACATCTAGTTTGCCATTTCATGATATCTAGTGTGTGGGCGCATTAAAAAAGTTAGCAAGCGCCGCTGAAGTCACGTCTGCTCATTACTACACACCACCAGCATATGACAACCGACTTTCATAAACAGGACGAGTTTGAAGCACAGCGCTCTTAATTTCATTCAGCTGTTCATTGTCAAAGCGAGGTTGTTTGTAGCAGTCAAGTCGGTAACAATGTTTTGGCGGACTTCGTTGTAAATATCCAGCGTTGTGCCGAAAAATAGCCGCCCCGCGTGAAATGTCACTCCTGACAGGAGCACCCACACGTCAACAACACCGATGCGCCGTAGATGGTTCACAGTCACTCCGGAGCACTGACGCTGCCGGTATACGTTGAACAATAGGGTATAATGGGAACGATTGGCTCCGGCGCTAGTTTTTGCCGGACCTGGAACGAAGATGCATTTTGCGCAGTTGGTAACGAGGAATCCGAACATTTAACAGCACGTCTGCTGCACGCGCGCACACACGTGCACGCGAGGCGATAAATCGCAGCGGAAAAATTACCGCCTTCATTTTTATTTATCGCGCGATAAATGGAATTATTGCATATTGCGACAGGCTTAGGTAATTACCATTCATTTTACGTAAATATTTCAAGCAAAAGTTACAGTAATTTTATCCATTGTTTTTTTTTTTTTTTTTAAGTGCATGCATGGTGCTATTTAATATCTACATCTATCAATGTCTGTGGGAGCTGCCTTGTCAACTGATGGTGGAGTCTATGATCTACCCTTTTCAAAAATGAAGTTATCAGAGATTGCTGACTAGTGTTTGGAACAGTAAAGCCTGTATTGAGAAACCTTCGCATGTCTTGAAAAAGTTAATCTAGTGAATTATAAAGTTTAATTAAAAGTGCGTTTGATGTACCGGCACATTCAGCAAGGGGGTAAATGTAAGTCTGAACATAACGAAAATAATTCACCTAATAGTGGTAGGATCAATTCTGTTCTGACAACATATGGGAAGAATCTAAATTACCTATATAGCGGAACTCATTATATATTGCAAATGAGGTTGATTAAAAGTTTGTGGGGACAATTTGAGCATCCTAAAAAGTCGGTGGTTTTATGTCCCTACCGTCCCTATGCAAACCTATGCCCCTGCTTTCAGAAATCCTCGATGGGACGAGTTTTAAAAGTATTAGTATTTAACATAGAAAAAAAGGGCTCCAGACAGCGAGCAAATGGGTCACATTTGCCGATTAAAATGAGAGCCAGTACGAGTATTTTTTTCATCTACTCGCACATGCGTGACCAGTATTACATAGTATTATCCATATTACATCTAGGGCTGCAACTAACGATTATTTTCATGATCGATTAATCGGACGATTAATTAATTTTAATGAATTCATCAGATAAATGTAACTTTTTTTCAATTACCTTGACATTTTAGGCATGTGGTAAGTAACAATAAAGACAAAATAATAATAATACATTTTATTTTCAGAGTCTATAACTGTATCAATTATCATATTCGTTGGCAATTAATTCATTAATCGATTTGATCGACTACGTAGTTGTTGCAGCCTTATTAAGAAGTTAATTTAGACAGGAAGATGTCTGAAAATTGGCAAAAATGTGAGTTGTTGTTTTCAAAAGTAAAAGCAGATTTTTTTTCATGTCAGACTTTGACTTAACAAAAATATAATGAAGAAATCTGAATATATTTACAACTAAGAATTTATGTGTGTTATAATTTCAAGAATTTAGACAAGTTAAAGGTGAAGAAGGTCCTAAACGATTATTTGGTTATCAAAATAGTTGTTGATTGACTTGCTAATCGATTAGTTGTTGATTAATCGATTAATTGCTGCACCTCTAATTACATTCCTGTAATGTAACGAGCTGGCAGCGATCGGCCAGCTCCAGAATCAAATTGGATTGGACGTCTATCGCCGTCAATCGCAGCCGATGAGTTAATAGTTCAAGGTAAAAACTAAAAATATGTTTTAAATCCAATCTTTTTCAACTGATTATGACCTTCAAAAAAAATGACGTGATCGGGCCAGATTTCCGATCATGTGATTGAATCTGGGACATTGCAAATATACAAGTGTTAATTAATCAATCATTAACAATTTTTAATTCTCATTGATGGAGAAGTCTGTTGTTATTCCTATTCTTATGACATAAATAAGAACTTCCAAACTCCCAAGAAACTATTTGTGACCGAAAAACTAAGGATACTGCACACATCAAACAAAGAAGTCTTGAATGTATTATCCTGCTTGAATTGATAGAGGCACAATAATGACAAATCTTATTGGCCTTGACAGCACTGAAGAATTTGAAGCCTCATTCAGTGAGCAAACAATGCCGACGCGGCACGATCGAGCAATCTGTGGCGTCCCAATAACAAGCCGCAGCACTCGTCGCGCACGAGCATTTTGGCAGTGCAGTGGAATGTCGCTTGGTCCCGTCCCTACACTTGTACAAAAGAAGCCTCCCGAATGAAAGGAGTCGAGTTAATTGCCTTATCTACAATAGAAACCACCCTGCAAGGACTTCCCATTTCCCCCAGCAATTAGTGCTCACTTCCCTCCAGGTACTTGTGGACAAGTTGTGGGGTCGCACTTATGTGGCATCAACAGCAGATGCCGCCTGCCATCAGCGAACCCATCAAGCATGGAGCATTATGATTGATTTGGTAACAGCTAATGAAACAAGTGGAAGTCATATGAAACACATTTAGATTACTCGGGTCGGTTGTAAACCCATCTTTTCCCTTCTCTATCTCACCGCGAACAACAAAACACAGTAAACAATAATTACCAGCTGAGAAGCCTGGTTAACCAACCACTCTCGTGAGCAGCCCTAGTTTTTATGATTACAGCACAATAATTTAAAGTAATTACTTCCTGGTTTACACCCCCATCTCATGTGAGTTGTGCACACAGAACAGTGTTTTGCTTTTCCCCGGATTTAAGCTGAAGGGGGTAATGAAGGAAGTGGGGGTTGTAAAGAAGCCGGGCTGTCTGTCAGGCCTGAGACTCTTAAAGGGATCCACAGATAGAATGTTTGTAATTCTTAAAAGATAAATGTTATTAGGAGTTAAAATAATTTGATATTGAAACCCCTCTTGATGTTTTCATTTTTATACAATTTGTAAAATTAGTTTAACCAGTAGGTAGCCATTATTGTTGACGTCGCAGGGTGGTGACGTCACAAGGTTACGCTGCCGGGCTTCCACAGTATTACTCTAGGGACATACGTAAAAATGTCATATGTTCAACCCTTTCAATTTGAACCAGAGCGGAACATTAATGAGCATGACAGCCCTGTTGATATTTCAAAAAACGAGCAGCAAAAGCAAAATGAACAGGAAAGATGGAATGAGATGAGACAAGTGAAGGAGAAAAAAAAAACTATTTTGCCAAAATGTGCTACACCGGCGAAACGTCATACAAGAGGCGAATTTGACACCCAAAGTACCATCGTGCGCCTTCAGCTTGTTTTGTTTTGCGTACAGACAGGACAAGCTAAAGATGCCTTAAGAAAATACTTAAATGTGGTTGAAATATGCTACGTGACTAATGTGGTTAACAGATCAACAATCTGCTTTAAGGCTACCACAAGAAAACACAGTGCTTATAAGTATGAGAGGGAAACACATGCAAAATGTATTTTGAGGTAATAAAAGACTCAATAATAACACAAACAGTAAGTACTTGCCGCTTTTAACCGATGTGCGCATGTATTGGACGTCTCGCTGCGTAGAAGGAATTGGAGTAACCCCAGTAGTGTTCGCTAGTGACAGTGAGAATCTACGTCATCACCCCGAGCCTTCATTGGATGCATAAAAAATGGCACCCTCTAGAGGTCAAAATGTCTACTAAATATTATAGATTTTTAAATCAATGGCGATATTTTATGTGTTTTTAATAAGATATTTTAGTAAAAGAACAATTGTGGCTTATTAGAGCCTATAAATCCAAGTCTAAGGTTCCCTTTAAGTGACTCGTGAGTAGTGAGAAAGTGAGCCACAAAACCCTCTGTCATGGGTTAATTTGTATGTACGCCACAGCCTTCTTTATACTGGAATAGGATCTGCTGAGGGGTTCACCACTCGTCTTCAATCAGTAAGCCACGAAACTTCCAACCCCCGCGACCCTTTGAAACCTCAAGAATGAGCTGTCTACAGTTGTTCTACACACAGCCTTGTCTGCATGAATATGGCTAACAACTCACTCAGAGTGGAATGAGCAGCACATATTGCATACCCAACATACGGTACGTCAATCAAGCAAAACAAAGGGGAGTGGGGGGGCATGAAATGGATATGGTTTAATTGAGCAGCCCTTTAGAAACTGCTAGGGATGTCCCGATCAGGTCACATGATCGGAAATCGGGCCGATCGGCCATTTTTCAGAGGATCGGAATTGGGTGAAAAGGATCAGGTTTTTAATAAAAAACTATGTTTATTATGTTTTTCCGTTTCACGGTCGTCCAGCCTCTCACTCTCCCTCTTGTTGCTTTTTTTTCTTTTCTTCAGCTGTGCCCTGGAGTTAGCTATTTGAAGTTAACCATGATTGACAGGTTTGTAGTTTTAATCTTGCCAGAGAAGCCTGGTAGCTCTATCATTAATGGCCCAAATGTTTCAATCATCATTTAGCTTGTTAAAAACTAGAGGAATTATGCTTTGGCAACTCATTGTGTCATGTAGAGGCTTTTCTCAGCAGCGTGAGCATTAAAGCGTGAGTGGATTTGAGTGGACTCACTTAAAATCACATACTCTATATAGCAAGGCACAATGTTTCACAAGACATCTATGCATTGCTCGACATTCTGTAAATCTTGTGAAACTTCCTATACAGGACCAGACTTACACGATTTCGACTTAATGACGCCTGTGTCTCGTCTTTTTTTTTTTTTTAAACATTGACTTTTCTTTTCTAATGTATGCTTTTATTTTGGCGCAGGAAGCTTAGAACAGGAAGCGAAAGCATGTTCAGATGCACTCACCCCACACACGCACACACAGAGTAGCAGAGTGGCAGAGTTGACAGCCTGCACGCACATTTGTTGCTTGTGAAGCATCCGGATGCAACGGCTATATATAACCCTTTTGTACTGTTTATTGTGAGTTTTCAATTGTGGTCGAATACTTGGGCGAGTTTATGTGACTGTTTTTGATGATGTGCGGACGCTGACTGATACATGCTAATTGTTTGTTAATGCTGTATCAGCAGCTACTTGTAAACGCAAATTTGAATTGCTGTTATTGAAGATGGGACTGATTTAATTTTAATTTAATTTAGTTTCATTCTGAAAGTTTTGATTTCATGAGCAGCTGAATAAAATCAGCAAACCACATGGACGTCTGACGTCTTCATTTCGGACTAGCGCCTAGAAAATTATTTTTAACCAAATGAACAATCCAAAAATGTTATTGATACCCTGCCTGGTAAAAAACTGACGATTATTATAATCTGTGAACAGTTTGATAATGTAAAAGACAATACAATTTATCTATTTTACCATTTCGTTGTCTAATGGGTTGCAATTGCGCTGAACAGCCACTGATGGGGTTGAGCAATTACAAAGTATTAGGAGGGGAGAAAAAGAAACACTGGTTTGTAGTGATGTCAGTAGACACCCTGTTTAGGTCGGCACCAAAATCTTGCCAGCTGAGGAGGTTAAAAAAAGCTTATTGCTCTAACTCAGCAATTAACCAATAACCAGTATTGTTTTTGGCAGCCCTTTTAGTTGTTGTCTTAGTCTTTTGGACGATAATAATAATAATAATCTTAGTCATATTTTAGTCATTTCAAAATGTGTCTGTCTTCGTCTAGTTTTTCTGAACGAAAAGACTAATTTCATCTAGTTTTAGTTGAGGTTTACCAAATGTTTTCGTCTCGATTTTGTTTTTGTTTTTAAATTACTCCAAAAATAAATAAATAAAGGTTTCCAACTATTTCAAATGAACATTGGCAGACAAGCACATATTGCAACATCTACAAAGACAACGCCAACTTGGTGATAACACACACACTCAGCAGGAAATTAGAACATAAATTTCAATGAATTATATCCACCTGTATGTCTGTATGTAGCAAAAGTTGTTCGAGAGTTTAAGAGGATGCTTGCCATTAGCATTAGCCTAATCATAACACAAAACGCTATGCTAACGCTATGAGTTACAGTACATTTACTGTGTGATGATCACTCAGCAACGACCTTTAAAGCCTAAAGCAACATAGTATATTCTCTCTGGCCAAGATAAGAAAACAAGTCTTACCATGTGTGCAAGCTTGGAGACTGGAAAGGTCACTGATGAGTCGGTGGAGGGGCGGGGGGTGCAGCACGTCACATGAGTGACATAACCATACACTGCTATGATGCTGGCTAACTACACATAAAATGTCACAAAATGTGAACAACAACAACAATGGAAACTATTGTGCATTTTTGTGTCGTTCTCGTCTCATCAGACAAAAACTGGCATTAGTCTTGTTGCGTTTTAGTCTCCCAAGACACGTTTCTGGCTCATTATCGTCTCTTCATCGTCATGAAAAAATTTCTTGTCGACGAAATATTTTTGTTATCGTCATCATTGACGAAAACAACACCGCCATTAACTGGTATTTTGACCCACTTCATGAGTTGACTGCTCCAGATGTCTCATGTTTAAAGGACGTCTTCCGTAAACCATGTTTTAAAACTCTCCACAGATTTAGACTAATGGTGCAGGGTTTATAGATACCGTGAGGGGTTGTGAAGGTACCTTCAGAGAAAAATCTACTGTTTTGTCCTTAGTTGTTTTGGTGCTTGTAGCTATGAAAATCAATTTTTTGCTCCAAGGTGCCTTAACAGTGATAGATGCTGCATATCAGCTACAAAACATTACAGAAACTTCTCTAGAGTATATTTCATAGCGCTCTGTTCAACTTTCTTTTCTTGAAATGTTCACTTTTGCTAAACATAGAGCCAATCTGACTCCAAAGAAGCTCTAATTTTGTTCATTCTATTCAAAGGGCATTCTTTAAGAAGTTGTCCGACTTCTCAATATGCAGTTTGGACTTATAGATTATTCATGTAAAAGTTGAACAAAATAAAAATCCAAAACCATCTCAGCACTAGTTATTTAAATCTCAGAGTGACGCACATCGTTTATCCATTACTTGATATATGTACTTGAAAATCCTGCAGGCTTTCCTGCAAAGATATTACAATTGGAGTGCTCAGTTTCACTCCCCTCTGTGCTTATGGGAGTATTTTATTTTATTAAGGAGGTGTTTTGGTACAGAGAGCAGCTGTCGCCACAGCCGGAACTGTACCAGTGGGCTCGTGGGGTGCAATAACGTGAGCTGTACGACCCATGAAAAGTGAAGTATGATACCTGCACGCCTTTAAAGTACCTTTATTTCTATAACAGTTTACTTTCTGCTAAAAAATAAATAAATAAATAAAAAATAATATGATAAAAAGCCAACTAACACAAGAATAGGACAGTGACCAGTTTGATGTTAAGTTTCAGAGATCACATTAATGACAAAATTAAAGTGTGACAACCCTGCATTTCCTTTTGTTTTACTAGTTTTAATATAATGACAATACCCATCCCATCAACAGGCACACTAGCCTGAGGCATGCCGATGTAACATAAATCTGTCCCTCCTCTCTCCACCCCTCTCTTTCTTCCTCTGGCTGCCTGGGCAGTTGAAAGTCAGACACCCTGAGAAGCTGGCGGTGAATGTAGTATGGAGTCTGCTCACATTTCAAGACAAAGCACAATCCTCTTTCAGAAAGTAGACACTTTCTAAACCGCTATTTATCACCTAAACCAGTTTTTCTACCTTCTCATTTCACAACTCTGCTTTAAAGTTCTACAGCAGCGAAAATGCTGCGATTCTGAGTATAAGGATACCTTTAAACAACATACTGAAAAATAGTTTTTAAAAACATCTCACAACTGTCGTTTTTTTCAACAATGACAATAACGAAAATATTTTGTTGATGAACAATTTTGTATGACAATAACGTTACAAGCAAAAAAACATGTCTTGGGAGACTAAAACATAGCGAGACAATAACCGGACTAAAATGCGACAATTTCTGTCATATGTTCTCAATGCGTGACATTTTCTTATAGTACGTGCAGTTAGCCTGCATCGTAGCAGTGTCTGGGTCGTGTCACTCATGTGACTGCACCTCTCCTTCACTCCCTTCACTGCTAGTCCTTCAAGTAAAGGCTGCACTCCAGGCTTGCTTGTTTTTAAACGCACAGTAAGATTTGTCTCCTGTGTTCTGTTTTCTTAGCAAGAGAAAATATGCAATGCTTTAGCCTTCAAAGGTCAATGCTGAGTAACCATTACACACCTAATGTAACTCGTAGCATCGCATTCGCATTAGCAGTAGCTATGACTTAGCATGAGAAGTGTCGTTTTAAACTCTTCAACAACTTATTTTATATACAGTTCTTGGCATCCAGCTAAGTATAATTAATTAAAAATAAAATACTGTTTACTTGCTGTGTGTGTGTATTATCATCATAAAGTTGGCACTGTCCTTGTAGATGCTACAATATGTGCTCGACTGTCAATGTTCATTCGAAATTGTGGGAAACCTTCTTACTAATTTTGAGACTAAAACTACATAAAATTTTTCTGGGTTTTCGGCGACGAAAATTGGACGAACACTAACCTATTTTGAAATTACTAAAATATGACAAGAGTAATAGGTATTTTTGTTCAAAAGACTAAGGCAAAAGTTGAAAGAGCTGACAAAAACAACACTGCATCTCACCTTAAGTGGATGATGTTTGCCCAAAGAGAGAAAAAAATACAAGGGTTACTGTTACTGTTCTTCAAACAAAACATCTACAGTGCCTTGCAAAAGTATTCGGCCCCCTTGAATCTTGCAACCTTTCGCCACATTTCAGGCTTCAAACATAAAGATATGAAATTTAATTTTTTTGTCAAGAATCAACAACAAGTGGGACACAATCGTGAAGTGGAACAACATTTATTGGATAATTTAAACTTTTTTAACAAATAAAAAACTGAAAAGTGGGGCGTGCAATATTATTCGGCCCCTTTACTTTCAGTGCAGCAAACTCACTCCAGAAGTTCAGTGAGGATCTCTGAATGATCCAATGTTGTCCTAAATGACCGATGATGATAAATAGAATCCAAATGTGTGTAATCAAGTCTCCGTATAAATGCACCTGCTCTGTGATAGTCTCAGGGTTCTGTTTAAAGTGCAGAGAGCATTATGAAAACCAAGGAACACACCAGGCAGGTCCGAGATACTGTTGTGGAGAAGTTTAAAGCCGGATTTGGATACAAAAAGATTTCCCAAGCTTTAAACATCTCAAGGAGCACTGTGCAAGCCATCATATTGAAATGGAAGGAGCATCAGACCACTGCAAATCTACCAAGACCCGGCTGTCCTTCCAAACTTTCTTCTCAAACAAGGAGAAAACTGATCAGAGATGCCGCCAAGAGGCCCATGATCACTCTGGATGAACTGCAGAGATCTACAGCTGAGGTGGGAGAGTCTGTCCATAGGACAACAATCAGTCGTACACTGCACAAATCTTGCCTTTATGGAAGAGTGGCAAGAAGAAAGCCATTTCTCAAAGATATCCATAAAAAGTCTCGTTTAAAGTTTGCCACAAGCCACCTGGGAGACACACCAAACGTGGAAGAAGGTGCTCTGGTCAGATGAAACCAAAATTGAACTTTTTGGCCACAATGCAAAATGATATGTTTGGTGTAAAAGCAACACAGCTCATCACCCTGAACACACCATCCCCACTGTCAAACATTGTGGTGGCAGCATCATGGTTTGGGCCTGCTTTTCTTCAGCAGGGACAGGGAAGATGGTTAAAATTGACGGGAAGATGGATGCAGCCAAATACAGGAACATTCTGGAAGAAAACCTGTTGGTATCTGCACAAGACCTGAGACTGGGACGGAGATTTATCTTCCAACAGGACAATGATCCAAAACATAAAGCCAAATCTACAATGGAATGGTTCAAAAATAAACGTATCCAGGTGTTAGAATGGCCAAGTCAAAGTCCAGACCTGAATCCAATCGAGAATCTGTGGAAAGAGCTGAAGACTGCTGTTCACAAACACTCTCCATCCAACCTCACTGAGCTCGAGCTGTTTTGCAAGGAAGAATGGGCAAGAATGTCAGTCTCTCGATGTGCAAAACTGATAGAAACATACCCCAAGCGACTTGCAGCTGTAATTGGAGCAAAAGGTGGCGCTACAAAGTATTAACGCAAGGGGGCCGAATAATATTGCACGCCCCACTTTTCAGTTTTTTATTTGTTAAAAAAGTTTAAATTATCCAATAAATTTTGTTCCACTTCACGATTGTGTCCCACTTGTTGTTGATTCTTGACAAAAAATTAAAATTTTATATCTTTATGTTTGAAGCCTGAAATGTGGCGAAAGGTTGCAAGGTTCAAGGGGGCCGAATACTTTTGCAAGGCACTGTATGTCCATCATCTGTTTGTCCTCCTGTGTGTGACCTGAAACAGTTTTATTATCTGCTAGACATAGAAGTAGCATATTGTAGCTACAGTACATTTTGTATACACCTTAACCAAATCCGTACATCGCGGCTGGGCTCACCGCTGGCTAAAAAAAACTTTAAAACAAATTGATTCATCAATGTCAGTGACTCAAATGTAAATGAAAAGATGGGAAAATAAGTATGGCTTTAACACAGATGGTGAAAGCAGCTGAAAGGGCTGACTTTATAAAATTATATTTTCCTTTGCAGTTTCATACTATCTTGATAACCCCCCCCAAAATAGAGCAAGTCAGCTTTTCTGTCCGAAACAGATGTTGAATGTGAGCAGAGTCTGTTAGTGAGAAGTGACAATTTGTCAGATTTAAAACCTTGTGGTCAGTTAAGATGGAGTTTCCTGTGTGAAATCACACGATGGAGATAATCAGATAATGACCCTTTAAGAAGCAGATTTGCTTGGTTTAAGGGTGAGAGGTCATGTCAGAGAGAGGCCCCAGTGTTTCAGGACCTGGGGTTGAAACACAAGTCGTGGCCTTTGATCAACAAGTTTTAACTCTGTCCAATATGTTTGACATGCAGCCAAGAAACAAGACTGACACCTACAGCTGTGGGTCAGGGTACTTGTGTCCGAGCGTATGCTAACAAAGAGCCATTGATCTGAAAAACGGATTTCCACTCTATGTACACTATGTAGCCATTGTAGGTCGAGTTCATAACAAATATGTGAGAATTAAATTAATCTGAAACTAGTAAATTCTTCAGGGAGCAAAATGTACGACAGTATTACTAGCTAAGGGTGTGACAAAATATCGAAATGGTGAAATATCGCGATACTTTGTAGCCCAAAAGGTTATCAATATGTTCCCACCAAGAATCAATATCCTTTTAAAAAGTGGGAGAGATGGCAGTGAATGAACGTGAATGTTCATTCGCTGCCACCCTCCCAGTTCAAATGGAATGGATGTCTACTAGTAATAAACTCATTCCAATTCACAGCAAAAGGATGAAAATAGCTTATTTTTTCTGTTTACTAGGTGTTTTGTAGAATATCTTAGAATTATTTCCTGATCCAGGTATCGATAATTATTGTATCGACACATCGTAAGATCATCGTGATTGTGAGCCTTGTATCGCAAATCTTATCGTGAGGTACCCAGAGGTTAATCATCGTTTATTCAATCTTTGTTGTCGAGAGGCTGTTCTCGGCAGTGTGAGCGTCAAAGTGTGTGTAAATTTGAGCGGACTCACTCAATGAAACTTTGATGTATTTAATGGTGAGCATTTTTCTACAACAAGTGTGGGTTTTCTCCAGGTTCCTGTCACATCCCCAAAAACTAGTGATACACGATAATACATTTTTCAACCGATACCGATAACCGATAATTTCCTCCTCGTTACAACCGATAACCGATAATTTCAAGCCGATATTGGCTACATAATTTTACTCCTGTAAAAGTACAAGTACTCATCTAAAAATTCACTCAAGTACAAGTAAAAAAGTATTCGTTGAAAAGAACACTCAAGTAATGAGTAACATTGTGAGTAACTGCTTACAATGTCAGATTTTTTCTTCTTTTTTAATAATGATGTATTTTTTTCTCAGCATAAATTTATCTATATGAAATGTTATTATTATACTGTATTATAACCTACTACATGACCATATCAGGCCAGAGAAACACACAAAAATCATGGAGTTTAACCCTTTAACACCGAATGTATCGGTGGCGACGTTTATGCACAACATCTTTGTAGCCTCGTCACGTTGTAATTACGTCACCCACCCCGGTTGGATTGAGCGAGCGACTGAAACGTGCGGAATGAATCAGAAACTAAATTTAGCGCAAGCTAATGCATTATATCATCAACTAGAGGAAGAAGATGAGCCGCATTTGTTGTTTTCCTCAGATGAATCGGCGAGTTAGAAAAGTGACGGGCTGTGTGACGTTGTGTGTGACGTACGGAGCTCCGTGGTCTGCTCAAGAGAAAACTTTCTTGAGTCGCATTCCTGAAAAAATGAACTGAACTAGTTTATTGTCAATATATTTTTATGGACATTTTTTCATTGCTATATTTGTTTTTTTTCTTCACGATCAATCAATTTGTATAAGGATGTGTGTGTTCGAGAAGCTTGATTGCATGAATATACTAGTACTTTTGACAAGGTGATGGGTACAATCCCTAACCTCACAAAGAGATATCCTCAAAACCTTTTTTGTATTAGATGATTTTTTTTTCACTATTTTGCACTGTATAAAACCTGTTTTGACCATAGTATGTATAAAGGCCAAAAATGCCTATGACCATACCAGCTGTTTTTGTTGAATTGTCAAACATAAAACTATTCAGTCTTATTTTTTTTCTGTTGGACGTTTAACCTAACAAGTTGAACAAATATTATCGAGCTTCAAAACGGTTTGTCGAGCATGTTTGGTTGTCTACTAGACATCACAATTAAAAATTTTGAAAAAAGATGTTTTTTTTTTTTTGTCTTTTTGGGTCCAAAATGTTGATTAGAATTGATCAGTAAAGAAAACAACAGTTTGGACATGAAGGTTATGGTGTCCTGAAAATAGGGGCCCAACATGGCCATTGAGAACTATTTTTTTCCTTTGAAATATAACGGCAACACCAAAGGCATGCAAATTCGGCAAAATAGGCTTAGGTGTGAAAGCGTTAAATGAGAAAAGGGGAAAATGTAACGACTGCAGTGTACCCTAACCCTAGCCCAAAGTAACGGAATAAAAGTAGTGTTTCTTCTTCACAAATCTACTCAAGTAAAAAGTACTGACTAGTGAAACAACTCCAAGAAGTACATTTTTCTCAAAATGCCACTCAAGTAAATGTAACAGAGAAAATGTAACGCGCTACTATTACTACCCACCTCTGCTCAACACTCAGTGACTTCATCAGCAAAATATGGGAAAGGTGAAAAACATATTTACAAGCTGGTAAACTTGAAATCTGTGAAAGTCGATCATAAATAGCTCTAAATGGTCTTTTAACAACTCCATAATAAAATGCTGAAAACGGCCCTTTGTATGTGGAATGTAGCAAGCAGTCAGGCACAGCTATTTAACCTGATCTAAAGCAAAGACACATTTTCACCAAATAAGAAGCATATGGTTTGACATTCAATTACACCTATTTTCTCTCCGGCTTACTCCTAACAATAACCACTTGTACTCCGCTCCTATGCTTGTCGAAGAATCATCCCGCTACACAGCTTGAGTGGACCCTCTTAAGATAGCCACCTAAAAGAGTTTATAAACAGACCTTGAAGGTATATTAGTAACTTTGCTGGACCAGGACAACACAAATTTTGCCTTTCATGCATACAACCAGGAAAAAAATGTTGAGAAACACTAACATTACTACCGTATTTTTCGGACTATAAGTCGCACCAGTCAAAGAAGGCACAATAAATAGGAAAAAAAAAACATATACAGTGCATAATGTGTTTTGGACTATAAATCACACTTGGGGTGGGGTGGGGGGTGGGGATTTTGTAATTGATCAAAAACCAAGAACAAACATGATACTTTAAAGTAATAACTGTAAAATGGAGAAACACATGCTAAATAGGCCTCTTTTAACTATAGCCTAAAAACAACAGGCTGAGTAGAGGAAAACAATATAGATTTATAACTCACACTTTAGTATAAGTCCCAGACTCAAGTCAAACTATGAAAAAACAGCGACTGCATCTGGAAAATAAAGTACTTCAATCATAGTGAGTGTAAAGTAATTTGAAAAATAATAAAACCACTACTGATTATATATAAACTATGAGATGAATAAATCTTTACATTACATGATTCATTGCCGCAATACACGTCAGAGCGAATGTTAAAGTGCACATTTACAGCTTTTAATATTAGATATAACTACAACAGGGTTTCCCCTACAAATTAAATATTGTGGCGCACCGCCACACCAAAATAAAAGCCGCCACGCTTTGCAAAAGAGATGTTTTATTTATTTGATTAATTTTTTTAAGGCTGTTTCAAACTAGCGGCAGCCTAGTGTGAAGGGTTCAGCGGCAACCTATTCATTGTGGCCCCCTTAAGAGACGATCGAACGTGGAGCTGTGACGTAAGCGAGAAGGAGAGATAGCAGTCGCATGTCGCGGAAGCCCGCCGTTATTTTGTTATTCTTTTTCTTTATTATTGTTGCCACAATAAAAGGGCTAAGCCAATACAGACTCCTCACCTTCTCAAATCCCCCCACCCCCCATCCGAGGCATTACTGTATTTTGGATCGGGCATTTCGGCGAAAGTGAGCGGTGGACGGTCGTCTTGGACGGAAAGGCATGTTTGAATGAATTTGTGCCAAGCGGCGGGTCAGAGCACCGCCAGGCTAATGTGTCAACAACGCATTCAATAGCAGAGGGGCAGGGCTGTTACAGCGGACTGATATACTCAATCGTGGCTGATGAAACCTTGATGAATGCCCCCCCCCCCCCGCCCCAAGTTTCGCAAGCTCTGGGGCACACGAAAAATGTCCCTCATACCTCTCCTTGCTAAGCTAAATGGTACCTCGATGTGAGTTTGTGTGGAAATGTAGTTCACGAACAACAACAACACAAATATTCACCTTCTCACCGAAACCATTAAAACTCTTTACACGGCAATTAGAATTTCCCCCTACACCTTGAAATGGGTCCATTACAAGGGCGTAGGTTTGGTCTCAATATTGGTGGTGACGATATTACAGCATAACCTGCATGTACACTTTTTTGCTGGGGACAGGACATTAATAAAACCAAACTGATTAGGTGAACGGGGGTCAGGGCTACATTTCTCACCAATATGAAACTAATTAATTGATAGGCTAAATGATCAATGCAGAAATACATCTGTATTGACTTGTACTAACTTTCACACTGCAAATTTATAACGTTTTAATCTGATGATTTTTCTTAAATCTATTCGAATAATTTTTTCCAATCTTGTTTTGAGTGTTAAAGACTAACAGATTAATGGGTCAGATTATTCAATTTACTTATAAAATACTACTGCTCGTCTACAAAACACTTAATGGCCTTAGACCAAAATACATGCTTGATTTGTTAGATTCCTATGAGACATCTAGACCCCTAAGGTCGTCTGGAACCGGTCTCCTGCATGTTCCAAGAACAAGAACCAAGCAGGGTGAGGCACCATTTAGTTATTATGCTCCTCACCTCTGAAAGAAGTTACCTGAACGTCTGAAATATGCTCAAACTGTTAGCTCTTTTAAATCAGGGCTAAAAACGCTTTTGTTTAGCACTGCATATCCATAACTGTCAATATATTTCAATCTACTTGCTTTCTATTCCTCTTGTGCTTATCTACATTGCTGATTTCAATTATTATTAGCAGTAGTAGTTTTTGTTTTATTTTTATTTTTTTTTTATTCTATTTGTGATTAAATGTGATTTTTATGTATATTTTTATTTCCGATTTTGATTGTCTTGATTTTTACGTTGTATTGATTTAAATGTGATTTTTATGATCTTCATGTGATTTAAAGCACTTTGAATTGCCTTGTGTTGAGTTGTGCTATATAAATAAATTTGCCTTGCCTTTGCCTTGCCTTCAGGTAAGTATTACCATTTGTTCTTATTAAGACCATACATCGAAAGGTTGGTCATTTTTCACCAAAATCAAGGGGGGAAATGATTTCAAATAATGTTTTGAACACTATCACTTCTTGAATTAAGAACATTTCTGACGAAAAGCTTTTTTTAAAGATTAAATATACTCACTTTTTGTTTAAAATAAAAGCGTTAATATTATTTTCAGATAGCTATTTTTCTTATTTCAAGAAATCTGAGTAAAATTTACTTGAAGCACTGGCAGATAACATCACTCATTTCTATTAGATTTACACCGAAAACAAGGGAATTTAACTAGTCATCAGCCAATCAAACGATTTCAAATAATGTTTTGAACAATATCACTTCTTGAATTAAGAACATTTCTGACGAAAAGCTTTTATTAAAGATTAAATATACTCACTTTTTGCTTAAAATAAGAGTGTTTAGATTATTTTCAGATAGCTAACTTTCTTATTTCAAGAAATCTGAGTAAAATTTACTTGAAGCACTGGCAGATAATTTCACTCATTTCTATTAGATTTACACCGAAAACAAGGGAATTTAACTAGTCATCAGCCAATCAAACGTGTGTTTGAGGGGGAAAAAATGGTGTCATTGTAAGTCTGAACATATAATGAAAGTAATTCACTTAATAATGATAGGGTCAATTTTATCTTTACAAAATATGTGAAAACAATCTACATGACCTCTATAACTGAACTAACTAAAACGTTGGTGGGGACAATTTGAGCATCCTGAAAAGTTCCTAGTGTTATGGCCCTAACGTGCCAATGCAAACCTACGCCATTAGTCCTTTAACAGAAAGACACGTATTGTTGTGTTAATGTAGTACATATTAGGGCCAAATAAAAGGAAAAAGAAGGACTACGAGATGTAAGTAGTACTATTGCTAACAGAAAAAAAAGTCATATTATTACGTAGGGTAATGTAGTTGTAATCAGCTACGCATTTTACGTACATGTACCGTAGCTGAGAGCTATGACATTAGCGTGACTAATGAAATATTTCAAATAGATCTTTGTTATGGTTCTTCTTGGGAAACTAAAAGTTTCCAAAAAAAATTGTCATGATATGATGCATTTTTGCCGTGGCATGACACGGTGAGGCGGTCCAACTCCAATGCTGCCCACCACCACAGCTTCAAAAAAATGCAAGGGGGAAACCCTGCTTCAACCCCAAATAATCAGAGTATGCTGCTGGTTAAAAGCAAATTCATCATCCAGTGCCCACAAATCCTTTAAATGCGTGATTTCCTCAGAAATGGAAAAATCCAGATATCATGCTGCTTTTCATTCTCTCGCAACAATTTACTGGTTATTTGCTTAACTGCATTCATTTCAAAAGAGGGTCATAACATAAGTCACTACATGGGATTCAAAGTCACATCAAAAACTTATTTTCAAAGAGTACGCACATCAGCATGATTAATGATGTAACTCATGCTGAAGTTAATGAGAGGCAGCACTGAATAGTAGAGCAAATAGAGGACAAAAAGTTCCCGGGATATGTTGTTGGGAGATCATAGTGTCCGAAATGCTTTTATGTGAGGAGATAAACAGATGAATTCCCACAAAGGCAAATTGTAAATAATTTAGCATCGGATTATTTATTTGCTGACACAGTTGTTTCTACAGGAATACATATGCAAATGGAATCATCCCTCTCCTGAGAAGGGGGGGGGGGGGGGGGGGGGGCTGATGTACTGTATGTCTATCTTTTTCTTGGCCCATGATCTTGCACAACTCATTGAAGTATTTAATGTTGGCATAGGTCTCCTTGGAAGCCCATCTGCTCTGAAATCTGAGCGGGTGACCTCAACTTGTCTCTGACCTTCTAACCTCGCCTTGCTCCTTCATCGTCTTGATGTCCTCCAGCTGCCCAAACCACCTTCATTCACGCCTGAAATTAAAGTTTTCACTGGGGCACAATGAAACACTGTTTACTTTAAACTAACATTTGCAATCTGAGCGCAGCCAAACCACATATTTTCCCCCTTTTGATGGCACTTAAGGATGGAAATAGCTGACCGCATTATTTCCCATCGGGTATCACTATTGTTTATAGTGCAGTATAGGGAGAAAGAGCCTCAGGATTATAACTGGGGGTGTGACAATATATCAAAAAGCTGATATATCGCGATACTTTGTAGCCCATAAGGTCATCGATATGCTCCCACCAAGAATAGATATGTTTTTTTAAGGTGTCAATCTAAAAAAAAAAAAAAATCTCAACCAAAAAAAAAAAAAAAAAATCGCTCCCAAAATCTTTTATTAAAATAGTGTCTATGTTAGCTCGCTGGCTGCCGATGGCGGTGCTAGACATTAAATTCATTTTGATTTGATTGGACGTCTAGCGCCGTCAATGGCACTAAAACCAGAGCGTTCACAGCCAGTATTTTGTGGACATTCATGGAGGTAGATTTGTGTCTTTATTATTCAATCAAAAAAAGCCGCTTAAAAAAAAAGTCACTTCAATCAAAAAATATATTTTCTATCAAAAAAAGTCACTTCAATCAAAAATAAAATGTGTTTGAATGCAAAAATAAATCTGAAAATAAAAAAAAATGCATTTGAAAACTTTTTCTTTGAATTTTTTTTTTTTTGACTTAAGTCAATTTATTTTTTTGCTTCAAAAAAATATTTTCAATCAAAGAAAAAAAATCAAAAATAAAATTGCCCTCCCCTAAAAAAATATATTCTTTGAAAATGTTTTATTTGAATTTTTTTTTTTTTGACTTAAGTCAATTTATTTTTTTGCTTCAAAAAATATTTTCAATCAAAGAAAAAAATCAAAAATAAAATTGCCCTCCCCTAAAAAATATATATTCTTTGAAAATGTTTTATTTGAATTTTTTTTTTTTTTTTTTTTTTTTTTTGATTGGAGTGTCACTTTTTATGAAGTGCAAAACGTTTCGAACTACCTTTTTTTTATTGAAGAGGAAAAAGTTTTGAAGGCACTTTTTTTTTTGACTGAATCATTTTGACACAAATGTTGCACTTTCGCGATTGGTCAGACATGCTTGAGTGACAAGTGGCTACGCCAGTGGGGTAAGCCTTAAAATTAAAAGCTTGATGAAGCAAGAATCATGGCAACCACTCGTCGGGCCGGCCCCAGCCGTTGGCTTGAGCCCCAGCCGAAAATAGCGCGCCTCAGACTCGGCGTGGCGATTGAAGTGAGGTTTTTTTTCTTTAATTGAAAATATATATTTTGATTGAAGTAACTTTTTTTTTTTTTGGATTGAAGCAACTTTTTTTTTTTTGATTGAATAATAACGACGCATATCTACCTCCATAGGCCTTTACAGGTCACTTCATCTTCATTTTAAAGCATTAACAGGTTTCTTCCTGTTCATTTTGCATCACTTCCTATTGATCTAGGGACATTCTTAAATGACTTCCTTTTCAGTAACCAAAAATCAACAGGAAGTGACCTGCAAATTAGAAATGTCTCGATCCGATCACGCCATTTTTTAGAGGATCAGAATCGAATGAAAAGGATCGGGTTTTTAATTAAAGAAATATATTTATGTTTTTCTGCTTCTTGCACATACAGCCTTCACTCTCCCTCCTGCTGATTTTCTTGTTCACCAGCGCAGCTGGCGTTTGCTTGTTAAAGTTAACGATGAGTGACAGCTTTGAAGCTTTGATGTTGCCAAAAAAGCCTGGAAATGCTATACTTGAAAGAGGCCGCATGTTTAACAAGTGCAACGATGATTGACACATCGTTGAGCTTGTTAAACATACCGGTAATGTAAGTGGACATTCATTGTGTGTGTGTGTGTGTGTGTTGTTCTAAGCAGCAGTGTCTTGTGAGTGGACTCACTCAGGGTCAGTTTACATGGTGACTCTCCGAAAAGACGAAAAATGTCAAATTTGCATTTATATGGTTCCATCTCCATTCGAACAATGTCGCAATTACGCATGAAAACGATGTCGTATTCATGCCAGGCCCGAGGGGGCAGTGCAGATTTACAAGGTGACAGCGAATGATGCACTTTGACCTCCTCAGCCCGGAAGGCAACATGCCCGCCCACTCCAAGCAATGGCATTTTCTTTTGCTCAAAAAGGCACAAAAATGGAAACATTCAACATGTTTAAATTTTAAAATATTATTAAAACAGTAAATTAAAGCCGACGTTCCGCCATTAGCTGTTTTTAATGTTTAATAGCACTGCTGCACACGCCCAATGTGGCGTGTACGAGTGCTGACGTTATCGAGCTTTTGATAGGCATGCGGAGCCAGCCCCCCTCAAGCCCCCACAATCGAATTCTTCCACAGGCAGGATTCAGAATTTTTCGTCTTCGCCGACACCATATGCATGTGAGGCAATTCCGCTACTCAGTCATTGTGTCTTCGTGTCGCAGAGTTGCCCTGTAAACTGCCCCTCAATGAAGCATTTAATAAAGGCAAGTATTTTTGTACGGTATTCTTGTTTTAAAATAATCTGGTGAGACAGTAACATGATTATTTTTTTTATTTTTTGAACAATTTTTTTTATATCAGGATCGGGACTCAGTATCATGGGATTCTCAAAATCAGGTGGCTCGGACTCATGTGCAAAAATATACGATTGGGACATTCCAACTGCAAATGCCCCAAAATCATCAGAGAGTGACTCGTAAATCAACAGTAAATGACGTGAAATGTCCCAAAATAAACTCATTGCCTGGTATTGGCTGCCACCGACGGCTATAGACGTCCAATCCGTTTGAAGTGGGAAAGATTCTTTTAGTGATAAACTCATTTCCAAAAAAACATGTCTGATTCTTTCTGGCTCACACTGAGCTTTAAAAGAACATACTATGTATTGTATTGGAGACAAAATTTGAACATTAACCAAATAAAACTAAACTTCTCACACAAACAGACACAAAAATTGCAGTGGCAGACCAATGCAGGACTATAAATTCATAGTATCCCGACAGTTTTCCGATGGTGGAAATCCAGGACACCTTGCCCAAAATGTTGAAGCAGTAGTTATTTAATTTTCCATTTCATTATGAGTAGTTGACAAAATAAGGTACATATTACTGCCATAAATAAAACCAAACACATTAGATGGTCCCAATGGATTTAAATGAACACATCTGTGAAAGGAAAAAAGTGTTTACTGCCGGGTGTGTGAGGCCCAAAGCTGTGGGAGGCGCAGGTCTGGTGTCTGGCAGCATATTCTGTAAATGTCTCCCACCATTTCCGTGCGCAAGGGAACCCACTCATGTTTAATGCCTTTTGAACATGCTCAGCGTTATGGAAAGAGTAACACTGCCAGAAAAAAAGATCAAACAAAAGGAGGAAAAGCTGCAGGACATCCACTCTTTTACTTGGAAGAGATGAGAAACATTGATTTAGGGCTACGAATAGTACTGCTGCCCTAAATCGTTAATAGCCTCGTAAAATACAGATGTCTTGTCAAGTTGTGTCCAGGCAGGCTTTTCTAGGAATCACATAAAAGTATGACTTTGCTCTGAGGTGAATATGGGTATTAAACGTTTGATCCAAATTGGGAAATGTTTAAAGACTCAAGTCAATAGAGTAGAGTCAGTAAGAGACTTCAGTGTAGTTAACGCAAATGTGGCGAGAGCTTTAGAACCTTAAAGGGAACCCTGATTAAAATTAAAAACTGGCATTCGTCTGGTTGTTTTAGTCACCTAAGACACGTAAATGGTAAATGGAGAGTACTTACATAGCCAGGGGTGCACATAATTTTTTTGCCCAGGTTCTCAGAGGAGGACCTGGAGATGTGACTTGGTCCTCATTGAGCTTGAGAGCCGACCCGCCTGATGCGATAAATTTATGACAAGCTTTACTTAGAGCCAATTAACTTTAATTATATTAACAATTAATGCTTGATTAACATCAACTGGCACAACAAAATTGCCATTACTTTGAAGTGAAATGTAAAGAAATAAGAAGCACCAATTCAAAATAAAGGGCATTATGCGGCTCCCACATTAACTCCAAGCCTTTTTAAAAGTGGGATATCCTCCTCTTAAGACCTCATTGAACGTGCATATTTAGCTTTGTAAAATGCGAGCAAAAACACGTTTGTCAGTGCATGTCGCTGTTCATTACCTTTATTCCGCCACTTGTCCATAGGGCGAGTGGGGTCCTGTTTGACATCGATAGTTTGCTTAATTGCCACATGCTCTCTGTTTTTTTCGTGCTTTTCAAAGTTTGGATGGCTGAAATTCTTTGACCCTACATAAAATGTGCTGCTCTTATCGGCGACATTGGGATTCTCACGGCACATTTTGTACCGCATTTCCGTGCGAGCATCATTTGCTTCTAGCCATGGTACCTCCTCCTTTTTTTCGGTAGCTCCGGTGACGTCTCTGTCGTCTGTCTGTCTTTTGACGGGAGTGGGGGAACACGGAAGTAATTTAGTGATGGCCAAATGAAGCCTCATGAAGCAATGAAGCTTTGCAGCCAATTGGTTTGCACATGTAGCAAAGCTTCATGGTGCTTCATTTACCCTATGGTGCCATCAAGTGGTCTAGGAGCCAAAGAGGTCAACATTGTTAAGAATTCAATGGCTATTTGCTTAAGACAAAGATGAATGTGCTTGTGTTAGTAATTTAGTATGTGAACAAAATACAACAAGTGCTAAGGGTAATTTGTTATTCATTTTTATTTAGAAATAATAGCTTTCCCACAGTGGCTGGCTTTAAACTGTTTCTTTTTTTGGGGAAAATATTTCACCAGCTTTAGAAAATATTCTTTCACAAGGCACAGATGAAGCTGGGGTGCAGAGAAATGTGAGTGCCAGTTTATATAAATTTGGGTAGGTATTCTTTTGTGCCTCCCAGTACACTAATGGATTGTTCATTCTGTTGATGTTTGGTTCAGATAGGTACACACACACACACACTCACATTTATATTAAAGTAGTTTTTCTCCCTTACCTTATTGAAAGCAATCAAATCAAAATGTTCCCATACAGGGGAGGATCGCTCTTTTCGCGCAGGTTCCATCGCAAGCAAAGGACAAGGCTCGAAAAAAGATTGCACTGGTTGCACTGTTGCGCACAGATGTAACAAGTACAGGAGCCCGAAATCCACAAAATGTGAGATAACAGGCGATCGCCATTGCGTTTTGCAACCAATTTATACCGTAGTCTGTCCTGTTTTTGCAATGTGCGCCAAACGTTGGATCACTTCCGAAGCACTCACGAGATTCAGCCGGCCATTGGCCGGCGGCGAGGCTCCCCACGTCATCATTTCCGGGTTTTGCCAAAATGAAGCGCGCCTCACTACAAGCTTCGTGGAAACCCCCCTCCCATTACTCGACACAAGCTTCGGAACCTCGGCTCATTTCGTCCCATCACTAAAGTAATTACTCAGTGTGGCCTGCCTCTTCAAAATTTTGAGAAGTTATTTTCTCGTGTCCGCCGCAAATACAGTGGTCAGCCATCGGTACGCAAAAGCGTATGGAAGCCGTTGAGGGCCAGCGCATTTGTCTACGTCCAGTACGCATGCGCGCATGCGGACCACTTATGTGCACCCCTTTATATAGCGCATTTATCTACATTGTTACGATGCCCAAAGCGCTTTCCATTAGCACACATTTACCTTTTCACGTGCACTTTTACAGACCAATGGTGCTGCTTCCATGCAAGGCGCTGCCAACACATTGGGGGCAAATTAGGATTCAGTGCCTTGCCTAAGGGCACTTCGACAGTGGACAGTCGTAGCCGGGAATCGAACACCTGACCCTTCCAGGCAAGCAAACTGGTTAGGGGTGGAAAAAGGTGACAAAGTAACATGGACACACGGCATGCGCGGAAAAGTGCATTTCATAGTGCAACCAGAGACATCTCGAATTAAACACAGTACATAATAATTTAACATATACAAGTCTAAATCTCTCATCCTGATATCAGAACATATAAGACGCATTAAGAAGCAAATTATACAAAATCTAAATTATAAAAAATACAGTATGTCCCATTTGCATTGAGCAGAGAACAGCTGTACAGCATAAAATATGAATTTACAGGTACAGTATAAATTCCATTCACTTAACTATTATGTGATAGAGAGATAGATAAATAGAGAGATAGAATAAAAAAATTACAAGTCTTCAAACGCATTAACTGTAGTGATCATAACTTTTATTTAGATTCAACCAAAGCAATCAGTCCCATGGTCCTTAACTTCGATTGATAGGGCATCATACTGGATAAACAGAAGTACACCTGTAGGCTGTTTTATGAACGTGGGTGTGTACAAACAGCGCGGGAATGGGGGTACTTTCAAATGCGACCTGTAGCGGAGCTCTCTGGTTTGATAAACTCTCGATGGCTAAACAAATGAAACAACCTCCACAACAAGGCAAAACTCTTCCCTTTCTGTAATTATCGGAGAGTATAGAGGAGCCTTAAATAACTCGTTGTCAAAAATAACTGGTGACCATTCAGAACTTTACTAACAAAGCCCTGAACATGAGTTGTATGGAAGGCACTATTTCATCAATCTAGTTAACTCATTGCTCACGATTTATTTATTTATTTATTTTTATCGTTAACAAGCACTTTAGAAAGGGGCCTTAAATAACTCGTCACAACGCCAACTGGCGACAATTCAAATCCCAACAGACGTTCGGTAAATTTTCTCGCAAAGCCCTGTGTGAAAGGCGCTAGTTAGCCCCTCCGCAGTTAGCTACCTCGATTAACTGCGTTCTACGAGGCGGTGAAATATCGAGGACTATCTGAAGTCAGTAATCAAGAAATTAAGCGAATACTTGTGTTATAGACACTAGGGCTGGGCGATATGGCCTTAAACATGTATCACGATAAATTGAGCAGATTTATCTCGATAACGATAAATGACGATAAATTCGGCCAAGCGTACTGTTATATAATTTGAAAAACTGAATCAATGCATGAAATACAGATTAACTGTTTCTTGTTGATTTATTTACCAGCATTCAATTTCATATACTGTATTTAACAATTGTACATGCAGTCTAAACATTAAGTTTATAAAAATGTAATGTAAGCAATAAGAATTCAAGTATGAACATTTATAACAGCGTGTATGACTTGAACAAAGTACATTATCAAAATCAATATGCCTGTGCAAACATGTCATTGTAACACAAATGACTTGCAGCTTGAACAGTACACTTCAAAAAGACAACTTATTGTTAATGGCTGCTGTGACATAATTATTAAATACAAGTGTTTACATTATGGTTTCAGGGTCCCCCCCAGTGCATTTGTTAATAAATGCACGCACAAATGAACCCCCAAACAAACAGAGAGAGACACACACACATTAAAGCTATATTGATCTTCTTCAAATGAAACGCTTAAGATTTTATGATAGCAATAATGACACAGAAATAAGCACATACAGAAAAATAGCTGGGGCCATTTCTCGGTCATTATAAGTTTCGCCGTTGGATTGTACTTTAAGCTGAATGCTTTACCATCACAAAAGCTATCAGAGGAATCACACACAGACAGATACAAAATAACGCCACATAGTAATTGCTAGATGCAGTCCGTGCCCAATCCACTCATTATGTTCAGCCGTTTCGACAAGATTAGAGCCGCTATCCAACTACATCACGTTCATTTGTAGCGTTAGCCGCTAGCTAGCGTTAGCCTGGCTACCAGTAGAAAGCACTGAAAGCACCATCTCCGGAAATCGTGAGAACAGCGGGGAGGACAGCGGGTGAAAGCCCGTCTGGATGCCACCAAGAGTCTACTAAATGTCGGTTAAAAGTTTGGTGAACCTCCCTTAAGCCACACTCCATCACGTTTTGCTTGTAGCGTTAGCTGCTAGCGTTAGCTTACTGGGCTTTTGTTTGATTGGCTCCTTGATGATCACGTGACTCCCTACGTAAGCCCATTGACTGTTTCTTAAAGGGGAATGAACATAGACGAACAACACAGAATCAAAGCGGGATGAAAAGACTATATTTTCTTGTTTTATTAATTTACCGAATTTACCGACATGGTCAAAATTACGTCGGTCATCGTTAAGAATTTCGGTGACGGTAAATTTTCGGTTTACCGCCCTGCTCTAATAGACACCATTACAAGCGCAGAAATTGATCCGACACGATTGAATGATTTATGAAGACTATTATAGGCCATCACTCAAACTTTTAGCTTTAAGAAGTTAACAATTTTTGACATTAATCCCTTACATTGCCGCAATTTCCAACGGGTCCGGGCGAGAAGGTGGGATGGAGAGGGGTTCGGCCTCCTCATTGCTGATTGGTGATAACTGTGCTCCAGTGTCTCACTATTGTCAGTCATTTGTTGTCACGAGAAGAGGGTGGCAGTGATAGGTCTAGGTCATCGGACTAGAGTGTAGTTTTGAGCCTGGACTACAGTTTTGAAGTTAACGGTTTCACTCGCTCGTTGACGCCCCCCACCCCTCCGCCCTATTTTTTTCTCCTCAGATCTACGTGATTCAGAAGAATGACCCATTTTGATTTCAAAACAGCGAAATTTCGCCAAAAGGTGGCAAGTTTGCATGCCTGTCCTTCGGTCCCAGGACAACTTGAGCTACCAACTGCGTCCGCCCGCCCGTTTTTAGCTCGTCATCGTCTCGTCATCATCATGAAAATGTTCGTCAACGAAATATCGTCGTTATAGTAATCGTTGACGTTAACAACACTTATTAATATAAGTGCCCTCAAAAGACTTATATTTTGCCGTAACTCGCCATTGTTGTTTGCGATGCGATGTGGTAATATAAAATAGCGCCATCGAAATTATGTTGCACATTAAAAAGAGTATTCCTTTCAGGGGGCGAGGACAATTATGTGTTGCTGTGCTTAATTTGTTCACATTACATCTGAACTGTCAAGTCCCCCAAATCGGAATTCATGCAGCAATTACGTCAGCAAAGAGCGAGAGAGACAGGGCGCGATGGTAGCGGTGCAGCTGTGCATTAGCGTTAGCGCCTAGCTTGAACGTGACTTTTGGAGAAGGAGCGGGCTTGATAACAGTCCAAAAATATAAATTAAATGGGTTGAGGATAAGCCAGAGAAGGCTCGGTTTTCTCTATAGGTTTCTATATTAAAATTTTGCGTTATCTTTGTTAGTCATAAAAGATAGTATGGTTATTGAATTGATAGCCGTGCTTCACTGTGTAAAAATAGTGTAAGCTATGCAAGGTGCTAAGCTATGCTACTGGTGTATCACTTCGATGTCACTATTAAAATTCTAAATCGACGTTGTGGAGCATATTTCTTCAGTAGTGGGTGGAGCTTCCCAAATGTATTTTCTTCCAAAAGTGCCGATAATCAAAACCGTTTTGAGCCAAAAAGCCCAAAGTGGAGCTCTGTGGGATTAGTTGACTGACGCTAACCCACAGGGCTGCTCGCCATGACACTTTTGAGGCATTTAGGTCTGCGATGGCATTGGTGAACATTTATGAATGAATGAATGAATTTATTGTCATTGTCATTATCATCAAAAAATCATTGACAGTTTCAGAGTGTTGAATTTTACCCGAAGGAAAGACGAAGACGGACAAGGAAAGACGGGAAAAGCAGATGCTTATCGAAACCCGTCCCCCATCAGCCCGGGACGCACAAACGGCATATTGTGTATCAGTCCAGTCATAATCTTCGCATTTCGTTCAAAAGTCATTGATTGCCATGGATTTTTACATATTCTCAATTCGAGTGGGTTCATTGTATCAGTTGATGTCCAAGTAGGTGTAGGGCGATTTTGCTGAAGGGCATATCAGCCATTCACAACTGACACACCATCGAACGTGACCAACTAAAGATATCTTCTGTTTCACTTTTTAATCTCGATTTTTACTTCTGTCCTAGTCAGCCTTCAGCGTTTGAACTATAAAAAGCAGGATAGGCTCAGAGCTCATCGATTTACGTCGCAACATTGCGAAATAAATTAAAAAAATAAAAATAAAAAATACTGCCCATTCTTTTTACACTTTAGAAGCATTTTCTGTTTATTTTGTACATAAAGAGATTCATACTGATATGTAATGTACGCACTGTAAATGTAACTGCATGTTATCATCATTTTTGAAAAAGTGCCACAAAAGTAAACTTTTCCCCAAAAATCAATTGCCGGTAAACAACTTTCTGCTTGCCTTAATGTGGTAAACAAAAAAATAACCAAGTTTGTGTGACAGCCTTGAGCCTTTCAGAGTACAGTAATCACATTTTCCCTTCCTAGCATGCCACAGATGATGCATATCTTTAGAAAATAAAATGATAGGAAGAAAAAAAAAGGGAAAAGGAAATGTGGGTGAGTTTGATGTACACCCAGGGCTTGTGTGTCACCTGACCCAGATTTAAGATGGCGCCCCTGCGGTTGTCGGGAAGCCAGGGTGTACCTTTCAAGCCGACCTTTTATTTGCTTCAAGAGAAATGACAAGCTAGGAGGAACATGCACAAAGGCAGAGTAAGACGCCTGCCTGGGATACATCCATAATGACTTAAGGGCAAATAGCAAATTCCGTAAATTCCGCTCTATTGAGCATTCCTGACTATGAGTCGCTAAAATGTATTTCTAAGAATAAACACTTCATAGATTTGGGTAAACAGCAGCTGATAAAAGCTAGCCACATTTCAAATATTACATTTTTATCTCCGCTTGTGATATGCAAAAAAGATGAAAGGAACTTGTGTTATGAGCTGTAGTCATTCCTCTTAATTACAGTACATCCAAGGCACCTAAGGTGATTAAATTGTCAAAAGTGAGACGCTGAACATGTTGTATATAAACACACTGATCACACAGAACTACACTGAGCACCGCTAACTGCTCTGCTGTGGCCAGACAACAGAAACAAAAAATCCCAAAGCCATTCACACGAAGGATGTGCCAATATAGCAAAATGGTCATAGATTGCAATTCGTTATATCTCAAAAGGTTATTGATATGCTCCTACTAAGAACTGATATGTGGTTTTAAAAAGTTTTCACCTAAAAAAACACAACAACAACAACAACAGGTTTCTGCCATATTCTTCCTAGAATAGTGTCTACATTAGCTCATGGGCTGCCATTGACAAATGCTAGACATCCAATCCATCTTGACGGGGAGGGGGGGAATGAACGAACGTCAACGTTGTTAAAATAGATTGGGCGTCTAGCGCCATCAATGGCACTGAAACCAGAGCATTCAAAGCCAATGTTCCTGGTTTTGGGGTCATTTACAGGTTACTGCCTGTTCGTTTTAGGGCCTTTACAGGTCAGGTCCAGTTCATTTTGACTCACTTCCTATTCATTTGGGAACATTCCCATGTCACTTCCTGTTCTATAACACAAAATCATCAGGAATTGACCAGTGAATGCCATAGAATCAACAAGAAGTGACCCAGAAATGTCCCAAAAATTTACAGGAAGTGACAAAAACTTACCAAGTAATGACCTGGAGTGCCCAAAATGAACTCATAGTAGGGGTGGGCGATATGGCCTTAAACATGTATCACGATAAATGGAGCAGATTTATCTCGATAACGATAAATGACGATAAAGTCGTCCAAGCGGACTGTTATATAATTTGAAAATCTGAATCAATGCATGAAATACAGATTAACAGTTTCTTGTTGATTTAGTTACCAGCATTCAATTTGATATATTTAACAAATGTACATGCAGTCTAGACATTAGGTTTATACAAATGAATTGTAAACAATAAGAATTCAAGTATGAGCATTTATAACAGAGTGTATGGCTTGAACAATGTACATTGTCAAAATCGATATGCCTGTGCAAACATGTCATTGTAACACAAATGACTTGCAGCTCGAACAGTACACTTCAAAAAGACAATTTATTGTTAATGGCTGCTGTGACATAATTATTCAATACAAGTGTTTACTTTATGGTTTCAGGGTCTCCCCCCCAAGTGCATTTTTTAATAAATGCACACATACATGAACCCCCAAACAGACAGACAGACACACATTAAAGCTATATTGATCTTCTGCAAATGAAACACTTAAGATTTTATGATAGCAATAATGACACAGAATTAAGCACATACAGAAAAATAGCTGGGGCCATTTGTGCTTTATGCTGAATGCTTTACCATCACAAAAGCTATCAGAGAAATCACACACAGTCTGATACAAAATAACGCGACATAGTAATTGCTAGATGCAGTCCATGCCCAATCCACTCATTAAATTCAGCCGTTTCGACAAGGTTAGAGCCGCTATCCGACTCCATCACGTTCATTTGTAGCGTTCGCCGCTAGCGTTAGCGGCTAGCGTTAGCCTGTGGCCTGGCTACCGGTAGAAAGCACTGAAAGCACCATCTCCGGAAATTGTGAGAACAAGGGAGGACAGCTGGTGAAAGCCCGTCTGGATGCCACCAAGAGTCTATTAAATGTCGGGTGAAAGTTTGGCGAACCGCCCTTAAGCCACACTCCATCACGTTTTGCTTGTAGCATTAGCTGCTAGCGTTAGCTTACCGGGCTTCTGTTTGATTGGCTTCCTGATGATCACGTGACTCCCTACGTAAGTACATTCACTGCTTTCTTAAAGGGGAATGAGCATAGACGAACAACAGAGTCAAAGCGGGATGAAAAGACTATTTTCTTGTTTTATTAATTTACCGAATTTACCGACATGGTCAAAATTACGTCGGTCATCGTGAAGAATTTCGATGACGGTAAATTTTCGGTTTACCGCCCAGCTCTAACTCATAGGCTGCCATTGACAGCCATAGACGTCCAATCCGTTGAACGTGTGTTCATTCGCTGCCATCCTTCCCACTTCGAACGGATTGGACGTCTACTAGTCATAAACTTATTTCAATTGACAGCAGAAGGATGAAAACATCTTGCTTTTCTATTCATTAAGTTGTATTGTAGAATAGGGGTGTAACAATACATCAAACTGGTGACATATCGTGATACTTTGCATCCCAAATGGTTATCGATATGCTCCGGCAAAGAATCGATATATACTAGTAGTTTGTAGAGGTGGGAATCTTTGGGCACCTGTAGATTCGATTACGATTCAGAGGCTCCGATTCGATTATAAATCGATTATTGATGTTTTTTAATGTTTTGTACATTAGTTCCAAAATTGTTCAAAAATCCTCTTAGGCTAAACCAAACTAATATTTCAGTATCAAGTTAACAGTTAAAAACATCAATAAAGTACTCAAGTCCCCATTCTGTATCAGCAGCTATAAACTATATTCAATTAATTTAATGATGTGAATCAACCGTTAAAAGTTGGTAAAATTGCTCTCGTTATTCCATGATATCTCTTTTTTCTACTTTCGACATGTCAAAAGTTTAAAAACTGTTTCATCATTTAAAGATAAATTCAAGTCAAGATTTTGCCGATTTAGGAGTTTTTTCCTCCGCGACCCTTGTGAGGAAAAAGCGGCATGGAAAAGGAATGAATGAATGAAGTTAATTAGGTTCGCTACAACAGAGCCTTCTAGAGAAGTCTAGTGCTTTAAGATGGCGGCCGTTTACAACGCGGCAACTACTAAATGGCAAGTCTTTCATTTCGTATCTAGTTTTCTTCATATGCTCTAACTACGCCGCCGTCTGTCATTTCGCATCTAGTTCTACATATATATGATATCTACCATAGCGGTATGTGGCCGTATGTTTGTAGCGACTAGCAATTGGGCGTTGTTTGAAGCAGCTGTCGGCCGCAGTCAGGTATTATTGGTTTTTCATCTAGTGGCATGAGTTGAACATGATATTTACTCTCGGTCCGTTCCTCATTGCGTCCCGAAGACCGTGCTGACTGTGTTTTAGTTCTGCTATACCTGGGACAATTTAATAATCGGAATTTGGATGTTTTTGAATCGTTCTCGAATCTTCCACGGCCGAATGTTAAATAATCTAAGAATCGCCTCTAATAGTTGGGGTACTTACAGGTCACTTTTGGCCCATTTGAGGACATTTACAGGTAACTTTCTGTTGAGTTAGAGTCACTGCCTATTCATTTGGGAATATTTTGGGTCACTTCCTGTTTTGCAACGCCAAATAAACCAGAAGTGATGCATAAATGCCCCAAAATCAACAAGAAATGTCTAAAAATCAACAGCAAATGGCCTGAAATTCACCCAAATTAAAATCATTGGTTGCCATTAACCGCCATAGATGTCCAGTGTATTTGAAATGGGAGGGATGGCAGTAAATGAACAAATGTTCATTCACTGCCACCCTCCCAGCTCAAACAGATTGGAGGTCTACTATTGATAAACTCATCCCAATTCACAGCAGACGGATTAAAATAGCTTGTTTTTCTGTTTATTAGTTTTGTAGAATATCCTAAAATGATTTCCTGACCAATGTATCAATAATCGTTGTGTCGCTGTATTGTGAGATCATCGTTATCATGAGCTTTGTATCGCAAATCGTATCATATCTTGAGGTACCAAGAGGTTCCCACCCCTATTGTAGAATGATTTTCTTACCAATGTATTGATAATTGTTGTTTCGGCACATCGTGAGACAATCATTATCACGAGCCTTGCATCACAAATCGTATAATATCGTGAGGTTTCTAACACTAATACACAGCATATTCGTCCTAACATGGTGTCAGTGTGCATTGACATTTTTTTGAAATTACTGAGGCAGTGAGGGATCTGTGTGTCCTCCAGTTTTGAGCTCCCATCAGCACATGCTGCACCACAGGAAGCCAACAGCCAAACACACAGCTGTCATCTCCTGCGCCTGCTGTTGCCCAGACCCTCTGGGAAGACCGCAGATTGTGCCTTTCATTCTAACCCCACACACATACACGCAAACACCAGAGACCTCTGGCCACATGGTTGAGGAAGACCAGGCTATGGCCTTTTGACTAAACATAGATCTGGATCTATTGTGAAAAATGAGGTGTGTGGAACAAAGAACACCTCACGGAGATCCCCATCCACTGTGACGTAACACCGAGAGGAAATAACCGCAACAAAATCGAAATGTCCTGCACCATCTGACCCAAGAGGGGCATCTAGGGAGCATTCACGTTAGACACAACACTTTAGTATCTCTCATCACTTATACTGATAAGAACAGGAAATGTTGTCCTGAGCTCCCGCACCTGCACAGAGGACTCCATTGTTGCGGGATCTGTTAACGTTTGTCCACTGTAGGAATTTAACCTGCTGCTACTGTGGAACAATGTGATACAGCTCCCAAAAGGGTCCGATGATGATGAATACAATCTATGAAGTAAGATGGTGCACATACCTGTATGTGAGGTCTGATTTGTGGGACAAATAAAGATTAGAGCTTTATTCTTCTTGATGGACATACTTATATTATGCGCCAAAAAACGACAACAACTACAAAAACCGTTCAGAATTATCATCATAAACAAGAATAACATCCATAGCACAGATAATATTTTCTTTTTTTTTTTTTTTGTGGTACAGATGTGAGGAAGGACGGAGAGAAGAATGCAAGACAAACAGGAAGCACCTTTGTATGAGAGATGGGGAATCATTCATTGAGCATTTTAAAGAAAAATCCGAAAGCAACAGGAATTAAATTTCCTGGCTGAAGGGAACTTTCATTTGGGAACACTGAGGACTTATTTGGAAGAGGCAGACAATACATATGGATAGAAAAACTGCCACCCATCTGCTTTTGATGCGCCAGAATTTGACACACACTCCGAGGGAGGCGAAAATTCAGCAAAGCTGAAAGCAGGGCAATGTTTAAAGGGATCTACTCCGTGGCGTGGTTTGTGAAGCAAGAGCGAACAAATTGAATGGAAGCTACGGAAGGTGAAACAGAGTGCAAGTCAGCCCATAGTGAGAGTAGAGTATGAGGCCTTGTTTAACATAATTGAAACCACACCAAAAATGGACTAGCTAATGACTTTCTTTCTCTGGTGTAAGTAATTAATTTGGACAAATAGAAAACAATGCAAGGCATCATGTGATAATGCTGAACAATTTGCATAATTGACAAAGGCACAATTGTGAAAATGATATAAAGGTCAACTGTAAGGATAAAAACATTAACTCATTAGATCTCCAAGTGCCAGACCTTCCAGTTTCAATGGATTGTACGTCTACTAGTCTACTAATTTAAACTGAAAATAAGCCTAATGATTGGACGTCTATAATTGTTTGCGTTTACATCGACACTTTTATTGGGATTAAAAGCCTGATCGGGATTAAAATGCTTCATGTGCAAACCCCATTCGGAATATTCTAACCTGATCCAGCCCAATCCGATCAAGATTTTATTCCAAACGAAAGGGGTGGTTTATTTCAATTGATAATCCGATGGACGCACATGGAAACATTTTATTCCAAAACTTCGGAACAAACTGTCTTTATGACGCACCTCTGGCAAGACTAAACTGGTGTGTATCTGAGACACACATTGCTTGAGGTATTATAAGAGCGTACAATTATTGAATGTCTTGACTACAAATGTCCCGATCGGGCCATTTTTCAGAGAATCTGAATCAGGTGAAAAGGATCTGGTTTTCAAATGAAGAAAAAAAAAATATATACTTTTTTGGGCTAAAAAGTGACAGAATAATCCAGAAATACAATGGCATTGCCAAATGAAACCAAAATATATGTTTTATACGCCACAACACTCCAGGAAAAAATGGAAGAGGAAGTACTGTAAACAGTATAGTAGGCCTGCCGCGATAACACATTTTAGTAGGCGATATACTGTCTCATAAATTATTGCCGATATGCAATATTATCGTCAATTTTTTTTTAACCAATTCAACCATTAAAGTAGTGACAATACACTTTAATAAATCACCCATTCAAATGCAATACATTGTTATTCTTGAATAAAACACAAACTATATTAAAAACAATAAATATTAAAAAAGACAAACAATCCATAACAAGTCATTTGAAAACTAGCAAAGTGCAGAACATGAAATAGGTGAGAAACCCAATGCCGTTATCGTTCTCTGCCAATTAGAACCCATCATAAGTATTTATTTGATCCAAAATGACTGTCATCTTGTCCTGCAAATTGCACGTTAACAAATTCTAAACCCCAAATTATTCATTGCCAGTCAGATTTTACAGAATGGGTGTCGTTTTAAGGCTATTCTTAATGTAGATTCAGAATTATGTGAGATTAATCCCAGGAATCTTTTTTCTGGCAGTACGTTCGCTAACTAGCTTTTTTCCAGCATCGGATTTTGACTCTGAATCGGCAGATTCTCAAAATTGGGTGACTCCGACTCGGGTGCAAAAATATGCACTTGGGACATCCCTCATTTGTATAACATATACGGTAGTAATCAATTAAGAAAAAACATGACTTTTATGTAGTCAGATAACCTTTATTGAATTTAATGTCATTTTAATTTAAGTTATTGTATACACTAATTTGTGATAGGAAAATGAAAAGGTACAACCGCGATACATTTTGTCCTGAGAAAAGGTTGTGTGTGTGTGCGTGGGGTGGGGGCTAAATCAAACCACAAGTATTTAAGCAGTTTAACAGAATGTTTGGACTTTTAAGCTGTAAATAGTATAAAAGCAAGGTTTCCCACAAGGCCCCCCTACACAAACAATAATTCAGACCAACTGCAGTGTTTTGTTCAAAGACTTAAAACGGTCCAGCCAGCAAAGGCTGAAGTAGAAAACCAAAGCTGGCCTTTGTTTTTCTCAGCAATGGACGTGTAACATAAAATCACATAAAGGCGTCGTAAAAATGTGAACCAGTTGATTTTTAGCAAAATATTCTTATGTGTGTAACGGCTGTTACGAGTCTTACGCGAGCAGAGCAAAGGAATGAGACAAGCGTCGCTTTTCAGGAGGAGTGGAACAAAGACAACTGACCTGAAAAGACAGAAAAGGGCTTTAAAAAAGGGGGAAAAAGAGGAGGACTCAAACTTGGTTGACATTTAAAATGAGTGAGTGCATGAAATCCTGTATTCACATACTGACTACCTGTGGTAAAAACCTGCTGGCATTAAACCAAGCTGTACCGTCAACCCATGACATTTTCATGTCACTACTACAATTGTTTACAGCACTCTATCCTTTTTCACTGGTACAAACAAATGAACAAAAAATAAACTGTTCCAGAGTAGTATTACGAGTACAGTGGTCTCAGCAAAGTTAGACCAAGAAGGAGTTTTCAGGCCCAGTACCATCACAAGTTATAAACAGTCAATGAAGTTGATAATTTATATTTTGAAACAGATAAAAAAGTAAAACAAAAAGTTATACTTAGCTGAATTGTGAATAAATTAAACACATTTATTTAAAAGCATTCAACCATGTTTATCAAACAGATTTTCAGCTTTGCAATGCATGTGACAGGGGATCGAAATATTTGCTTTGCCAAGCAGTGTTTCTTGTTAAGTTAAACGAAAACGTATAAAATAGATGCCCGTCTATGCCTTGTCTTTATGCCTCGTCTTTTAAAAAAAAAAAGGGGAATGTGAATTAGGCATGTGCCGGTATGATATTCTGACGATATGATAACCTTAAGCCAAAATATCACGGTTTCACACTATCACGGTATATTTAAATTACAGCTCTAAAATGTCTAAAATATCTGGGTTTAAAAACTTTTTTCCATTGAAAGGATTTTTTTCAAAACATTACCAAATTGGAAGAAGTATTATTCAGTTAAAATAATTTTTAAAAATAACATAATATTGTAAATAAAATTAAAATGAATGCAGTCCTTTAGGTGAGCCTAAACCCACAGCCACAGCTCAACATTATTACCATCAGAACAAAAATAATTATTTTCCATAAAAAGCACGTGTGTATGACTCGTATCATGTTTACACACACTGTCTTTCTCAACACAGACAGTCCTCAGCAAGAAAAAAAACACGTTTTAGCACCGCTAGACACACTAAACACGCTGGAGTTAACTCTCGTAGCTGGTGGGAAACATGACTGTTTAGCAACCTTTAATTTTTTATAAATGCGAAATCATATTGGAGGTATTGCCTCCTTGGCAGCCACCACGCAAACATGTTTTACATGTCGACTGGCCTTCCTCCTCTACGCCACGGCTGTCTGTATACGAGCTCTGTTGTCTTGTATTCTTCTATTTATTGGTGCTAAAATTAGGGTGAGCGTTATAAACGGGTACAATAATTTTCCCTAGATTTTACAAGTAAATTTGGGGTGCGCATTATACACGGGTGCGCCTCATATTCGGGAAATTACGGTATATATTTGTGTGTGTGTGTGTATATTAGAGCTGTCAAAATTATCGCGTTAACGGGCGTTAATTAATTAATGTAATTAATCACGTTAAAATATATGACGCAATTAACGCATGCACTGAATGACCAGCTCGCACATTGCCTCAAACAGATTTCAATGAGGCCGTTTAAGGACATTAAGAGTGAATAGAATGCCACCGGCCGCTTGGGGGCAGCGCCGTTCCATACTAATGTTATTTCTTCTAAACGTGGGAGAATGAGTAGTTGTCAGATGTTTATGCTGTATGCACAATTCAATGCAAATTGCTATTTGTGCTCCACACATATTTCGGTAAGTTTTCTTTCTTTTAGTGGCAATTATGTGTCTCCTGTTGTATTTTGGGTAAGATCTGTACAGAAATATACAGTATATGTTAAAAGGCGAGTGGACACAGGCGTTCAGTGGACCGCGCCGTTTACTGGCATAAGCTTCTCCTTCACAACAAACATAAGTATCGTTTAGTGAAAGTACAACAAAAATAATATTCCTATCGCTTTCAAAAAAAATAATGTTCACAAAAAGAAAAGCACTTCATCTATAGTAATGAGGCCCTATTCTCACAGTTAAACAACAATGCAAAATGAACTGGCATTCCATTTCAAAATAGCAATGCAAAATACACGTAAAACTTACTCAGACTTTGGTCACTCTATTCTTATTATTGTTATTATTATTCTTATTATTATATTAACTCTACTTTTGATGGAAAATTTTTACAAATTTTATTAAAACGAAAACATGAGGAGGGGTTTTAATATAAAATTACTATAACTTGTAACTATAACATTTGTCTTTTAAGAACTACAAGTCTTTCTATCTGTGGATCACTTTAATAGAAAGAATGTTAACAATGCCCTTTGTGGATTTATCGTTACAATAAACAAATACAGTACTTATGTACAGTATGTTGTATGTATATATCCGCCTTGTCTTATCTTTCCATTCCAACAATAATTTACAGAAAAATATGGCATATTTTCTAGATGGTTTGAATTGCGATTAATTGCGATTAATTACGATTAATTAATTTTTAAGCTGTAATTAACTCAATTAAAAATTTTAATCATTTGACACCCCTAGTATATATACACTGTATATTTTACTAGCAATTTACATTGTAACTGTGTCAAGCGCCAGTCATAATCCGTTAAGGCTTAAAATTGCGGCACATTTTTCACCTCCTCTTTCCATTTCTGTAAATATCAGTCTGATTTGACTTTCTCCATCTCTGGCAAACAAACTGTTCATCTCCCACCCCACTGCGCAGTGTGCCAAGCAGAGTTTGTGTTACCACGACGACTAGGGACGGCGCTAGGGGTGACCACTTGTCCTCGAGCCTCGAAAAATTCTGAATAGAAATACGTGCCAAGAGCAGCTTCCTCGTATTTTCACTCACAGAGGTAGTCCTCACATAACATTTGTCACTTAGTGGGTGACTATGTGAATGTGGCACAAGCGGCAGACACATCACCAAACACAAATACTCCAAGGTCAGTGGCTAGCCGGTTAACCCTGTGAACTTTGAGATCAAACGGAGTTAAAGGTCCATCCTATTTAACACCAGTGTCCCTTTCACTCGGCTTAAATCTGCTAGTGTGGCGGGCCGATTGAGAGGTCTCTGATGTCACTCTGCCTGTGGCCTGTTGCTATGATGAGTTCATTCAGCCTCAGCACACAAAGAGTTAATGGCTGCCGGGATTATGCAATGACATGCCAGACGGCTTTCTCCTCTCCTGCTGTCCTTTATTCCCTTCTCCTTGTTCTAATGGGAGGGCGCCAAATTCAGCATTCCTGCACGTTTCAATCTGGAGCATTTGAATGCGGCGGCAGTGCCCCGCATGCTTGGCATCGAAGTGGGAACAAAACAAGAATTGTGTTGCGCTGTGAGGAGACTCACACCTGCCCTGCAGGGAAGAGTTGTTTCAAGATTTACAGCAATGCGTGATATCCGGAGGGGGTCAAACTTGTAAACGTATCAGCGCTAATCATGTTTAAAATAACTTGATATGTTATCTATAATAGCTGAGAAATTGTCCAGAAACAGCAAATTGGTTCGAGGCTGCCTCTGATAACATTATGAGAGAAAATACAGAGCTTAGCTTTTTGTCTGAGATCTTGGGTCATCTATATGTGAGACTGCAAAGCAAAGTTAAATGACGATATAAAAACATAATGGCGATTTTATTTTATGCTTATCCAAGTCAAACCACAGCATGAAGTAAGGAGGATGTGTATTGCTGACTACAGTTGTGACCGCAGAATCCATAAAGAAGAGAAGAAAAACCCACACAACCACAGAGGAGTAGTCATGGTCTAGAACTTGTGGACAAAATTTACAGCCATGTGCCAATTGTAGCTCAAGTGAGAAGAGGTTATCTAGTTACTCCAAGCGTGGACGACCACTTTCAGCCTTGGTCACCAATGAGACTTTATGTTGAAACTTCTAGAACTTGAAACAAATTCTCAATTGCAGGGTTGCTACAACATTAAAATGACAAAAAGCATGAGGGTGGAATACCTTTAATTACTGACAATAGACAGCTCATAGACTAAAATTACATTGAATAGCATGTACATCAAGAACAAGCAGCAACTTGGTCCTTATATTTTACACAACATACCGTAATTTCCCGAATTTAAGGCGCACCCGTGTATAATGCGCACCCCAAATTTACTTGTAAAATCTAGGGAAAAATATTGTACCCGTTTATAACGCGCACCCTAATTTTAGCACCAATAAATAGAAGAATACAAGAAAACAGAGCTCGTGTACAGCTACAGAAATGTCATTTTACTGACTGGTGAAACACAGCACAAGCATAGCATATTGGTAGTTCAAAACATTACCATTAACTGACAATATTTACGGTAATAATACAATTTGACAACTTCTCCAGCTTACCAGAATCTAGGAGAAAAAAAAACAGATGTGACTTTTCTTTTAAAGGCTGCTGTATAACTTGCTCGTTTCATCATGATGAATAAATGTTTCTTCCATGGATTGATACGGTAAAATGAAAGTGAGAACGTAAGTTGGAAATCCGTGAGAGCTCATCGCTGTGACCGCGACAGTAACAATAGGAACTATTGTTATTTGGGATTGAGTTTCCTGAGGGACAGATATAGTTGACGGACACAGGAAGTCTGTGTGCTTACATTTGTTATGGTCAGAGTTGCGGAGCTGCAATAAATGTTAACTCAAATGAGTTCAAGAAACTAAATTCCGTGCTTTATGAAGAGTAAAAAAAGCAGAATTAAACACAGACGAAATCATTTGGCCAATTAGAGTGAAGTATTACCGAAACAAAATGGTGACGTCACGTACCGTAATGGTCGGCAACGGGTCGCCGTATACGTTTCTTCAACACAACGTGGCCGTGTCAATAAAAACAAAATCGGTATATATATATATGTAATATATATATATTTCTGTCTCCATCCATGTACCCATTTATAATGCGCACCATGATTTTACAAGTTGATTTTGGGGGAAAAAAAGTGCGCGTTATATTCGGGAAATTACGGTACATTGACTAAACCAGACTTTGTTGCTTCCTTTACTCTGTTTTGGTGAAAAATTTTCACTTGCTCAACGTGGT